>NC_141688.1:243148035-243748035 GCF_964263255.1 Lissotriton vulgaris | reverse complement strand
GAAACCTAAAACTAATTTTAAAAAAACATCTTTCTAGGCATCCACTGTCCCTAATCGTGCAAGAAAATTTCAATTGACTTGTTGAAATATTGCAATCACCCTTATTCAAAAACGATATTTAAATCAACTTTTTTGCAGTAACACACTCACATTTTTCATAAAACAAACACATGTTTTTTCAGGAATCTATTCTCTGAAACCTAAAACTAATTTTAAAAAAACATCTTTCTAGGCATCCACTGTCCCTAATCGTGCAAGAAAATTTCAATTGACTTGTTGAAATGATGCATTCACGCCTATCCTGAAACTAAATTAAAATCAAATTTTTTGCAGTAACACACTCACATTTTTCATAAAACAAACAATAATTTTTTCAGGAATCCACTCTCTGGAACCTAAAACTAATTAAAAAAAAACATCTTTCTAGGCATCCACTGTCCCTAATCGTGCAAGAAAATTTCAATTGACTTGTTGAAATATTGCAATCACCCTTATCCAAAAACGAAATTTAAATCAACTTTTTAGCAGTAACATACTCACATTTTTCATAAAACAAACACATTTTTTTCAGGAATATACTCTCTGGAACCTAAAACTAATTTTAAAAAAACATCTTTCTAGGCATCCACTGTCCCTAATCGTGGAAGAAAATTTCAATTGACTTGTTGAAATATTGCAATCACCCTTATCCAAAAACGAAATTTAAATCAACTTTTTAGCAGTAACACACTCACATTTTTCATAAAACAAACACATTTTTTTCAGGAATCTACTCTCTGAAACCTAAAACTAATTTTAAAAAAACATCTTTCTAGGCATCCACTGTCCCTAATCGTGCAAAAAAATTTCAATTGACTTGTTGAAATATTGCAATCACCCTTATTCAAAAACGAAATTTAAATCAACTTTTTAGCAGTAACACACTCACATTTTTCATAAAACAAACACATTTTTTTCAGGAATCTACTCTCTGAAACCTAAAACTAATTAAAAAAAAATATCTTTCTAGGCATCCACTCTCCCTAATCTTCCAAGAAAATTTCAATTAACTTATTGAAATATTGCAATCACCCTTATCCAAAAACGATATTTAAATCAACTTTTTTGCAGTAACACACTCACATTTTTCATAAAACAAACACATTTTTTCAGGAATCTACTCTCTGAAACCTAAAACTAATTTTAAAAAAACATCTTTCTAGGCATCCACTGTCCCTAATCTTGCAAGAAAATTTCAATTGACTTGTTGAAATATTGCAATCACCCTTATCCAAAAACGAAATTTAAATCAACTTTTTAGCAGTAACACACTCACATTTTTCATGAAACAAACAAATTTTTTTCAGGAATCAACTCTCTGGAACCTAAAACAAATATAAAAAAACATCTTTCTATGTATCCACTCTCCCTAATCGTGCAGGAAAATTTCAATTGACTTGTTGAAATATTGCAATCACCCTTATCCAAAAACGATATTTAAATCATCTTTTTTGCACTAACACACTCACATTTTTCATAAAACAAACACATTTTTTTCAGGAATCTACTCTCTGAAACCTAAAACTAATTTTAAAAAAACATCTTTCTAGGCATCCACTGTCCCTAATCGTGCAAGAAAATTTAACGAAATGTAAATCAACTTTTTAGCAGTAACACACTCACATTTTTCATAAAACAAACACATTTTTGTCAGGAATCTACTCTCTGAAACCTAAAACTAATTTTAAAAAAAAATTTCTAGGCATCCACTGTCCCTAATCGTGCAAGAAAATTTCAATTGACTTGTTGAAATATTGCAATGACCCTTATTCAAAAACGAAATTTAAATCAACTTTTTAGCAGTAACACACTCACATTTTTCATAAAACAAACACATTTTTTTCAGGAATCTACTCTCTGAAACCTAAAACTAATTTTAAAAAAACATCTTTCTAGGCATCCACTCTCCCTAACCTTGCAAGAAAATTTCAATTAACTTGTTGAAATATTGCAATCACCCTTATCCAAAAACGATATTTAAATCATCTTTTTTGCACTAACACACTCACATTTTTCATAAAACAAACACATTTTTTTCAGGAATCTACTCTCTGAAACCTAAAACTAATTTTAAAAAAACATCTTTCTAGGCATCCACTGTCCCTAATCGTGCAAGAAAATTTCAATTGACTTGTTGAAATATTGCAATCACCCTTATCCAAAAACGAAATTTGAATCAACTTTTTAGCAGTAACACACTCACATTTTTCATAAAACAAACACATTTTTTTCAGGAATCTACTCTCTGAAACCTAAAACTAATTTTAAAAAAACATCTTTCTAGGCATCAACTGTCCCTAATCGTGCAAAAACATTTCAATTGACTTGTTGAAATATTGCAATCACCCTTATTCAAAAACAAAATTTAAATCAACTTTTTAGCAGTAACACACTCACATTTTTCATAAAATAAACACATTTTTTTCAGGAATCTACTCTCTGAAACCTAAAACTAATTTTTAAAAAACATCTTTCTAGGCATCCACTGTCCCTAATCATGCAAGAAAATTTAAATTGACTTGTTGAAATATTGCAATCACCCTTATCCAAAAACGAAATTTAAATGAACTTTTTTGCAGTAACACACTCACATTTTTTATAAAACAAATACATTTTTGTCAGGAATCTACTCTCTGGACCCTAAAACTAATTTAAAAAAAACATCTTTCTAGGCATCCACTGTCCCTAATCTTGCAAGAAAATTTCAATTGACTTGTTGAAATATTGCAATCACCTTTATCCAAAAACGAAATTTAAATCAACTTTTTAGCAGTAACTTACTCACATTTTTCATGAAACAAACACATTTTTTTCAGGAATCAACTCTCAGGAACCTAAAACAAATATAAAAAAAACATCTTTCTATGTATCCACTCTCCCTAATCGTGCAAGAAAATTTCAATTAACTAGTTGAAATAATGCAATCACACCTATCCTGAAGCTAAATTTAAATAAACTTTTTAGCAGTAACACACTCACATTTTCCATAAAACAAACACATTTTTTTCAGGAATCTACTCTCTGAAACCTAAACTAATTTAAAAAAAAGATCTTTCTAGGCATCCACTGTCCCTAATCGTGCAAGAAAATTTCAATTGACTTGTTGAAATATTGCAATCACCCTTATCCAAAAACGAAATTTAAATCAACTTTTTAGCAGTAACACACTTACATTTTTCATAAAACAAACACATTTTTTTCAGGAATCTACTCTCTGAAACCTAAAACTAATTTTAAAAAAACATCTTTCTAGGCATCCACTGTCCCTAATCGTGCAAGAAAATGTCAATTGACTTGTTGAAATATTGCAATCACCCTTATTAAAAAACAAAATTTAAATCAAATTTTTAGCAGTAACACACTCACATTTTTCATAAAACAAACACATTTTTTTCAGGAATCTACTCTCTGGAACCTAAAACTAATTTTAAAAAAAATCTTTCTAGGCATCCACTGTCCCTAATCGTGCAAGAAAATTTCAATTGACTTGTTGAAATATTGCAATCACCCTTATTCAAAAACGATATTTAAATCAACTTTTTTGCAGTAACACACTCACATTTTTCATAAAACAAACACATGTTTTTTCAGGAATCTATTCTCTGAAACCTAAAACTAATTTTAAAAAAACATCTTTCTAGGCATCCACTGTCCCTAATCGTGCAAGAAAATGTCAATTGACTTGTTGAAATATTGCAATCACCCTTATTAAAAAACAAAATGTAAATCAAATCTTTAGCAGTAACACACTCACATTTTTCATAAAACAAACACATTTTTTTCAGGAATCCACTCTCTGGAACCTAAAACTAATTTAAAAAAAAATCTTTCTAGGCATCCACTGTCCCTAATCGTGCAAGAAAATTTCAATTGACTTGTTGAAATATTGCAATCACCCTTATCCAAAAACGAAATTTAAATCAACTTTTTAGCAGTAACACACTCACATTTTTCATAAAACAAACACATTTTTTTCAGGAATCTACTCTCTGAAACCTAAAACTAATTTTAAAAAAACATCTTTCTAGGCATCCACTGTCCCTAATCGTGCAAGAAAATTTCAATTGACTTGTTGAAATATTGCAATCACCCTTATTCAAAAACGATATTTAAATCAACTTTTTTGCAGTAACACACTCACATTTTTCATAAAACAAACACATGTTTTTTCAGGAATCTATTCTCTGAAACCTAAAACTAATTTTAAAAAAACATCTTTCTAGGCATCCACTGTCCCTAATCGTGCAAGAAAATTTCAATTGACTTGTTGAAATGATGCATTCACGCCTATCCTGAAACTAAATTAAAATCAAATTTTTTGCAGTAACACACTCACATTTTTCATAAAACAAACAATAATTTTTTCAGGAATCCACTCTCTGGAACCTAAAACTAATTAAAAAAAAACATCTTTCTAGGCATCCACTGTCCCTAATCATGCAAGAAAATTTAAATTGACTTGTTGAAATATTGCAATCACCCTTATCCAAAAACGAAATTTAAATGAACTTTTTTGCAGTAACACACTCACATTTTTTATAAAACAAATACATTTTTGTCAGGAATCTACTCTCTGGAACCTAAAACTAATTTAAAAAAAAACATCTTTCTAGGCATCCACTGTCCCTAATCTTGCAAGAAAATTTCAATTGACTTGTTGAAATATTGCAATCACCTTTATCCAAAAATGAAATTTAAATCAACTTTTTAGCAGTAACTTACTCACATTTTTCATGAAACAAACACATTTTTTTCAGGAATCAACTCTCAGGAACCTAAAACAAATATAAAAAAAACATCTTTCTATGTATCCACTCTCCCTAATCGTGCAAGAAAATTTCAATTAACTAGTTGAAATAATGCAATCACACCTATCCTGAAGCTAAATTTAAATAAACTTTTTAGCAGTAACACACTCACATTTTTCATAAAACAAACACATTTTTTTCAGGAATCTACTCTCTGGAACCTAAAACTAATTTTAAAAAAAATCTTTCTAGGCATCCACTGTCCCTAATCGTGCAAGAAAATTTCAATTGACTTGTTGAAATATTGCAATCACCCTTATCCAAAAACGAAATTTAAATCAACTTTTTAGCAGTAACACACTCACATTTTTCATAAAACAAACACATTTTTTTCAGGAATCTACTCTCTGAAACCTAAAACTAATTTTAAAAAAACATCTTTCTAGGCATCCACTGTCCCTAATCGTGCAAGAAAATTTCAATTGACTTGTTGAAATATTGCAATCACCCTTATTCAAAAACGATATTTAAATCAACTTTTTTGCAGTAACACACTCACATTTTTCATAAAACAAACACATGTTTTTTCAGGAATCTATTCTCTGAAACCTAAAACTAATTTTAAAAAAACATCTTTCTAGGCATCCACTGTCCCTAATCGTGCAAGAAAATGTCAATTGACTTGTTGAAATATTGCAATCACCCTTATTAAAAAACAAAATGTAAATCAAATTTTTAGCAGTAACACACTCACATTTTTCATAAAACAAACACATTTTTTTCAGGAATCCACTCTCTGGAACCTAAAACTAATTTAAAAAAAAATCTTTCTAGGCATCCACTGTCCCTAATCGTGCAAGAAAATTTCAATTAACTAGTTGAAATAATGCAATCACACCTATCCTGAAGCTAAATTTAAATAAACTTTTTAGCAGTAACACACTCACATTTTTCATAAAACAAACACATTTTTTTCAGGAATCTACTCTCTGAAACCTAAACTAATTTAAAAAAAACATCTTTCTAGGCATCCACTGTCCCTAATCGTGCAAGAAAATTTCAATTGACTTGTTGAAATATTGCAATCACCCTTATCCAAAAACGAAATTTAAATCAACTTTTTAGCAGTAACACACTTACATTTTTCATAAAACAAACACATTTTTTTCAGGAATCTACTCTCTGAAACCTAAAACTAATTTTAAAAAAACATCTTTCTAGGCATCCACTGTCCCTAATCGTGCAAGAAAATGTCAATTGACTTGTTGAAATATTGCAATCACCCTTATTCAAAAACAAAATTTAAATCAAATTTTTAGCAGTAACACACTCACATTTTTCATAAAACAAACACATTTTTTTCAGGAATCTACTCTCTGGAACCTAAAACTAATTTTAAAAAAAATCTTTCTAGGCATCCACTGTCCCTAATCGTGCAAGAAAATTTCAATTGACTTGTTGAAATATTGCAATCACCCTTATCCAAAAACGAAATTTAAATCAACTTTTTAGCAGTAACACACTCACATTTTTCATAAAACAAACACATTTTTTTCAGGAATCTACTCTCTGAAACCTAAAACTAATTTTAAAAAAACATCTTTCTAGGCATCCACTGTCCCTAATCGTGCAAGAAAATTTCAATTGACTTGTTGAAATATTGCAATCACCCTTATTCAAAAACGATATTTAAATCAACTTTTTTGCAGTAACACACTCACATTTTTCATAAAACAAACACATGTTTTTTCAGGAATCTATTCTCTGAAACCTAAAACTAATTTTAAAAAAACATCTTTCTAGGCATCCACTGTCCCTAATCGTGCAAGAAAATTTCAATTGACTTGTTGAAATGATGCATTCACGCCTATCCTGAAACTAAATTAAAATCAAATTTTTTGCAGTAACACACTCACATTTTTCATAAAACAAACAATAATTTTTTCAGGAATCCACTCTCTGGAACCTAAAACTAATTAAAAAAAAAATCTTTCTAGGCATCCACTGTCCCTAATCGTGCAAGAAAATTTCAATTGACTTGTTGAAATATTGCAATCACCCTTATCCAAAAACGAAATTTAAATCAACTTTTTAGCAGTAACATACTCACATTTTTCATAAAACAAACACATTTTTTTCAGGAATATACTCTCTGGAACCTAAAACTAATTTTAAAAAAACATCTTTCTAGGCATCCACTGTCCCTAATCGTGGAAGAAAATTTCAATTGACTTGTTGAAATATTGCAATCACCCTTATCCAAAAACTAAATTTAAATCAACTTTTTAGCAGTAACACACTCACATTTTTCATAAAACAAACACATTTTTTTCAGGAATCTACTCTCTGAAACCTAAAACTAATTTTAAAAAAACATCTTTCTAGGCATCCACTGTCCCTAATCGTGCAAAAAAATTTCAATTGACTTGTTGAAATATTGCAATCACCCTTATTCAAAAACGAAATTTAAATCAACTTTTTAGCAGTAACACACTCACATTTTTCATAAAACAAACACATTTTTTTCAGGAATCTACTCTCTGAAACCTAAAACTAATTAAAAAAAAATATCTTTCTAGGCATCCACTCTCCCTAATCTTCCAAGAAAATTTCAATTAACTTATTGAAATATTGCAATCACCCTTATCCAAAAACGATATTTAAATCAACTTTTTTGCAGTAACACACTCACATTTTTCATAAAACAAACACATTTTTTCAGGAATCTACTCTCTGAAACCTAAAACTAATTTAAAAAAAACATCTTTCTAGGCATCCACTGTCCCTAATCTTGCAAGAAAATTTCAATTGACTTGTTGAAATATTGCAATCACCCTTATCCAAAAACGAAATTTAAATCAACTTTTTAGCAGTAACACACTCACATTTTTCATGAAACAAACAAATTTTTTTCAGGAATCAACTCTCTGGAACCTAAAACAAATATAAAAAAACATCTTTCTATGTATCCACTCTCCCTAATCGTGCAAGAAAATTTCAATTAACTAGTTGAAATAATGCAATCACGCCTATCCTGAAGCTAAATTTAAATAAACTTTTTAGCAGTAACACACTCACATTTTTCATAAAACAAACACATTTTTTTCAGGAATCAACTCTCTGGAACCTAAAACAAATATAAAAAAACATCTTTCTAGGCATCCACTCTCCCTAATCGTGCAAGAAAATTTCAATTAACTTGTTAAAATGATGCATTCACGCTTATCCTGAAACTAAATTTAAATCAACTTTTTTGCAGTAACACACTCACATTTTTCATGAAACAAATACATTTTTTTTTCAGGAATCCACTCTCTGGAACCTATAACGAATTTGTAAAAAACATCTTTCTAGGCATCCACTCTCCCTAATCTTGCAAGAAAATTTCAATTAACTTGTTGAAATATTGCAATCACCCTTATCCAAAAACGATTTTAAATCAACTTTTTTGCAGTAACACACTCACATTTTTCATAAAACAAACACATTTTTTTCAGGAATCTACTCTCTGAAACCTAAAACTAATTTTAAAAAACATCTTTCTTGGCATCCACTGTCCCTAATCGTGCAAGAAAAATTCAATTGACTTGTTGAAATATTGCAATCACCCTTATCCAAAAACGAAATTTAAATCAACTTTTTAGCAGGAACACACTCACATTTTTCATAAAACAAACACATTTTTTTCTGGAATCTACTCTCTGAAACCTAAAACTAATTTTAAAAAAACATCTTTCTAGGCATCAACTGTCCCTAATCGTGCAAGAACATTTCAATTGACTTGTTGAAATATTGCAATCACCCTTATTCAAAAACAAAATTTAAATCAACTTTTTAGCAGTAACACACTCACATTTTTCATAAAATAAACACATTTTTTTCAGGAATCTACTCTCTGAAACCTAAAACTAATTTTTAAAAAACATCTTTCTAGGCATCCACTGTCCCTAATCATGCAAGAAAATTTAAATTGACTTGTTGAAATATTGCAATAACCCTTATCCAAAAACGAAATTTAAATCAACTTTTTTGCAGTAACACACTCACATTTTTCATAAAACAAACACATTTTTTTCAGGAATCTACTCTCTGGAACCTAAAACTAATTAAAAAAAAACATCGTTCTAGGCATCCACTGTCCCTAATCGTGCAAGAAAATTTCAATTAACTAGTTGAAATAATGCAATCACGCCTATCCTGAAGCTAAATTTAAATAAACTTTTTAGCAGTAACACACTCACATTTTTCATAAAACAAACACATTTTTTTCAGGAATCTACTCTCTGAAACCTAAACTAATTTAAAAAAAAACATCTTTCTAGGCATCCACTGTCCCTAACCGTGCAAGAAAATTCCAATTGACTTGTTGAAATATTGCAATCACCCTTATCCAAAAACGAAATTTAAATCAACTTTTTAGCAGTAACACACTTACATTTTTCATAAAACAAACACATTTTTTTCAGGAATCTACTCTCTGAAACCTAAAACTAATTTTAAAAAAACATCTTTCTAGGCATCCACTGTCCCTAATCGTGCAAGAAAATTTCAATTGACTTGTTGAAATATTGCAATCACCCTTATCCAAAAACGAAATTTAAATCAACTTTTTAGCAGTAACACACTCACATTTTTCATAAAACAAACACATTTTTTTCAGGAATCTACTCTCTGAAACCTAAAACTAATTTAAAAAAAACATCTTTCTAGGCATCAACTGTCCCTAATCGTGCAAGAACATTTCAATTGACTTGTTGAAATATTGCAATGACCCTTATTCAAAAACGAAATTTAAATCAACTTTTTAGCAGTAACACACTCACATTTTTCATAAAACAAACACATTTTTTTCAGGAATCTACTCTCTGAAACCTAAAACTAATTTTAAAAAAACATCTTTCTAGGCATCCACTGTCCCTAATCTTGCAAGAAAATTTCAATTGACTTGTTGAAATATTGCAATCACCCTTATCCAAAAACGAAATTTAAATCAACTTTTTAGCAGTAACACACTCACATTTTTCATGAAACAAACACATTTTTTTCAGGAATCAACTCTCTGGAACCTAAAACAAATATAAAAAAACATCTTTCTATGTATCCACTCTCCCTAATCGTGCAAGAAAATTTCAATTAACTAGTTGAAATAATGCAATCACGCCTATCCTGAAGCTAAATTTAAATAAACTTTTTAGCAGTAACACACTCACATTTTTCATAACACAAACACATTTTTTTCAGGAATCTACTCTCTGAAACCTAAACTAATTTAAAAAAAACATCTTTCTAGGCATCCACTGTCCCTAATCGTGCAAGAAAATTTCAATTGACTTGTTGAAATATTGCAATCACCCTTATCCAAAAACGAAATTTAAATCAACTTTTTAGCAGTAACACTCTTACATTTTTCATAAAACAAACACATTTTTTTCAGGAATCTACTCTCTGAAACCTAAAACTAATTTTAAAAAAACATCTTTCTAGGCATCCACTGTCCCTAATCGTGCAAGAAAATTTCAATTGACTTGTTGAAATATTGCAATGACCCTTATTCAAAAATGAAATTTAAATCAACTTTTTAGCAGTAACACACTCACATTTTTCATAAAACAAACACATTTTTTACAGGAATCTACTCTCTGAAACCTAAAACTAATTTTAAAAAAACATCTTTCTAGGCATCCACTCTCCCTAACCTTGCAAGAAAATTTCAATTAACTTGTTGAAATATTGCAATCACCCTTATCCAAAAACGATATTTAAATCATCTTTTTTGCACTAACACACTCACATTTTTCATAAAACAAACACATTTTTTTCAGGAATCTACTCTCTGAAACCTAAAACTAATTTTAAAAAAACATCTTTCTAGGCATCCACTGTCCCTAATCGTGCAAGAAAATTTAACGAAATGTAAATCAACTTTTTAGCAGTAACACACTCACATTTTTCATAAAACAAACACATTTTTTTCAGGAATCTACTCTCTGAAACCTAAAACTAATTTTAAAAAAAAATTTCTAGGCATCCACTGTCCCTAATCGTGCAAGAAAATTTCAATTGACTTGTTGAAATATTGCAATGACCCTTATTCAAAAACGAAATTTAAATCAACTTTTTAGCAGTAACACACTCACATTTTTCATAAAACAAACACATTTTTTTCAGGAATCTACTCTCTGAAACCTAAAACTAATTTTAAAAAAACATCTTTCTAGGCATCCACTCTCCCTAACCTTGCAAGAAAATTTTAATTAACTTGTTGAAATATTGCAATCACCCTTATCCAAAAACGATATTTAAATCATCTTTTTTGCACTAACACACTCACATTTTTCATAAAACAAACACATTTTTTTCAGGAATCTACTCTCTGAAACCTAAAACTAATTTTAAAAAAACATCTTTCTAGGCATCCACTGTCCCTAATCGTGCAAGAAAATTTCAATTGACTTGTTGAAATATTGCAATCACCCTTATCCAAAAACGAAATTTGAATCAACTTTTTAGCAGTAACACACTCACATTTTTCATAAAACAAACACATTTTTTTCAGGAATCTACTCTCTGAAACCTAAAACTAATTTTAAAAAAACATCTTTCTAGGCATCAACTGTCCCTAATCGTGCAAAAACATTTCAATTGACTTGTTGAAATATTGCAATCACCCTTATTCAAAAACAAAATTTAAATCAACTTTTTAGCAGTAACACACTCACATTTTTCATAAAATAAACACATTTTTTTCAGGAATCTACTCTCTGAAACCTAAAACTAATTTTTAAAAAACATCTTTCTAGGCATCCACTGTCCCTAATCATGCAAGAAAATTTAAATTGACTTGTTGAAATATTGCAATCACCCTTATCCAAAAACGAAATTTAAATGAACTTTTTTGCAGTAACACACTCACATTTTTTATAAAACAAATACATTTTTGTCAGGAATCTACTCTCTGGAACCTAAAACTAATTTAAAAAAAACATCTTTCTAGGCATCCACTGTCCCTAATCTTGCAAGAAAATTTCAATTGACTTGTTGAAATATTGCAATCACCTTTATCCAAAAACGAAATTTAAATCAACTTTTTAGCAGTAACTTACTCACATTTTTCATGAAACAAACACATTTTTTTCAGGAATTAACTCTCAGGAACCTAAAACAAATATAAAAAAAACATCTTTCTATGTATCCACTCTCCCTAATCGTGCAAGAAAATTTCAATTAACTAGTTGAAATAATGCAATCACACCTATCCTGAAGCTAAATTTAAATAAACTTTTTAGCAGTAACACACTCACATTTTCCATAAAACAAACACATTTTTTTCAGGAATCTACTCTCTGAAACCTAAACTAATTTAAAAAAAACATCTTTCTAGGCATCCACTGTCCCTAATCGTGCAAGAAAATTTCAATTGACTTGTTGAAATATTGCAATCACCCTTATCCAAAAACGAAATTTAAATCAACTTTTTAGCAGTAACACACTTACATTTTTCATAAAACAAACACATTTTTTTCAGGAATCTACTCTCTGAAACCTAAAACTAATTTTAAAAAAACATCTTTCTAGGCATCCACTGTCCCTAATCGTGCAAGAAAATGTCAATTGACTTGTTGAAATATTGCAATCACCCTTATTAAAAAACAAAATTTAAATCAAATTTTTAGCAGTAACACACTCACATTTTTCATAAAACAAACACATTTTTTTCAGGAATCTACTCTCTGGAACCTAAAACTAATTTTAAAAAAAATCTTTCTAGGCATCCACTGTCCCTAATCGTGCAAGAAAATTTCAATTGACTTGTTGAAATATTGCAATCACCCTTATCCAAAAACGAAATTTAAATCAACTTTTTAGCAGTAACACACTCACATTTTTCATAAAACAAACAAATTTTTTTCAGGAATCTACTCTCTGAAACCTAAAACTAATTTTAAAAAAACATCTTTCTAGGCATCCACTGTCCCTAATCGTGCAAGAAAATTTCAATTGACTTGTTGAAATATTGCAATCACCCTTATTCAAAAACGATATTTAAATCAACTTTTTTGCAGTAACACACTCACATTTTTCATAAAACAAACACATGTTTTTTCAGGAATCTATTCTCTGAAACCTAAAACTAATTTTAAAAAAACATCTTTCTAGGCATCCACTGTCCCTAATCGTGCAAGAAAATGTCAATTGACTTGTTGAAATATTGCATTCACGCCTATCCAGAAACTAAATTTAAATCAACTTTTTTGCAGTAACACACTCACATTTTTCATAAAACAAACAATAATTTTTTCAGGAATCCACTCTCTGGAACCTAAAACTAATTAAAAAAAAACATCTTTCTAGGCATCCACTGTCCCTAATCATGCAAGAAAATTTAAATTGACTTGTTGAAATATTGCAATCACCCTTATCCAAAAACGAAATTTAAATGAACTTTTTTGCAGTAACACACTAACATTTTTCATGAAACAAACACATTTTTTTCAGGAATCAACTCTCAGGAACCTAAAACAAATATAAAAAAAACATCTTTCTATGTATCCACTCTCCCTAATCGTGCAAGAAAATTTCAATTAACTAGTTGAAATAATGCAATCACACCTATCCTGAAGCTAAATTTAAATAAACTTTTTAGCAGTAACACACTCACATTTTTCATAAAACAAACACATTTTTTTCAGGAATCTACTCTCTGGAACCTAAAACTAATTTTAAAAAAAATCTTTCTAGGCATCCACTGTCCCTAATCGTGCAAGAAAATTTCAATTGACTTGTTGAAATATTGCAATCACCCTTATCCAAAAACGAAATTTAAATCAACTTTTTAGCAGTAACACACTCACATTTTTCATAAAACAAACACATTTTTTTCAGGAATCTACTCTCTGAAACCTAAAACTAATTTTAAAAAAACATCTTTCTAGGCATCCACTGTCCCTAATCGTGCAAGAAAATTTCAATTGACTTGTTGAAATATTGCAATCACCCTTATTCAAAAACGATATTTAAATCAACTTTTTTGCAGTAACACACTCACATTTTTCATAAAACAAACACATGTTTTTTCAGGAATCTATTCTCTGAAACCTAAAACTAATTTTAAAAAAACATCTTTCTAGGCATCCACTGTCCCTAATCGTGCAAGAAAATGTCAATTGACTTGTTGAAATATTGCAATCACCCTTATTAAAAAACAAAATGTAAATCAAATTTTTAGCAGTAACACACTCACATTTTTCATAAAACAAACACATTTTTTTCAGGAATCCACTCTCTGGAACCTAAAACTAATTTAAAAAAAAATCTTTCTAGGCATCCACTGTCCCTAATCGTGCAAGAAAATTTCAATTGACTTGTTGAAATATTGCAATCACCCTTATCCAAAAACGAAATTTAAATCAACTTTTTAGCAGTAACACACTCACATTTTTCATAAAACAAACACATTTTTTTCAGGAATCTACTCTCTGAAACCTAAAACTAATTTTAAAAAAACATCTTTCTAGGCATCCACTGTCCCTAATCGTGCAAGAAAATTTCAATTGACTTGTTGAAATATTGCAATCACCCTTATTCAAAAACGATATTTAAATCAACTTTTTTGCAGTAACACACTCACATTTTTCATAAAACAAACACATGTTTTTTCAGGAATCTATTCTCTGAAACCTAAAACTAATTTTAAAAAAACATCTTTCTAGGCATCCACTGTCCCTAATCGTGCAAGAAAATTTCAATTGACTTGTTGAAATGATGCATTCACGCCTATCCTGAAACTAAATTAAAATCAAATTTTTTGCAGTAACACACTCACATTTTTCATAAAACAAACAATAATTTTTTCAGGAATCCACTCTCTGGAACCTAAAACTAATTAAAAAAAAACATCTTTCTAGGCATCCACTGTCCCTAATCGTGCAAGAAAATTTCAATTGACTTGTTGAAATATTGCAATCACCCTTATCCAAAAACGAAATTTAAATCAACTTTTTAGCAGTAACATACTCACATTTTTCATAAAACAAACACATTTTTTTCAGGAATATACTCTCTGGAACCTAAAACTAATTTTAAAAAAACATCTTTCTAGGCATCCACTGTCCCTAATCGTGGAAGAAAATTTCAATTGACTTGTTGAAATATTGCAATCACCCTTATCCAAAAACGAAATTTAAATCAACTTT
The DNA here is from genome assembly GCF_964263255.1 of Lissotriton vulgaris. Lineage (NCBI taxonomy): Eukaryota > Metazoa > Chordata > Amphibia > Caudata > Salamandridae > Lissotriton > Lissotriton vulgaris. Next base: position 243,733,055 of record NC_141688.1, on the reverse strand, counting down.
TTAGCAGTAACACACTCACATTTTTCATAAAACAAACACATTTTTTTCAGGAATCTACTCTCTGAAACCTAAAACTAATTTTAAAAAAACATCTTTCTAGGCATCCACTGTCCCTAATCGTGCAAAAAAATTTCAATTGACTTGTTGAAATATTGCAATCACCCTTATTCAAAAACGAAATTTAAATCAACTTTTTAGCAGTAACACACTCACATTTTTCATAAAACAAACACATTTTTTTCAGGAATCTACTCTCTGAAACCTAAAACTAATTAAAAAAAAATATCTTTCTAGGCATCCACTCTCCCTAATCTTCCAAGAAAATTTCAATTAACTTATTGAAATATTGCAATCACCCTTATCCAAAAACGATATTTAAATCAACTTTTTTGCAGTAACACACTCACATTTTTCATAAAACAAACACATTTTTTCAGGAATCTACTCTCTGAAACCTAAAACTAATTTTAAAAAAACATCTTTCTAGGCATCCACTGTCCCTAATCTTGCAAGAAAATTTCAATTGACTTGTTGAAATATTGCAATCACCCTTATCCAAAAACGAAATTTAAATCAACTTTTTAGCAGTAACACACTCACATTTTTCATGAAACAAACAAATTTTTTTCAGGAATCAACTCTCTGGAACCTAAAACAAATATAAAAAAACATCTTTCTATGTATCCACTCTCCCTAATCGTGCAGGAAAATTTCAATTGACTTGTTGAAATATTGCAATCACCCTTATCCAAAAACGAAATTTGAATCAACTTTTTAGCAGTAACACACTCACATTTTTCATAAAACAAACACATTTTTTTCAGGAATCTACTCTCTGAAACCTAAAACTAATTTTAAAAAAACATCTTTCTAGGCATCCACTGTCCCTAATCGTGCAAAAAAATTTCAATTGACTTGTTGAAATATTGCAATCACCCTTATTCAAAAACGAAATTTAAATCAACTTTTTAGCAGTAACACACTCACATTTTTCATAAAACAAACACATTTTTTTTCAGGAATCTACTCTCTGAAACCTAAAACTAATTAAAAAAAATATCTTTCTAGGCATCCACTCTCCCTAATCTTCCAAGAAAATTTCAATTAACTTATTGAAATATTGCAATCACCCTTATCCAAAAACGATATTTAAATCAACTTTTTTGCAGTAACACACTCACATTTTTCATAAAACAAACACATTTTTTCAGGAATCTACTCTCTGAAACCTAAAACTAATTTAAAAAAAACATCTTTCTAGGCATCCACTGTCCCTAATCTTGCAAGAAAATTTCAATTGACTTGTTGAAATATTGCAATCACCCTTATCCAAAAACGAAATTTAAATCAACTTTTTAGCAGTAACACACTCACATTTTTCATGAAACAAACACATTTTTTTCAGGAATCAACTCTCTGGAACCTAAAACAAATATAAAAAAACATCTTTCTATGTATCCACTCTCCCTAATCGTGCAAGAAAATTTCAATTAACTAGTTGAAATAATGCAATCACGCCTATCCTGAAGCTAAATTTAAATAAACTTTTTAGCAGTAACACACTCACATTTTTCATAAAACAAACACATTTTTTTCAGGAATCAACTCTCTGGAACCTAAAACAAATATAAAAAAACATCTTTCTAGGCATCCACTCTCCCTAATCGTGCAAGAAAATTTTAATTAACTTGTTAAAATGATGCATTCACGCTTATCCTGAAACTAAATTTAAATCAACTTTTTTGCAGTAACACACTCACATTTTTCATGAAACAAATACATTTTTTTTTCAGGAATCCACTCTCTGGAACCTATAACGAATTTGTAAAAAACATCTTTCTAGGCATCCACTCTCCCTAATCTTGCAAGAAAATTTCAATTAACTTGTTGAAATATTGCAATCACCCTTATCCAAAAACGATTTTAAATCAACTTTTTTGCAGTAACACACTCACATTTTTCATAAAACATACACATTTTTTTCAGGAATCTACTCTCTGAAACCTAAAACTAATTTTAAAAAAACATCTTTCCTGGCATCCACTGTCCCTAATCGTGCAAGAAAAATTCAATTGACTTGTTGAAATATTGCAATCACCCTTATCCAAAAATGAAATTTAAATCAACTTTTTAGCAGTAACACACTCACATTTTTCATAAAACAAACACATTTTTTTCTGGAATCTACTCTCTGAAACCTAAAACTAATTTTAAAAAAACATCTTTCTAGGCATCAACTGTCCCTAATCGTGCAAGAACATTTCAATTGACTTGTTGAAATATTGCAATCACCCTTATTCAAAAACAAAATTTAAATCAACTTTTTAGCAGTAACACACTCACATTTTTCATAAAATAAACACATTTTTTTCAGGAATCTACTCTCTGAAACCTAAAACTAATTTTTAAAAAACATCTTTCTAGGCATCCACTGTCCCTAATCATGCAAGAAAATTTAAATTGACTTGTTGAAATATTGCAATCACCCTTATCCAAAAACGAAATTTAAATCAACTTTTTTGCAGTAACACACTCACATTTTTCATAAAACAAACACATTTTTTTCAGGAATCTACTCTCTGGAACCTAAAACTAATTAAAAAAAAACATCGTTCTAGGCATCCACTGTCCCTAATCGTGCAAGAAAATTTCTATTAACTAGTTGAAATAATGCAATCACGCCTATCCTGAAGCTAAATTTAAATAAACTTTTTAGCAGTAACACACTCACATTTTTCATAAAACAAACACATTTTTTTCAGGAATCTACTCTCTGAAACCTAAACTAATTTAAAAAAAACATCTTTCTAGGCATCCACTGTCCCTAATCGTGCAAGAAAATTTCAATTGACTTGTTGAAATATTGCAATCACCCTTATCCAAAAACGAAATTTAAATCAACTTTTTAGCAGTAACACACTTACATTTTTCATAAAACAAACACATTTTTTTCAGGAATCTACTCTCTGAAACCTAAAACTAATTTTAAAAAAACATCTTTCTAGGCATCCACTGTCCCTAATCGTGCAAGAAAATGTCAATTGACTTGTTGAAATATTGCAATCACCCTTATTAAAAAACAAAATTTAAATCAAATTTTTAGCAGTAACACACTCACATTTTTCATAAAACAAACACATTTTTTTCAGGAATCTACTCTCTGGAACCTAAAACTAATTTAAAAAAAAATCTTTCTAGGCATCCACTGTCCCTAATCGTGCAAGAAAATTTCAATTGACTTGTTGAAATATTGCAATCACCCTTATCCAAAAACGAAATTTAAATCAACTTTTTAGCAGTAACACACTCACATTTTTCATAAAACAAACACATTTTTTTCAGGAATCTACTCTCTGAAACCTAAAACTAATTTTAAAAAAACATCTTTCTAGGCATCCACTGTCCCTAATCGTGCAAGAAAATTTCAATTGACTTGTTGAAATATTGCAATCACCCTTATTCAAAAACGATATTTAAATCAACTTTTTTGCAGTAACACACTCACATTTTTCATAAAACAAACACATGTTTTTTCAGGAATCTATTCTCTGAAACCTAAAACTAATTTTAAAAAAACATCTTTCTAGGCATCCACTGTCCCTAATCGTGCAAGAAAATGTCAATTGACTTGTTGAAATATTGCAATCACCCTTATTAAAAAACAAAATGTAAATCAAATTTTTAGCAGTAACACACTCACATTTTTCATAAAACAAACACATTTTTTTTCAGGAATCCACTCTCTGGAACCTAAAACTAATTTAAAAAAAAATCTTTCTAGGCATCCACTGTCCCTAATCGTGCAAGAAAATTTCAATTGACTTGTTGAAATATTGCAATCACCCTTATCCAAAAACGAAATTTAAATCAACTTTTTAGCAGTAACACACTCACATTTTTCATAAAACAAACACATTTTTTTCAGGAATCTACTCTCTGAAACCTAAAACTAATTTTAAAAAAACATCTTTCTAGGCATCCACTGTCCCTAATCGTGCAAGAAAATTTCAATTGACTTGTTGAAATATTGCAATCACCCTTATTCAAAAACGATATTTAAATCAACTTTTTTGCAGTAACACACTCACATTTTTCATAAAACAAACACATGTTTTTTCAGGAATCTATTCTCTGAAACCTAAAACTAATTTTAAAAAAACATCTTTCTAGGCATCCACTGTCCCTAATCGTGCAAGAAAATTTCAATTGACTTGTTGAAATGATGCATTCACGCCTATCCTGAAACTAAATTAAAATCAAATTTTTTGCAGTAACACACTCACATTTTTCATAAAACAAACAATAATTTTTTCAGGAATCCACTCTCTGGAACCTAAAACTAATTAAAAAAAACATCTTTCTAGGCATCCACTGTCCCTAATCGTGCAAGAAAATTTCAATTGACTTGTTGAAATATTGCAATCACCCTTATCCAAAAACGAAATTTAAATCAACTTTTTAGCAGTAACATACTCACATTTTTCATAAAACAAACACATTTTTTTCAGGAATATACTCTCTGGAACCTAAAACTAATTTAAAAAAAAGATCTTTCTAGGCATCCACTGTCCCTAATCGTGGAAGAAAATTTCAATTGACTTGATGAAATATTGCAATCACCCTTATCCAAAAACGAAATTTAAATCAACTTTTTAGCAGTAACACACTCACATTTTTCATAAAACAAACACATTTTTTTCAGGAATCTACTCTCTGAAACCTAAAACTAATTTTAAAAAAACATCTTTCTAGGCATCCACTGTCCCTAATCGTGCAAAAAAATTTCAATTGACTTGTTGAAATATTGCAATCACCCTTATTCAAAAACGAAATTTAAATCAACTTTTTAGCAGTAACACACTCACATTTTTCATAAAACAAACACATTTTTTTCAGGAATCTACTCTCTGAAACCTAAAACTAATTAAAAAAAATATCTTTCTAGGCATCCACTCTCCCTAATCTTCCAAGAAAATTTCAATTAACTTATTGAAATATTGCAATCACCCTTATCCAAAAACGATATTTAAATCAACTTTTTTGCAGTAACACACTCACATTTTTCATAAAACAAACACATTTTTTCAGGAATCTACTCTCTGAAACCTAAAACTAATTTAAAAAAAACATCTTTCTAGGCATCCACTGTTCCTAATCTTGCAAGAAAATTTCAATTGACTTGTTGAAATATTGCAATCACCCTTATCCAAAAACGAAATTTAAATCAACTTTTTAGCAGTAACACACTCACATTTTTCATGAAACAAACAAATTTTTTTCAGGAATCAACTCTCTGGAACCTAAAACAAATATAAAAAAACATCTTTCTATGTATCCACTCTCCCTAATCGTGCAAGAAAATTTCAATTAACTAGTTGAAATAATGCAATCACGCCTATCCTGAAGCTAAATTTAAATAAACTTTTTAGCAGTAACACACTCACATTTTTCATAAAACAAACACATTTTTTTCAGGAATCAACTCTCTGGAACCTAAAACAAATATAAAAAAACATCTTTCTAGGCATCCACTCTCCCTAATAGTGCAAGAAAATTTCAATTAACTTGTTAAAATGATGCATTCACGCTTATCCTGAAACTAAATTTAAATCAACTTTTTTGCAGTAACACACTCACATTTTTCATAAAACAAATACATTTTTTTTTCAGGAATCCACTCTCTGGAACCTATAACGAATTTGTAAAAAACATCTTTCTAGGCATCCACTCTCCCTAATCTTGCAAGAAAATTTCAATTAACTTGTTGAAATATTGCAATCACCCTTATCCAAAAACGATTTTAAATCAACTTTTTTGCAGTAACACACTCACATTTTTCATAAAACAAACACATTTTTTTCAGGAATCTACTCTCTGAAACCTAAAACTAATTTTAAAAAAACATCTTTCCTGGCATCCACTGTCCCTAATCGTGCAAGAAAAATTCAATTGACTTGTTGAAATATTGCAATCACCCTTATCCAAAAACGAAATTTAAATCAACTTTTTAGCAGTAACACACTCACATTTTTCATAAAACAAACACATTTTTTTCTGGAATCTACTCATTTTTTTCAGGAATCTACTCTCTGAAACCTAAAACTAATTTTTAAAAAACATCTTTCTAGGCATCCACTGTCCCTAATCATGCAAGAAAATTTAAATTGACTTGTTAAAATATTGCAATCACCCTTATCCAAAAACAAAATTTAAATCAACTTTTTTGCAGTAACACACTCACATTTTTCATAAAACAAACACATTTTTTTCAGGAATCTACTCTCTGGAACCTAAAACTAATTAAAAAAAAACATCGTTCTAGGCATCCACTCTCCCTAATCTTCCAAGAAAATTTCAATTAACTTATTGAAATATTGCAATCACCCTTATCCAAAAACGAAATTTAAATCAACTTTTTTGCAGTAACACACTCACATTTTTCATAAAACAAACACATTTTTTTCAGGAATCTACTCTCTGGAACCTAAAACTAATTAAAAAAAAACATCGTTCTAGGCATCCACTGTCCTTAATCGTGCAAGAAAATTTCAATTAACTAGTTGAAATAATGCAATCACGCCTATCCTGAAGCTAAATTTAAATAAACTTTTTAGCAGTAACACACTCACATTTTTCATAAAACAAACACATTTTTTTCAGGAATCTACTCTCTGAAACCTAAACTAATTTAAAAAAAAACATCTTTCTAGGCATCCACTGTCCCTAACCGTGCAAGAAAATTCCAATTGACTTGTTGAAATATTGCAATCACCCTTATCCAAAAACGAAATTTAAATCAACTTTTTAGCAGTAACACACTTACATTTTTCATAAAACAAACACATTTTTTTCAGGAATCTACTCTCTGAAACCTAAAACTAATTTTAAAAAAACATCTTTCTAGGCATCCACTGTCCCTAATCGTGCAAGAAAATTTCAATTGACTTGTTGAAATATTGCAATCACCCTTATCCAAAAACGAAATTTAAATCAACTTTTTAGCAGTAACACACTCACATTTTTCATAAAACAAACACATTTTTTTCAGGAATCTACTCTCTGAAACCTAAAACTAATTTAAAAAAAACATCTTTCTAGGCATCAACTGTCCCTAATCGTGCAAGAACATTTCAATTGACTTGTTGAAATATTGCAATGACCCTTATTCAAAAACGAAATTTAAATCAACTTTTTAGCAGTAACACACTCACATTTTTCATAAAACAAACACATTTTTTTCAGGAATCTACTCTCTGAAACCTAAAACTAATTTTAAAAAAACATCTTTCTAGGCATCCACTGTCCCTAATCTTGCAAGAAAATTTCAATTGACTTGTTGAAATATTGCAATCACCCTTATCCAAAAACGAAATTTAAATCAACTTTTTAGCAGTAACACACTCACATTTTTCATGAAACAAACACATTTTTTTCAGGAATCAACTCTCTGGAACCTAAAACAAATATAAAAAAACATCTTTCTATGTATCCACTCTCCCTAATCGTGCAAGAAAATTTCAATTAACTAGTTGAAATAATGCAATCACGCCTATCCTGAAGCTAAATTTAAATAAACTTTTTAGCAGTAACACACTCACATTTTTCATAACACAAACACATTTTTTTCAGGAATCTACTCTCTGAAACCTAAACTAATTTAAAAAAAACATCTTTCTAGGCATCCACTGTCCCTAATCGTGCAAGAAAATTTCAATTGACTTGTTGAAATATTGCAATCACCCTTATCCAAAAACGAAATTTAAATCAACTTTTTAGCAGTAACACTCTTACATTTTTCATAAAACAAACACATTTTTTACAGGAATCTACTCTCTGAAACCTAAAACTAATTTTAAAAAAACATCTTTCTAGGCATCCACTCTCCCTAACCTTGCAAGAAAATTTCAATTAACTTGTTGAAATATTGCAATCACCCTTATCCAAAAACGATATTTAAATCATCTTTTTTGCACTAACACACTCACATTTTTCATAAAACAAACACATTTTTTTCAGGAATCTACTCTCTGAAACCTAAAACTAATTTTAAAAAAACATCTTTCTAGGCATCCACTGTCCCTAATCGTGCAAGAAAATTTAACGAAATGTAAATCAACTTTTTAGCAGTAACACACTCACATTTTTCATAAAACAAACACATTTTTTTCAGGAATCTACTCTCTGAAACCTAAAACTAATTTTAAAAAAAAATTTCTAGGCATCCACTGTCCCTAATCGTGCAAGAAAATTTCAATTGACTTGTTTTAATATTGCAATGACCCTTATTCAAAAACGAAATTTAAATCAACTTTTTAGCAGTAACACACTCACATTTTTCATAAAACAAACACATTTTTTTCAGGAATCTACTCTCTGAAACCTAAAACTAATTTTAAAAAAACATCTTTCTAGGCATCCACTCTCCCTAACCTTGCAAGAAAATTTCAATTAACTTGTTGAAATATTGCAATCACCCTTATCCAAAAACGATATTTAAATCATCTTTTTTGCACTAACACACTCACATTTTTCATAAAACAAACACATTTTTTTCAGGAATCTACTCTCTGAAACCTAAAACTAATTTTAAAAAAACATCATTCTAGGCATCCACTGTCCCTAATCGTGCAAGAAAATTTCAATTGACTTGTTGAAATATTGCAATCACCCTTATCCAAAAACGAAATTTGAATCAACTTTTTAGCAGTAACACACTCACATTTTTCATAAAACAAACACATTTTTTTCAGGAATCTACTCTCTGAAACCTAAAACTAATTTTAAAAAAACATCTTTCTAGGCATCAACTGTCCCTAATCGTGCAAAAACATTTCAATTGACTTGTTGAAATATTGCAATCACCCTTATTCAAAAACAAAATTTAAATCAACTTTTTAGCAGTAACACACTCACATTTTTCATAAAATAAACACATTTTTTTCAGGAATCTACTCTCTGAAACCTAAAACTAATTTTTAAAAAACATCTTTCTAGGCATCCACTGTCCCTAATCATGCAAGAAAATTTAAATTGACTTGTTGAAATATTGCAATCACCCTTATCCAAAAACGAAATTTAAATGAACTTTTTTGCAGTAACACACTCACATTTTTTATAAAACAAATACATTTTTGTCAGGAATCTACTCTCTGGAACCTAAAACTAATTTAAAAAAAACATCTTTCTAGGCATCCACTGTCCCTAATCTTGCAAGAAAATTTCAATTGACTTGTTGAAATATTGCAATCACCTTTATCCAAAAACGAAATTTAAATCAACTTTTTAGCAGTAACTTACTCACATTTTTCATGAAACAAACACATTTTTTTCAGGAATCAACTCTCAGGAACCTAAAACAAATATAAAAAAAACATCTTTCTATGTATCCACTCTCCCTAATCGTGCAAGAAAATTTCAATTAACTAGTTGAAATAATGCAATCACACCTATCCTGAAGCTAAATTTAAATAAACTTTTTAGCAGTAACACACTCACATTTTCCATAAAACAAACACATTTTTTTCAGGAATCTACTCTCTGAAACCTAAACTAATTTAAAAAAAACATCTTTCTAGGCATCCACTGTCCCTAATCGTGCAAGAAAATTTCAATTGACTTGTTGAAATATTGCAATCACCCTTATCCAAAAACGAAATTTAAATCAACTTTTTAGCAGTAACACACTTACATTTTTCATAAAACAAACACATTTTTTTCAGGAATCTACTCTCTGAAACCTAAAACTAATTTTAAAAAAACATCTTTCTAGGCATCCACTGTCCCTAATCGTGCAAGAAAATGTCAATTGACTTGTTGAAATATTGCAATCACCCTTATTAAAAAACAAAATTTAAATCAAATTTTTAGCAGTAACACACTCACATTTTTCATAAAACAAACACATTTTTTTCAGGAATCTACTCTCTGGAACCTAAAACTAATTTAAAAAAAAATCTTTCTAGGCATCCACTGTCCCTAATCGTGCAAGAAAATTTCAATTGACTTGTTGAAATATTGCAATCACCCTTATCCAAAAACGAAATTTAAATCAACTTTTTAGCAGTAACACACTCACATTTTTCATAAAACAAACACATTTTTTTCAGGAATCTACTCTCTGAAACCTAAAACTAATTTTAAAAAAACATCTTTCTAGGCATCCACTGTCCCTAATCGTGCAAGAAAATTTCAATTGACTTGTTGAAATATTGCAATCACCCTTATTCAAAAACGATATTTAAATCAACTTTTTTGCAGTAACACACTCACATTTTTCATAAAACAAACACATGTTTTTTCAGGAATCTATTCTCTGAAACCTAAAACTAATTTTAAAAAAACATCTTTCTAGGCATCCACTGTCCCTAATCGTGCAAGAAAATGTCAATTGACTTGTTGAAATATTGCAATCACCCTTATTAAAAAACAAAATGTAAATCAAATCTTTAGCAGTAACACACTCACATTTTTCATAAAACAAACACATTTTTTTCAGGAATCCACTCTCTGGAACCTAAAACTAATTTTAAAAAAAATCTTTCTAGGCATCCACTGTCCCTAATCGTGCAAGAAAATTTCAATTGACTTGTTGAAATATTGCAATCACCCTTATCCAAAAACGAAATTTAAATCAACTTTTTAGCAGTAACACACTCACATTTTTCATAAAACAAACACATTTTTTTCAGGAATCTACTCTCTGAAACCTAAAACTAATTTTAAAAAAACATCTTTCTAGGCATCCACTGTCCCTAATCGTGCAAGAAAATTTCAATTGACTTGTTGAAATATTGCAATCACCCTTATTCAAAAACGATATTTAAATCAACTTTTTTGCAGTAACACACTCACATTTTTCATAAAACAAACACATGTTTTTTCAGGAATCTATTCTCTGAAACCTAAAACTAATTTTAAAAAAACATCTTTCTAGGCATCCACTGTCCCTAATCGTGCAAGAAAATTTCAATTGACTTGTTGAAATGATGCATTCACGCCTATCCTGAAACTAAATTAAAATCAAATTTTTTGCAGTAACACACTCACATTTTTCATAAAACAAACAATAATTTTTTCAGGAATCCACTCTCTGGAACCTAAAACTAATTAAAAAAAAACATCTTTCTAGGCATCCACTGTCCCTAATCATGCAAGAAAATTTAAATTGACTTGTTGAAATATTGCAATCACCCTTATCCAAAAACGAAATTTAAATGAACTTTTTTGCAGTAACACACTCACATTTTTCATGAAACAAACACATTTTTTTCAGGAATCAACTCTCAGGAACCTAAAACAAATATAAAAAAAACATCTTTCTATGTATCCACTCTCCCTAATCGTGCAAGAAAATTTCAATTAACTAGTTGAAATAATGCAATCACACCTATCCTGAAGCTAAATTTAAATAAACTTTTTAGCAGTAACACACTCACATTTTTCATAAAACAAACACATTTTTTTCAGGAATCTACTCTCTGGAACCTAAAACTAATTTTAAAAAAAATCTTTCTAGGCATCCACTGTCCCTAATCGTGCAAGAAAATTTCAATTGACTTGTTGAAATATTGCAATCACTCTTATCCAAAAACGAAATTTAAATCAACTTTTTAGCAGTAACACACTCACATTTTTCATAAAACAAACACATTTTTTTCAGGAATCTACTCTCTGAAACCTAAAACTAATTTTAAAAAAACATCTTTCTAGGCATCCACTGTCCCTAATCGTGCAAGAAAATTTCAATTGACTTGTTGAAATATTGCAATCACCCTTATTCAAAAACGATATTTAAATCAACTTTTTTGCAGTAACACACTCACATTTTTCATAAAACAAACACATGTTTTTTCAGGAATCTATTCTCTGAAACCTAAAACTAATTTTAAAAAAACATCTTTCTAGGCATCCACTGTCCCTAATCGTGCAAGAAAATGTCAATTGACTTGTTGAAATATTGCAATCACCCTTATTAAAAAACAAAATGTAAATCAAATTTTTAGCAGTAACACACTCACATTTTTCATAAAACAAACACATTTTTTTCAGGAATCCACTCTCTGGAACCTAAAACTAATTTAAAAAAAAATCTTTCTAGGCATCCACTGTCCCTAATCGTGCAAGAAAATTTCAATTGACTTGTTGAAATATTGCAATCACCCTTATCCAAAAACGAAATTTAAATCAACTTTTTAGCAGTAACACACTCACATTTTTCATAAAACAAACACATTTTTTTCAGGAATCTACTCTCTGAAACCTAAAACTAATTTTAAAAAAACATCTTTCTAGGCATCCACTGTCCCTAATCGTGCAAGAAAATTTCAATTGACTTGTTGAAATATTGCAATCACCCTTATTCAAAAACGATATTTAAATCAACTTTTTTGCAGTAACACACTCACATTTTTCATAAAACAAACACATGTTTTTTCAGGAATCTATTCTCTGAAACCTAAAACTAATTTTAAAAAAACATCTTTCTAGGCATCCACTGTCCCTAATCGTGCAAGAAAATTTCAATTGACTTGTTGAAATGATGCATTCACGCCTATCCTGAAACTAAATTAAAATCAAATTTTTTGCAGTAACACACTCACATTTTTCATAAAACAAACAATAATTTTTTCAGGAATCCACTCTCTGGAACCTAAAACTAATTAAAAAAAAACATCTTTCTAGGCATCCACTGTCCCTAATCGTGCAAGAAAATTTCAATTGACTTGTTGAAATATTGCAATCACCCTTATCCAAAAACGAAATTTAAATCAACTTTTTAGCAGTAACATACTCACATTTTTCATAAAACAAACACATTTTTTTCAGGAATATACTCTCTGGAACCTAAAACTAATTTTAAAAAAACATCTTTCTAGGCATCCACTGTCCCTAATCGTGGAAGAAAATTTCAATTGACTTGTTGAAATATTGCAATCACCCTTATCCAAAAACGAAATTTAAATCAACTTTTTAGCAGTAACACACTCACATTTTTCATAAAACAAACACATTTTTTTCAGGAATCTACTCTCTGAAACCTAAAACTAATTTTAAAAAAACATCTTTCTAGGCATCCACTGTCCCTAATCGTGCAAAAAAATTTCAATTGACTTGTTGAAATATTGCAATCACCCTTATTCAAAAACGAAATTTAAATCAACTTTTTAGCAGTAACACACTCACATTTTTCATAAAACAAACACATTTTTTTCAGGAATCTACTCTCTGAAACCTAAAACTAATTAAAAAAAAATATCTTTCTAGGCATCCACTCTCCCTAATCTTCCAAGAAAATTTCAATTAACTTATTGAAATATTGCAATCACCCTTATCCAAAAACGATATTTAAATCAACTTTTTTGCAGTAACACACTCACATTTTTCATAAAATAAACACATTTTTTCAGGAATCTACTCTCTGAAACCTAAAACTAATTTAAAAAAAACATCTTTCTAGGCATCCACTGTCCCTAATCTTGCAAGAAAATTTCAATTGACTTGTTGAAATATTGCAATCACCCTTATCCAAAAACGAAATTTAAATCAACTTTTTAGCAGTAACACACTCACATTTTTCATGAAACAAACAAATTTTTTTCAGGAATCAACTCTCTGGAACCTAAAACAAATATAAAAAAACATCTTTCTATGTATCCACTCTCCCTAATCGTGCAAGAAAATTTCAATTGACTTGTTGAAATATTGCAATCACCCTTATCCAAAAACGAAATTTGAATCAACTTTTTAGCAGTAACACACTCACATTTTTCATAAAACAAACACATTTTTTTCAGGAATCTACTCTCTGAAACCTAAAACTAATTTTAAAAAAACATCTTTCTAGGCATCCACTGTCCCTAATCGTGCAAAAAAATTTCAATTGACTTGTTGAAATATTGCAATCACCCTTATTCAAAAACGAAATTTAAATCAACTTTTTAGCAGTAACACACTCACATTCTTCATAAAACAAACACATTTTTTTCAGGAATCTACTCTCTGAAACCTAAAACTAATTAAAAAAAATATCTTTCTAGGCATCCACTCTCCCTAATCTTCCAAGAAAATTTCAATTAACTTATTGAAATATTGCAATCACCCTTATCCAAAAACGATATTTAAATCAACTTTTTTGCAGTAACACACTCACATTTTTCATAAAACAAACACATTTTTTCAGGAATCTACTCTCTGAAACCTAAAACTAATTTAAAAAAAACATCTTTCTAGGCATCCACTGTCCCTAATCTTGCAAGAAAATTTCAATTGACTTGTTGAAATATTGCAATCACCCTTATCCAAAAACGAAATTTAAATCAACTTTTTAGCAGTAACACACTCACATTTTTCATGAAACAAACACATTTTTTTCAGGAATCAACTCTCTGGAACCTAAAACAAATATAAAAAAACATCTTTCTATGTATCCACTCTCCCTAATCGTGCAAGAAAATTTCAATTAACTAGTTGAAATAATGCAATCACGCCTATCCTGAAGCTAAATTTAAATAAACTTTTTAGCAGTAACACACTCACATTTTTCATAAAACAAACACATTTTTTTCAGGAATCAACTCTCTGGAACCTAAAACAAATATAAAAAAACATCTTTCTAGGCATCCACTCTCCCTAATCGTGCAAGAAAATTTTAATTAACTTGTTAAAATGATGCATTCACGCTTATCCTGAAACTAAATTTAAATCAACTTTTTTGCAGTAACACACTCACATTTTTCATGAAACAAATAAATTTTTTTTTCAGGAATCCACTCTCTGGAACCTATAACGAATTTGTAAAAAACATCTTTCTAGGCATCCACTCTCCCTAATCTTGCAAGAAAATTTCAATTAACTTGTTGAAATATTGCAATCACCCTTATCCAAAAACGATTTTAAATCAACTTTTTTGCAGTAACACACTCACATTTTTCATAAAACATACACATTTTTTTCAGGAATCTACTCTCTGAAACCTAAAACTAATTTTAAAAAAACATCTTTCCTGGCATCCACTGTCCCTAATCGTGCAAGAAAAATTCAATTGACTTGTTGAAATATTGCAATCACCCTTATCCAAAAATGAAATTTTAATCAACTTTTTAGCAGTAACACACTCACATTTTTCATAAAACAAACACATTTTTTTCTGGAATCTACTCTCTGAAACCTAAAACTAATTTTAAAAAAACATCTTTCTAGGCATCAACTGTCCCTAATCGTGCAAGAACATTTCAATTGACTTGTTGAAATATTGCAATCACCCTTATTCAAAAACAAAATTTAAATCAACTTTTTAGCAGTAACACACTCACATTTTTCATAAAATAAACACATTTTTTTCAGGAATCTACTCTCTGAAACCTAAAACTAATTTTTAAAAAACATCTTTCTAGGCATCCACTGTCCCTAATCATGCAAGAAAATTTAAATTGACTTGTTGAAATATTGCAATCACCCTTATCCAAAAACGAAATTTAAATCAACTTTTTTGCAGTAACACACTCACATTTTTCATAAAACAAACACATTTTTTTCAGGAATCTACTCTCTGGAACCTAAAACTAATTAAAAAAAAACATCGTTCTAGGCATCCACTGTCCCTAATCGTGCAAGAAAATTTCTATTAACTAGTTGAAATAATGCAATCACGCCTATCCTGAAGCTAAATTTAAATAAACTTTTTAGCAGTAACACACTCACATTTTTCATAAAACAAACACATTTTTTTCAGGAATCTACTCTCTGAAACCTAAACTAATTTAAAAAAAACATCTTTCTAGGCATCCACTGTCCCTAATCGTGCAAGAAAATTTCAATTGACTTGTTGAAATATTGCAATCACCCTTATCCAAAAACGAAATTTAAATCAACTTTTTAGCAGTAACACACTTACATTTTTCATAAAACAAACACATTTTTTTCAGGAATCTACTCTCTGAAACCTAAAACTAATTTTAAAAAAACATCTTTCTAGGCATCCACTGTCCCTAATCGTGCAAGAAAATGTCAATTGACTTGTTGAAATATTGCAATCACCCTTATTAAAAAACAAAATTTAAATCAAATTTTTAGCAGTAACACACTCACATTTTTCATAAAACAAACACATTTTTTTCAGGAATCTACTCTCTGGAACCTAAAACTAATTTTAAAAAAAATCTTTCTAGGCATCCACTGTCCCTAATCGTGCAAGAAAATTTCAATTGACTTGTTGAAATATTGCAATCACCCTTATCCAAAAACGAAATTTAAATCAACTTTTTAGCAGTAACACACTCACATTTTTCATAAAACAAACACATTTTTTTCAGGAATCTACTCTCTGAAACCTAAAACTAATTTTAAAAAAACATCTTTCTAGGCATCCACTGTCCCTAATCGTGCAAGAAAATTTCAATTGACTTGTTGAAATATTGCAATCACCCTTATTCAAAAACGATATTTAAATCAACTTTTTTGCAGTAACACACTCACATTTTTCATAAAACAAACACATGTTTTTTCAGGAATCTATTCTCTGAAACCTAAAACTAATTTTAAAAAAACATCTTTCTAGGCATCCACTGTCCCTAATCGTGCAAGAAAATGTCAATTGACTTGTTGAAATATTGCAATCACCCTTATTAAAAAACAAAATGTAAATCAAATTTTTAGCAGTAACACACTCACATTTTTCATAAAACAAACACATTTTTTTTCAGGAATCCACTCTCTGGAACCTAAAACTAATTTAAAAAAAAATCTTTCTAGGCATCCACTGTCCCTAATCGTGCAAGAAAATTTCAATTGACTTGTTGAAATATTGCAATCACCCTTATCCAAAAACGAAATTTAAATCAACTTTTTAGCAGTAACACACTCACATTTTTCATAAAACAAACACATTTTTTTCAGGAATCTACTCTCTGAAACCTAAAACTAATTTTAAAAAAACATCTTTCTAGGCATCCACTGTCCCTAATCGTGCAAGAAAATTTCAATTGACTTGTTGAAATATTGCAATCACCCTTATTCAAAAACGATATTTAAATCAACTTTTTTGCAGTAACACACTCACATTTTTCATAAAACAAACACATGTTTTTTCAGGAATCTATTCTCTGAAACCTAAAACTAATTTTAAAAAAACATCTTTCTAGGCATCCACTGTCCCTAATCGTGCAAGAAAATTTCAATTGACTTGTTGAAATGATGCATTCACGCCTATCCTGAAACTAAATTAAAATCAAATTTTTTGCAGTAACACACTCACATTTTTCATAAAACAAACAATAATTTTTTCAGGAATCCACTCTCTGGAACCTAAAACTAATTAAAAAAAACATCTTTCTAGGCATCCACTGTCCCTAATCGTGCAAGAAAATTTCAATTGACTTGTTGAAATATTGCAATCACCCTTATCCAAAAACGAAATTTAAATCAACTTTTTAGCAGTAACATACTCACATTTTTCATAAAACAAACACATTTTTTTCAGGAATATACTCTCTGGAACCTAAAACTAATTTTAAAAAAACATCTTTCTAGGCATCCACTGTACCTAATCGTGGAAGAAAATTTCAATTGACTTGTTGAAATATTGCAATCACCCTTATCCAAAAACGAAATTTAAATCAACTTTTTAGCAGTAACACACTCACATTTTTCATAAAACAAACACATTTTTTTCAGGAATCTACTCTCTGAAACCTAAAACTAATTTTAAAAAAACATCTTTCTAGGCATCCACTGTCCCTAATCGTGCAAAAAAATTTCAATTGACTTGTTGAAATATTGCAATCACCCTTATTCAAAAACGAAATTTAAATCAACTTTTTAGCAGTAACACACTCACATTTTTCATAAAACAAACACATTTTTTTCAGGAATCTACTCTCTGAAACCTAAAACTAATTAAAAAAAAATATCTTTCTAGGCATCCACTCTCCCTAATCTTCCAAGAAAATTTCAATTAACTTATTGAAATATTGCAATCACCCTTATCCAAAAACGATATTTAAATCAACTTTTTTGCAGTAACACACTCACATTTTTCATAAAACAAACACATTTTTTCAGGAATCTACTCTCTGAAACCTAAAACTAATTTAAAAAAAACATCTTTCTAGGCATCCACTGTCCCTAATCTTGCAAGAAAATTTCAATTGACTTGTTGAAATATTGCAATCACCCTTATCCAAAAACGAAATTTAAATCAACTTTTTAGCAGTAACACACTCACATTTTTCATGAAACAAACACATTTTTTTCAGGAATCAACTCTCTGGAACCTAAAACAAATATAAAAAAACATCTTTCTATGTATCCACTCTCCCTAATCGTGCAAGAAAATTTCAATTAACTAGTTGAAATAATGCAATCACGCCTATCCTGAAGCTAAATTTAAATAAACTTTTTAGCAGTAACACACTCACATTTTTCATAAAACAAACACATTTTTTTCAGGAATCAACTCTCTGGAACCTAAAACAAATATAAAAAAACATCTTTCTAGGCATCCACTCTCCCTAATAGTGCAAGAAAATTTCAATTAACTTGTTAAAATGATGCATTCACGCTTATCCTGAAACTAAATTTAAATCAACTTTTTTGCAGTAACACACTCACATTTTTCATGAAACAAATACATTTTTTTTTCAGGAATCCACTCTCTGGAACCTATAACGAATTTGTAAAAAACATCTTTCTAGGCATCCACTCTCCCTAATCTTGCAAGAAAATTTCAATTAACTTGTTGAAATATTGCAATCACCCTTATCCAAAAACGATTTTAAATCAACTTTTTTGCAGTAACACACTCACATTTTTCATAAAACAAACACATTTTTTTCAGGAATCTACTCTCTGAAACCTAAAACTAATTTTAAAAAAACATCTTTCCTGGCATCCACTGTCCCTAATCGTGCAAGAAAAATTCAATTGACTTGTTGAAATATTGCAATCACCCTTATCCAAAAACGAAATTTAAATCAACTTTTTAGCAGTAACACACTCACATTTTTCATAAAACAAACACATTTTTTTCTGGAATCTACTCTCTGAAACCTAAAACTAATTTTAAAAAAACATCTTTCTAGGCATCAACTGTCCCTAATCGTGCAAGAACATTTCAATTGACTTGTTGAAATATTGCAATCACCCTTATTCAAAAACAAAATTTAAATCAACTTTTTAGCAGTAACACACTCACATTTTTCATAAAATAAACACATTTTTTTTCAGGAATCTACTCTCTGAAACCTAAAACTAATTTTTAAAAAACATCTTTCTAGGCATCCACTGTCCCTAATCATGCAAGAAAATTTAAATTGACTTGTTAAAATATTGCAATCACCCTTATCCAAAAACAAAATTTAAATCAACTTTTTTGCAGTAACACACTCACATTTTTCATAAAACAAACACATTTTTTTCAGGAATCTACTCTCTGGAACCTAAAACTAATTAAAAAAAAACATCGTTCTAGGCATCCACTGTCCCTAATCGTGCAAGAAAATTTCAATTAACTAGTTGAAATAATGCAATCACGCCTATCCTGAAGCTAAATTTAAATAAACTTTTTAGCAGTAACACACTCACATTTTTCATAAAACAAACACATTTTTTTCAGGAATCTACTCTCTGAAACCTAAACTAATTTAAAAAAAAACATCTTTCTAGGCATCCACTGTCCCTAACCGTGCAAGAAAATTCCAATTGACTTGTTGAAATATTGCAATCACCCTTATCCAAAAACGAAATTTAAATCAACTTTTTAGCAGTAACACACTTACATTTTTCATAAAACAAACACATTTTTTTCAGGAATCTACTCTCTGAAACCTAAAACTAATTTTAAAAAAACATCTTTCTAGGCATCCACTGTCCCTAATCGTGCAAGAAAATTTCAATGGACTTGTTGAAATATTGCAATCACCCTTATCCAAAAACGAAATTTAAATCAACTTTTTAGCAGTAACACACTCACATTTTTCATAAAACAAACACATTTTTTTCAGGAATCTACTCTCTGAAACCTAAAACTAATTTAAAAAAAACATCTTTCTAGGCATCAACTGTCCCTAATCGTGCAAGAACATTTCAATTGACTTGTTGAAATATTGCAATGACCCTTATTCAAAAACGAAATTTAAATCAACTTTTTAGCAGTAACACACTCACATTTTTCATAAAACAAACACATTTTTTTCAGGAATCTACTCTCTGAAACCTAAAACTAATTAAAAAAAACATCTTTCTAGGCATCCACTGTCCCTAATCTTGCAAGAAAATTTCAATTGACTTGTTGAAATATTGCAATCACCCTTATCCAAAAACGAAATTTAAATCAACTTTTTAGCAGTAACTTACTCACATTTTTCATAAAACAAACACATTTTTTTCAGGAATCTACTCTCTGGAACCTAAAACTAATTTAAAAAAAAACATCTTTCTAGGCATCCACTGTCCCTAATCTTGCAAGAAAATTTCAATTGACTTGTTGAAATATTGCAATCACCCTTATCCAAAAACGAAATTTAAATCAACTTTTTAGCAGTAACACACTCACATTTTTCATGAAACAAACACATTTTTTTCAGGAATCAACTCTCTGGAACCTAAAACAAATATAAAAAAACATCTTTCTATGTATCCACTCTCCCTAATCGTGCAAGAAAATTTCAATTGACTTGTTGAAATATTGCAATCACCCTTATCCAAAAACGAAATTTGAATCAACTTTTTAGCAGTAACACACTCACATTTTTCATAAAACAAACACATTTTTTTCAGGAATCTACTCTCTGAAACCTAAAACTAATTTTAAAAAAACATCTTTCTAGGCATCCACTGTCCCTAATCGTGCAAAAAAAATTCAATTGACTTGTTGAAATATTGCAATCACCCTTATTCAAAAACGAAATTTAAATCAACTTTTTAGCAGTAACACACTCACATTTTTCATAAAACAAACACATTTTTTTCAGGAATCTACTCTCTGAAACCTAAAACTAATTAAAAAAAATATCTTTCTAGGCATCCACTCTCCCTAATCTTCCAAGAAAATTTCAATTAACTTATTGAAATATTGCAATCACCCTTATCCAAAAACGATATTTAAATCAACTTTTTTGCAGTAACACACTCACATTTTTCATAAAACAAACACATTTTTTCAGGAATCTACTCTCTGAAACCTAAAACTAATTTAAAAAAAACATCTTTCTAGGCATCCACTGTCCCTAATCTTGCAAGAAAATTTCAATTGACTTGTTGAAATATTGCAATCACCCTTATCCAAAAACGAAATTTAAATCAACTTTTTAGCAGTAACACACTCACATTTTTCATGAAACAAACACATTTTTTTCAGGAATCAACTCTCTGGAACCTAAAACAAATATAAAAAAACATCTTTCTATGTATCCACTCTCCCTAATCGTGCAAGAAAATTTCAATTAACTAGTTGAAATAATGCAATCACGCCTATCCTGAAGCTAAATTTAAATAAACTTTTTAGCAGTAACACACTCACATTTTTCATAAAACAAACACATTTTTTTCAGGAATCAACTCTCTGGAACCTAAAACAAATATAAAAAAACATCTTTCTAGGCATCCACTCTCCCTAATCGTGCAAGAAAATTTTAATTAACTTGTTAAAATGATGCATTCACGCTTATCCTGAAACTAAATTTAAATCAACTTTTTTGCAGTAACACACTCACATTTTTCATGAAACAAATAAATTTTTTTTTCAGGAATCCACTCTCTGGAACCTATAACGAATTTGTAAAAAACATCTTTCTAGGCATCCACTCTCCCTAATCTTGCAAGAAAATTTCAATTAACTTGTTGAAATATTGCAATCACCCTTATCCAAAAACGATTTTAAATCAACTTTTTTGCAGTAACACACTCACATTTTTCATAAAACATACACATTTTTTTCAGGAATCTACTCTCTGAAACCTAAAACTAATTTTAAAAAAACATCTTTCCTGGCATCCACTGTCCCTAATCGTGCAAGAAAAATTCAATTGACTTGTTGAAATATTGCAATCACCCTTATCCAAAAATGAAATTTAAATCAACTTTTTAGCAGTAACACACTCACATTTTTCATAAAACAAACACATTTTTTTCTGGAATCTACTCTCTGAAACCTAAAACTAATTTTAAAAAAACATCTTTCTAGGCATCAACTGTCCCTAATCGTGCAAGAACATTTCAATTGACTTGTTGAAATATTGCAATCACCCTTATTCAAAAACAAAATTTAAATCAACTTTTTAGCAGTAACACACTCACATTTTTCATAAAATAAACAAATTTTTTTCAGGAATCTACTCTCTGAAACCTAAAACTAATTTTTAAAAAACATCTTTCTAGGCATCCACTGTCCCTAATCATGCAAGAAAATTTAAATTGACTTGTTGAAATATTGCAATCACCCTTATCCAAAAACGAAATTTAAATCAACTTTTTTGCAGTAACACACTCACATTTTTCATAAAACAAACACATTTTTTTCAGGAATCTACTCTCTGGAACCTAAAACTAATTAAAAAAAAACATCGTTCTAGGCATCCACTGTCCCTAATCGTGCAAGAAAATTTCTATTAACTAGTTGAAATAATGCAATCACGCCTATCCTGAAGCTAAATTTAAATAAACTTTTTAGCAGTAACACACTCACATTTTTCATAAAACAAACACATTTTTTTCAGGAATCTACTCTCTGAAACCTAAACTAATTTAAAAAAAACATCTTTCTAGGCATCCACTGTCCCTAATCGTGCAAGAAAATTTCAATTGACTTGTTGAAATATTGCAATCACCCTTATCCAAAAACGAAATTTAAATCAACTTTTTAGCAGTAACACACTTACATTTTTCATAAAACAAACACATTTTTTTCAGGAATCTACTCTCTGAAACCTAAAACTAATTTTAAAAAAACATCTTTCTAGGCATCCACTGTCCCTAATCGTGCAAGAAAATGTCAATTGACTTGTTGAAATATTGCAATCACCCTTATTAAAAAACAAAATTTAAATCAAATTTTTAGCAGTAACACACTCACATTTTTCATAAAACAAACACATTTTTTTCAGGAATCTACTCTCTGGAACCTAAAACTAATTTAAAAAAAAATCTTTCTAGGCATCCACTGTCCCTAATCGTGCAAGAAAATTTCAATTGACTTGTTGAAATATTGCAATCACCCTTATCCAAAAACAAAATTTAAATCAACTTTTTAGCAGTAACACACTCACATTTTTCATAAAACAAACACATTTTTTTCAGGAATCTACTCTCTGAAACCTAAAACTAATTTTAAAAAAACATCTTTCTAGGCATCCACTGTCCCTAATCGTGCAAGAAAATTTCAATTGACTTGTTGAAATATTGCAATCACCCTTATTCAAAAACGATATTTAAATCAACTTTTTTGCAGTAACACACTCACATTTTTCATAAAACAAACACATGTTTTTTCAGGAATCTATTCTCTGAAACCTAAAACTAATTTTAAAAAAACATCTTTCTAGGCATCCACTGTCCCTAATCGTGCAAGAAAATGTCAATTGACTTGTTGAAATATTGCAATCACCCTTATTAAAAAACAAAATGTAAATCAAATTTTTAGCAGTAACACACTCACATTTTTCATAAAACAAACACATTTTTTTTCAGGAATCCACTCTCTGGAACCTAAAACTAATTTAAAAAAAAATCTTTCTAGGCATCCACTGTCCCTAATCGTGCAAGAAAATTTCAATTGACTTGTTGAAATATTGCAATCACCCTTATCCAAAAACGAAATTTAAATCAACTTTTTAGCAGTAACACACTCACATTTTTCATAAAACAAACACATTTTTTTCAGGAATCTACTCTCTGAAACCTAAAACTAATTTTAAAAAAACATCTTTCTAGGCATCCACTGTCCCTAATCGTGCAAGAAAATTTCAATTGACTTGTTGAAATATTGCAATCACCCTTATTCAAAAACGATATTTAAATCAACTTTTTTGCAGTAACACACTCACATTTTTCATAAAACAAACACATGTTTTTTCAGGAATCTATTCTCTGAAACCTAAAACTAATTTTAAAAAAACATCTTTCTAGGCATCCACTGTCCCTAATCGTGCAAGAAAATTTCAATTGACTTGTTGAAATGATGCATTCACGCCTATCCTGAAACTAAATTAAAATCAAATTTTTTGCAGTAACACACTCACATTTTTCATAAAACAAACACATTTTTTTCAGGAATCTACTCTCTGGAACCTAAAACTAATTTAAAAAAAAACATCTTTCTAGGCATCCACTGTCCCTAATCTTGCAAGAAAATTTCAATTGACTTGTTGAAATATTGCAATCACCCTTATCCAAAAACGAAATTTAAATCAACTTTTTAGCAGTAACTTACTCACATTTTTCATGAAACAAACACATTTTTTTCAGGAATCAACTCTCTGGAACCTAAAACAAATATAAAAAAAACATCTTTCTATGTATCCACTCTCCCTAATCGTGCAAGAAAATTTCAATTAGCTGGTTGAAATAATGCAATCACGCCTATCCTGAAGCTAAATTTAAATAAACTTTTTAGCAGTAACACACTCACATTTTTCATAAAACAAACACATTTTTGTCAGGAATCTACTCTCTGAAACCTAAACTAATTTAAAAAAAACATCTTTCTAGGCATCCACTGTCCCTAATCGTGCAAGAAAATTTCAATTGACTTGTTGAAATATTGCAATCACCCTTATCCAAAAACGAAATTAAAATCAACTTTTTAGCAGTAACACACTTACATTTTTCATAAAACAAATACATTTTTTTCAGGAATCTACTCTCTGAAACCTAAAACTAATTTTAAAAAAACATCTTTCTAGGCATCCACTGTCCCTAATCGTGCAAGAAAATTTCAATTGACTTGTTGAAATATTGCAATCACCCTTATTCAAAAACAAAATTTAAATCAAATTTTTAGCAGTAACACACTCACATTTTTCATAAAACAAACACATTTTTTTTCAGGAATCTACTCTCTGAAACCTAAAACTAATTTTAAAAAAACATCTTTCTAGGCATCCACTGTCCCTAATCGTGCAAGAAAATTTCAATTGACTTGTTGAAATATTGCAATCACTCTTATTCAAAAACGAAATGTAAATCAACTTTTTAGCAGTAACTTACTCACATTTTTCATGAAACAAACACATTTTTTTCAGGAATCAACTCTCTGAAACCTAAAACTAATTTAAAAAAACATCTTTCTAGGCATCCACTGTCCCTAATCGTGCAAGAAAATTTCAATTGACTTGTTGAAATATTGCAATCACCCTTATCCAAAAACGAAATTTAAATCAACTTTTTAGCAGTAACACACTCACATTTTTCATAAAACAAACACATTTTTTTCAGGAATCTACTCTCTGAAACCTAAAACTAATTTTAAAAAAACATCTTTCTAGGCATCAACTGTCCCTAATCGTGCAAGAACATTTCAATTGACTTGTTGAAATATTGCAATCACCCTTATCCAAAAACAAAATTTAAATCAACTTTTTTGCAGTAACACACTCACATTTTTCATAAAACAAACACATTTTTTTCAGGAATCTACTCTCTGGAACCTAAAACTAATTTTAAAAAAAACATCTTTCTAGGCATCCACTGTCCCTAATCTTGCAAGAAAATTTCAATTGACTTGTTGAAATATTGCAATCACCCTTATCCAAAAACGAAATTTAAATCAACTTTTTAGCAGTAACTTACTCACATTTTTCATGAAACAAACACATTTTTTTCAGGAATCAACTCTCTGGAACCTAAAACAAATATAAAAAAAACATCTTTCTATGTATCCACTCTCCCTAATCGTGCAAGAAAATTTCAATTAGCTGGTTGAAATAATGCAATCACGCCTATCCTGAAGCTAAATTTAAATAAACTTTTTAGCAGTAACACACTCACATTTTTCATAAAACAAACACATTTTTGTCAGGAATCTACTCTCTGAAACCTAAACTAATTTAAAAAAAACATCTTTCTAGGCATCCACTGTCCCTAATCGTGCAAGAAAATTTCAATTGACTTGTTGAAATATTGCAATCACCCTTATTCAAAAACGATATTTAAATCAACTTTTTTGCAGTAACACACTCACATTTTTCATAAAACAAACACATGTTTTTTCAGGAATCTATTCTCTGAAACCTAAAACTAATTTTAAAAAAACATCTTTCTAGGCATCCACTGTCCCTAATCGTGCAAGAAAATTTCAATTGACTTGTTGAAATGATGCATTCACGCCTATCCTGAAACTAAATTAAAATCAAATTTTTTGCAGTAACACACTCACATTTTTCATAAAACAAACAATAATTTTTTCAGGAATCCACTCTCTGGAACCTAAAACTAATTAAAAAAAAACATCTTTCTAGGCATCCACTGTCCCTAATCGTGCAAGAAAATTTCAATTGACTTGTTGAAATATTGCAATCACCCTTATCCAAAAACGAAATTTAAATCAACTTTTTAGCAGTAACATACTCACATTTTTCATAAAACAAACACATTTTTTTCAGGAATATACTCTCTGGAACCTAAAACTAATTTTAAAAAAACATCTTTCTAGGCATCCACTGTCCCTAATCGTGGAAGAAAATTTCAATTGACTTGTTGAAATATTGCAATCACCCTTATCCAAAAACGAAATTTAAATCAACTTTTTAGCAGTAACACACTCACATTTTTCATAAAACAAACACATTTTTTTCAGGAATCTACTCTCTGAAACCTAAAACTAATTTTAAAAAAACATCTTTCTAGGCATCCACTGTCCCTAATCGTGCAAAAAAATTTCAATTGACTTGTTGAAATATTGCAATCACCCTTATTCAAAAACGAAATTTAAATCAACTTTTTAGCAGTAACACACTCACATTTTTCATAAAACAAACACATTTTTTTCAGGAATCTACTCTCTGAAACCTAAAACTAATTAAAAAAAAATATCTTTCTAGGCATCCACTCTCCCTAATCTTCCAAGAAAATTTCAATTAACTTATTGAAATATTGCAATCACCCTTATCCAAAAACGATATTTAAATCAACTTTTTTGCAGTAACACACTCACATTTTTCATAAAACAAACACATTTTTTCAGGAATCTACTCTCTGAAACCTAAAACTAATTTAAAAAAAACATCTTTCTAGGCATCCACTGTCCCTAATCTTGCAAGAAAATTTCAATTGACTTGTTGAAATATTGCAATCACCCTTATCCAAAAACGAAATTTAAATCAACTTTTTAGCAGTAACACACTCACATTTTTCATGAAACAAACACATTTTTTTCAGGAATCAACTCTCTGGAACCTAAAACAAATATAAAAAAACATCTTTCTATGTATCCACTCTCCCTAATCGTGCAAGAAAATTTCAATTAACTAGTTGAAATAATGCAATCACGCCTATCCTGAAGCTAAATTTAAATAAACTTTTTAGCAGTAACACACTCACATTTTTCATAAAACAAACACATTTTTTTCAGGAATCAACTCTCTGGAACCTAAAACAAATATAAAAAAACATCTTTCTAGGCATCCACTCTCCCTAATCGTGCAAGAAAATTTCAATTAACTTGTTAAAATGATGCATTCACGCTTATCCTGAAACTAAATTTAAATCAACTTTTTTGCAGTAACACACTCACATTTTTCATGAAACAAATACATTTTTTTTTCAGGAATCCACTCTCTGGAACCTATAACGAATTTGTAAAAAACATCTTTCTAGGCATCCACTCTCCCTAATCTTGCAAGAAAATTTCAATTAACTTGTTGAAATATTGCAATCACCCTTATCCAAAAACGATTTTAAATCAACTTTTTTGCAGTAACACACTCACATTTTTCATAAAACAAACACATTTTTTTCAGGAATCTACTCTCTGAAACCTAAAACTAATTTTAAAAAAACATCTTTCCTGGCATCCACTGTCCCTAATCGTGCAAGAAAAATTCAATTGACTTGTTGAAATATTGCAATCACCCTTATCCAAAAACGAAATTTAAATCAACTTTTTAGCAGTAACACACTCACATTTTTCATAAAACAAACACATTTTTTTCTGGAATCTACTCTCTGAAACCTAAAACTAATTTTAAAAAAACATCTTTCTAGGCATCAACTGTCCCTAATCGTGCAAGAACATTTCAATTGACTTGTTGAAATATTGCAATCACCCTTATTCAAAAACAAAATTTAAATCAACTTTTTAGCAGTAACACACTCACATTTTTCATAAAATAAACACATTTTTTTCAGGAATCTACTCTCTGAAACCTAAAACTAATTTTTAAAAAACATCTTTCTAGGCATCCACTGTCCCTAATCATGCAAGAAAATTTAAATTGACTTGTTGAAATATTGCAATCACCCTTATCCAAAAACGAAATTTAAATCAACTTTTTTGCAGTAACACACTCACATTTTTCATAAAACAAACACATTTTTTTCAGGAATCTACTCTCTGGAACCTAAAACTAATTAAAAAAAAACATCGTTCTAGGCATCCACTGTCCCTAATCGTGCAAGAAAATTTCAATTAACTAGTTGAAATAATGCAATCACGCCTATCCTGAAGCTAAATTTAAATAAACTTTTTAGCAGTAACACACTCACATTTTTCATAAAACAAACACATTTTTTTCAGGAATCTACTCTCTGAAACCTAAACTAATTTAAAAAAAAACATCTTTCTAGGCATCCACTGTCCCTAACCGTGCAAGAAAATTCCAATTGACTTGTTGAAATATTGCAATCACCCTTATCCAAAAACGAAATTTAAATCAACTTTTTAGCAGTAACACACTTACATTTTTCATAAAACAAACACATATTTTTTCAGGAATCTACTCTCTGAAACCTAAAACTAATTTTAAAAAAACATCTTTCTAGGCATCCACTGTCCCTAATCGTGCAAGAAAATTTCAATTGAATTGTTGAAATATTGCAATCACCCTTATCCAAAAACGAAATTTAAATCAACTTTTTAGCAGTAACACACTCACATTTTTCATAAAACAAACACATTTTTTTCAGGAATCTACTCTCTGAAACCTAAAACTAATTTAAAAAAAACATCTTTCTAGGCATCAACTGTCCCTAATCGTGCAAGAACATTTCAATTGACTTGTTGAAATATTGCAATGACCCTTATTCAAAAACGAAATTTAAATCAACTTTTTAGCAGTAACACACTCACATTTTTCATAAAACAAACACATTTTTTTCAGGAATCTACTCTCTGAAACCTAAAACTAATTAAAAAAAACATCTTTCTAGGCATCCACTGTCCCTAATCTTGCAAGAAAATTTCAATTGACTTGTTGAAATATTGCAATCACCCTTATCCAAAAACGAAATTTAAATCAACTTTTTAGCAGTAACTTACTCACATTTTTCATAAAACAAACACATTTTTTTCAGGAATCTACTCTCTGGAACCTAAAACTAATTTAAAAAAAAACATCTTTCTAGGCATCCACTGTCCCTAATCTTGCAAGAAAATTTCAATTGACTTGTTGAAATATTGCAATCACCCTTATCCAAAAACGAAATTTAAATCAACTTTTTAGCAGTAACTTACTCACATTTTTCATGAAACAAACACATTTTTTTCAGGAATCAACTCTCTGAAACCTAAAACTAATTTAAAAAAAACATCTTTCTAGGCATCCACTGTCCCTAATCGTGCAAGAAAATTTCAATTGACTTGTTGAAATATTGCAATCACCCTTATCCAAAAACGAAATTTAAATCAACTTTTTAGCAGTAACACACTCACATTTTTCATAAAACAAACACATTTTTTTCAGGAATCTACTCTCTGAAACCTAAAACTAATTTTAAAAAAACATCTTTCTAGGCATCCACTGTCCCTAATCGTGCAAGAAAATTTCAATTGACTTGTTGAAATATTGCAATCACCCTTATCCAAAAACGAAATTTAAATCAACTTTTTAGCAGTAACACACTCACATTTTTCATAAAACAAACACATTTTTTTCAGGAATCTACTCTCTGAAACCTAAAACTAATTTTAAAAAAACATCTTTCTAGGCATCAACTGTCCCTAATCGTGCAAGAACATTTCAATTAACTAGTTGAAATAATGCAATCACGCCTATCCTGAAGCTAAATTTAAATAAACTTTTTAGCAGTAACACACTCACATTTTTCATAAAACAAACACATTTTTTTCAGGAATCTACTCTCTGAAACCTAAACTAATTTAAAAAAAAACATCTTTCTAGGCATCCACTGTCCCTAACCGTGCAAGAAAATTCCAATTGACTTGTTGAAATATTGCAATCACCCTTATCCAAAAACGAAATTTAAATCAACTTTTTAGCAGTAACACACTTACATTTTTCATAAAACAAACACATATTTTTTCAGGAATCTACTCTCTGAAACCTAAAACTAATTTTAAAAAAACATCTTTCTAGGCATCCACTGTCCCTAATCGTGCAAGAAAATTTCAATTGAATTGTTGAAATATTGCAATCACCCTTATCCAAAAACGAAATTTAAATCAACTTTTTAGCAGTAACACACTCACATTTTTCATAAAACAAACACATTTTTTTCAGGAATCTACTCTCTGAAACCTAAAACTAATTTAAAAAAAACATCTTTCTAGGCATCAACTGTCCCTAATCGTGCAAGAACATTTCAATTGACTTGTTGAAATATTGCAATGACCCTTATTCAAAAACGAAATTTAAATCAACTTTTTAGCAGTAACACACTCACATTTTTCATAAAACAAACACATTTTTTTCAGGAATCTACTCTCTGAAACCTAAAACTAATTAAAAAAAACATCTTTCTAGGCATCCACTGTCCCTAATCTTGCAAGAAAATTTCAATTGACTTGTTGAAATATTGCAATCACCCTTATCCAAAAACGAAATTTAAATCAACTTTTTAGCAGTAACTTACTCACATTTTTCATGAAACAAACACATTTTTTTCAGGAATCAACTCTCTGAAACCTAAAACTAATTTAAAAAAAACATCTTTCTAGGCATCCACTGTCCCTAATCGTGCAAGAAAATTTCAATTGACTTGTTGAAATATTGCAATCACCCTTATCCAAAAACGAAATTTAAATCAACTTTTTAGCAGTAACACACTCACATTTTTCATAAAACAAACACATTTTTTTCAGGAATCTACTCTCTGAAACCTAAAACTAATTTTAAAAAAACATCTTTCTAGGCATCAACTGTCCCTAATCGTGCAAGAACATTTCAATTGACTTGTTGAAATATTGCAATCACCCTTATCCAAAAACAAAATTTAAATCAACTTTTTTGCAGTAACACACTCACATTTTTCATAAAACAAACACATTTTTTTCAGGAATCTACTCTCTGGAACCTAAAACTAATTTTAAAAAAAACATCTTTCTAGGCATCCACTGTCCCTAATCTTGCAAGAAAATTTCAATTGACTTGTTGAAATATTGCAATCACCCTTATCCAAAAACGAAATTTAAATCAACTTTTTAGCAGTAACTTACTCACATTTTTCATGAAACAAACACATTTTTTTCAGGAATCTACTGTCTGGAACCTAAAACAAATATAAAAAAAACATCTTTCTATGTATCCACTCTCCCTAATCGTGCAAGAAAATTTCAATTAGCTGGTTGAAATAATGCAATCACGCCTATCCTGAAGCTAAATTTAAATAAACTTTTTAGCAGTAACACACTCACATTTTTCATAAAACAAACACATTTTTTTCAGGAATCTACTCTCTGAAACCTAAACTAATTTAAAAAAAACATCTTTCTAGGCATCCACTGTCCCTAATCGTGCAAGAAAATTTCAATTGACTTGTTGAAATATTGCAATCACCCTTATCCAAAAACGAAATTAAAATCAACTTTTTAGCAGTAACACACTTACATTTTTCATAAAACAAATACATTTTTTTCAGGAATCTACTCTCTGAAACCTAAAACTAATTTTAAAAAAACATCTTTCTAGGCATCCACTGTCCCTAATCGTGCAAGAAAATTTCAATTGACTTGTTGAAATATTGCAATCACCCTTATTCAAAAACAAAATTTAAATCAAATTTTTAGCAGTAACACACTCACATTTTTCATAAAACAAACACATTTTTTTTCAGGAATCTACTCTCTGAAACCTAAAACTAATTTTAAAAAAACATCTTTCTAGGCATCCACTGTCCCTAATCGTGCAAGAAAATTTCAATTGACTTGTTGAAATATTGCAATCACTCTTATTCAAAAACGAAATGTAAATCAACTTTTTAGCAGTAACACACTCACATTTTTCATAAAACAAACACATTTTTTTCAGGAATCTACTCTCTGAAACCTAAAACTAATTAAAAAAAAAATATCTTTCTAGGCATACACTGTCCCTAATCTTGCAAGAAAATTTCAATTGACTTGTTGAAATATTGCAATCACCCTTATCCAAAAACGAAATTTAAATCAACTTTTTAGCAGTAACTTACTCACATTTTTCATAAAACAAACACATTTTTTTCAGGAATCTACTCTCTGAAACCTAAAACTAATTTTAAAAAAGCATCTTTCTAGGCATCCACTGTCCCTAATCGTGCAAGAAAATTTCAATTGACTTGTTGAAATATTGCAATCACCCTTATTCAAAAACAAAATTTAAATCACATTTTTAGCAGTAACACACTCACATTTTTCATAAAACAAACACATTTTTTTTCAGGAATCTACTCTCTGAAACCTAAAACTAATTTAAAAAAAAATCTTTCTAGGCATCCACTGTCCCTAATCGTGCAAGAATATTTCAATTGCCTTTTGAAATATTGCAATCACCCTTATCCAAAAACCAAATTTAAATCAACTTTTTAGCAGTAACACACTCACATTTTTCATAAAACAAACACATTTTTTTCAGGAATCTACTCTCTGAAACCTAAAACTAATTTTAAAAAAAATCTTTCTAGGCATCCACTGTCCCTAATCGTGCAAGAAAATTTCAATTGACTTGTTGAAATAATGCAATGACCCTTATTCAAAAACGAAATTTAAATCAACTTTTTAGCAGTAACACACTCACATTTTTCATAAAACAAACACATTTTTTTCAGGAATCTACTCTCTGAAACCTAAAACTAATTTTAAAAAAACATCTTTCTAGGCATCCACTGTCCCTAATTGTGCAAGAAAATTTCAATTGACTTGTTGAAATATTGCAATGACCCTTATTCAAAAACGAAATTTAAATCAATTTTTTAGCAGTAACACACTCACATTTTTCATAAAACAAACACATTTTTTTCAGGAATCTACTCTCTGAAACCTAAAACTAATTTTAAAAAAACATCTTTCTAGGCATCCACTCTCCCTAACCTTGCAAGAAAATTTCAATTAACTTGTTGAAATATTGCAATCACCCTTATCCAAAAACGATATTTAAATCATCTTTTTTGCACTAACACACTCACATTTTTCATAAAACAAACACATTTTTTTCAGGAATCTACTCTCTGAAACCTAAAACTAATTTAAAAAAAACATCTTTCTAGGCATCCACTGTCCCTAATCGTGCAAGAAAATTTCAATTGACTTGTTGAAATATTGCAATGACCCTTATTCAAAAACGAAATTTAAATCAACTTTTTACCAGTAACACACTCACATTTTTCATAAAACAAACACATTTTTTTCAGGAATCTACTCTCTGAAACCTAAAACTAATTTTAAAAAAACATCTTTCTAGGCATCCACTGTCCCTAATCGTGCAAGAAAATTTCAATTGACTTGTTGAAATATTGCAATCACCCTTATCCAAAAACGAAATGTAAATCAACTTTTTAGCAGTAACACACTCACATTTTTCATAAAACAAACACATTTTTTTCAGGAATCTACTCTCTGAAACCTAAAACTAATTTTAAAAAAACATCTTTCTAGGCATCCACTGTCCCTAATCGTGCAAGAAAATTTCAATTGACTTGTTGAAATATTGCAATGACCCTTATTCAAAAACGAAATTTAAATCAACTTTTTAGCAGTAACACACTCACATTTTTCATAAAACAAACACATTTTTTTCAGGAATCTACTCTCTGAAACCTAAAACTAATTTTAAAAAAACATCTTTCTAGGCATCCACTGTCCCTAATCGTGCAAGAAAATTTCAATTGACTTGTTGAAATGATGCATTCACGCCTATCCTGAAACTAAATTAAAATCAAATTTTTTGCAGTAACACACTCACATTTTTCATAAAACAAACAATAATTTTTTCAGGAATCCACTCTCTGGAACCTAAAACTAATTAAAAAAAAACATCTTTCTAGGCATCCACTGTCCCTAATCGTGCAAGAAAATTTCAATTGACTTGTTGAAATATTGCAATCACCCTTATCCAAAAATGAAATTTAAATCAACTTTTTAGCAGTAACATACTCACATTTTTCATAAAACAAACACATTTTTTTCAGGAATCTACTCTCTGAAACCTAAAACTAATTAAAAAAAACATCTTTCTAGGCATCCACTGTCCCTAATCTTGCAAGAAAATTTCAATTGACTTGTTGAAATATTGCAATCACCCTTATCCAAAAACGAAATTTAAATCAACTTTTTAGCAGTAACTTACTCACATTTTTCATAAAACAAACACATTTTTTTCAGGAATCTACTCTCTGGAACCTAAAACTAATTTAAAAAAAAACATCTTTCTAGGCATCCACTGTCCCTAATCTTGCAAGAAAATTTCAATTGACTTGTTGAAATATTGCAATCACCCTTATCCAAAAACGAAATTTAAATCAACTTTTTAGCAGTAACTTACTCACATTTTTCATGAAACAAACACATTTTTTTCAGGAATCAACTCTCTGAAACCTAAAACTAATTTAAAAAAAACATCTTTCTAGGCATCCACTGTCCCTAATCGTGCAAGAAAATTTCAATTGACTTGTTGAAATATTGCAATCACCCTTATCCAAAAACGAAATTTAAATCAACTTTTTAGCAGTAACACACTCACATTTTTCATAAAACAAACACATTTTTTTCAGGAATCTACTCTCTGAAACCTAAAACTAATTTTAAAAAAACATCTTTCTAGGCATCAACTGTCCCTAATCGTGCAAGAACATTTCAATTGACTTGTTGAAATATTGCAATCACCCTTATCCAAAAACAAAATTTAAATCAACTTTTTTGCAGTAACACACTCACATTTTTCATAAAACAAACACATTTTTTTCAGGAATCTACTCTCTGGAACCTAAAACTAATTTTAAAAAAAACATCTTTCTAGGCATCCACTGTCCCTAATCTTGCAAGAAAATTTCAATTGACTTGTTGAAATATTGCAATCACCCTTATCCAAAAACGAAATTTAAATCAACTTTTTAGCAGTAACTTACTCACATTTTTCATGAAACAAACACATTTTTTTCAGGAATCTACTGTCTGGAACCTAAAACAAATATAAAAAAAACATCTTTCTATGTATCCACTCTCCCTAATCGTGCAAGAAAATTTCAATTAGCTGGTTGAAATAATGCAATCACGCCTATCCTGAAGCTAAATTTAAATAAACTTTTTAGCAGTAACACACTCACATTTTTCATAAAACAAACACATTTTTTTCAGGAATCTACTCTCTGAAACCTAAACTAATTTAAAAAAAACATCTTTCTAGGCATCCACTGTCCCTAATCGTGCAAGAAAATTTCAATTGACTTGTTGAAATATTGCAATCACCCTTATCCAAAAACGAAATTAAAATCAACTTTTTAGCAGTAACACACTTACATTTTTCATAAAACAAATACATTTTTTTCAGGAATCTACTCTCTGAAACCTAAAACTAATTTTAAAAAAACATCTTTCTAGGCATCCACTGTCCCTAATCGTGCAAGAAAATTTCAATTGACTTGTTGAAATATTGCAATCACCCTTATTCAAAAACAAAATTTAAATCAAATTTTTAGCAGTAACACACTCACATTTTTCATAAAACAAACACATTTTTTTTCAGGAATCTACTCTCTGAAACCTAAAACTAATTTTAAAAAAACATCTTTCTAGGCATCCACTGTCCCTAATCGTGCAAGAAAATTTCAATTGACTTGTTGAAATATTGCAATCACTCTTATTCAAAAACGAAATGTAAATCAACTTTTTAGCAGTAACACACTCACATTTTTCATAAAACAAACACATTTTTTTCAGGAATCTACTCTCTGAAACCTAAAACTAATTAAAAAAAAAATATCTTTCTAGGCATACACTGTCCCTAATCTTGCAAGAAAATTTCAATTGACTTGTTGAAATATTGCAATCACCCTTATCCAAAAACGAAATTTAAATCAACTTTTTAGCAGTAACTTACTCACATTTTTCATAAAACAAACACATTTTTTTCAGGAATCTACTCTCTGAAACCTAAAACTAATTTTAAAAAAGCATCTTTCTAGGCATCCACTGTCCCTAATCGTGCAAGAAAATTTCAATTGACTTGTTGAAATATTGCAATCACCCTTATTCAAAAACAAAATTTAAATCACATTTTTAGCAGTAACACACTCACATTTTTCATAAAACAAACACATTTTTTTTCAGGAATCTACTCTCTGAAACCTAAAACTAATTTAAAAAAAAATCTTTCTAGGCATCCACTGTCCCTAATCGTGCAAGAATATTTCAATTGCCTTTTGAAATATTGCAATCACCCTTATCCAAAAACCAAATTTAAATCAACTTTTTAGCAGTAACACACTCACATTTTTCATAAAACAAACACATTTTTTTCAGGAATCTACTCTCTGAAACCTAAAACTAATTTTAAAAAAAATCTTTCTAGGCATCCACTGTCCCTAATCGTGCAAGAAAATTTCAATTGACTTGTTGAAATAATGCAATGACCCTTATTCAAAAACGAAATTTAAATCAACTTTTTAGCAGTAACACACTCACATTTTTCATAAAACAAACACATTTTTTTCAGGAATCTACTCTCTGAAACCTAAAACTAATTTTAAAAAAAACATCTTTCTAGGCATCCACTGTCCCTAATTGTGCAAGAAAATTTCAATTGACTTGTTGAAATATTGCAATGACCCTTATTCAAAAACGAAATTTAAATCAATTTTTTAGCAGTAACACACTCACATTTTTCATAAAACAAACACATTTTTTTCAGGAATCTACTCTCTGAAACCTAAAACTAATTTTAAAAAAACATCTTTCTAGGCATCCACTCTCCCTAACCTTGCAAGAAAATTTCAATTAACTTGTTGAAATATTGCAATCACCCTTATCCAAAAACGATATTTAAATCATCTTTTTTGCACTAACACACTCACATTTTTCATAAAACAAACACATTTTTTTCAGGAATCTACTCTCTGAAACCTAAAACTAATTTAAAAAAAACATCTTTCTAGGCATCCACTGTCCCTAATCGTGCAAGAAAATTTCAATTGACTTGTTGAAATATTGCAATGACCCTTATTCAAAAACGAAATTTAAATCAACTTTTTACCAGTAACACACTCACATTTTTCATAAAACAAACACATTTTTTTCAGGAATCTACTCTCTGAAACCTAAAACTAATTTTAAAAAAACATCTTTCTAGGCATCCACTGTCCCTAATCGTGCAAGAAAATTTCAATTGACTTGTTGAAATATTGCAATCACCCTTATCCAAAAACGAAATGTAAATCAACTTTTTAGCAGTAACACACTCACATTTTTCATAAAACAAACACATTTTTTTCAGGAATCTACTCTCTGAAACCTAAAACTAATTTTAAAAAAACATCTTTCTAGGCATCCACTGTCCCTAATCGTGCAAGAAAATTTCAATTGACTTGTTGAAATATTGCAATGACCCTTATTCAAAAACGAAATTTAAATCAACTTTTTAGCAGTAACACACTCACATTTTTCATAAAACAAACACATTTTTTTCAGGAATCTACTCTCTGAAACCTAAAACTAATTTTAAAAAAACATCTTTCTAGGCATCCACTGTCCCTAATCGTGCAAGAAAATTTCAATTGACTTGTTGAAATGATGCATTCACGCCTATCCTGAAACTAAATTAAAATCAAATTTTTTGCAGTAACACACTCACATTTTTCATAAAACAAACAATAATTTTTTCAGGAATCCACTCTCTGGAACCTAAAACTAATTAAAAAAAAACATCTTTCTAGGCATCCACTGTCCCTAATCGTGCAAGAAAATTTCAATTGACTTGTTGAAATATTGCAATCACCCTTATCCAAAAATGAAATTTAAATCAACTTTTTAGCAGTAACATACTCACATTTTTCATAAAACAAACACATTTTTTTCAGGAATATACTCTCTGGAACCTAAAACTAATTTTAAAAAAACATCTTTCTAGGCATCCACTGTCCCTAATCGTGGAAGAAAATTTCAATTGACTTGTTGAAATATTGCAATCACCCTTATCCAAAAACGAAATTTAAATCAACTTTTTAGCAGTAACATACTCACATTTTTCATAAAACAAACACATTTTTTTCAGGAATCTACTCTCTGGAACCTAAAACTAATTTAAAAAAAACATCTTTCTAGGCATCCACTGTCCCTAATCGTGCAAGAATATTTCAATTGACTTGTTGAAATATTGCAATCACCCTTATCCAAAAACAAAATTTAAATCAACTTTTTAGCAGTAACACACTCACATTTTTCATAAAACAAACACATTTTTTTCAGGAATCTACTCTCTGAAACCTAAAACTAATTTTAAAAAAACATCTTTCTAGGCATCCACTGTCCCTAATCGTGCAAGAAAATTTCAATTGACTTGTTGAAATATTGCAATCACCCTTATCCAAAAACGAAATTTGAATCAACTTTTTAGCAGTAACACACTCACATTTTTCATAAAACAAACACATTTTTTTCAGGAATCTACTCTCTGAAACCTAAAACTAATTTTAAAAAAACATCTTTCTAGGCATCAACTGTCCCTAATCGTGCAAAAACATTTCAATTGACTTGTTGAAATATTGCAATCACCCTTATTCAAAAACAAAATTTAAATCAACTTTTTAGCAGTAACACACTCACATTTTCCATAAAATAAACACATTTTTTTCAGGAATCTACTCTCTGAAACCTAAAACTAATTTTTAAAAAACATCATTCTAGGCATCCACTGTCCCTAATCATGCAAGAAAATTTAAATTGACTTGTTGAAATATTGCAATCACCCTTATCCAAAAACGAAATTTAAATCAACTTTTTTGCAGTAACACACTCACATTTTTTATAAAACAAATACATTTTTGTCAGGAATCTACTCTCTGGAACCTAAAACTAATTTTAAAAAAAACATCTTTCTAGGCATCCACTGTCCCTAATCTTGCAAGAAAATTTCAATTGACTTGTTGAAATATTGCAATCACCCTTATCCAAAAACAAAATTTAAATCAACTTTTTAGCAGTAACTTACTCACATTTTTCATGAAACAAACACATTTTTTTCAGGAATCAACTCTCAGGAACCTAAAACAAATATAAAAAAAACATCTTTCTATGTATCCTCTCTCCCTAATCGTGCAAGAAAATTTCAATTAACTAGTTGAAATAATGCAATCACACCTATCCTGAAGCTAAATTTAAATAAACTTTTTAGCAGTAACACACTCACATTTTTCATAAAACAAACACATTTTTTTCAGGAATCTACTCTCTGAAACCTAAACTAATTTAAAAAAAACATCTTTCTAGGCATCCACTGTCCCTAATCGTGCAAGAAAATTTCAATTGACTTGTTGAAATATTGCAATCACCCTTATCCAAAAACGAAATTTAAATCAACTTTTTAGCAGTAACACACTTACATTTTTCATAAAACAAACACATTTTTTTCAGGAATCTACTCTCTGAAACCTAAAACTAATTTTGAAAAAACATCTTTCTAGGCATCCACTGTCCCTAATCGTGCAAGAAAATGTCAATTGACTTGTTGAAATATTGCAATCACCCTTATTCAAAAACAAAATTTAAATCAAATTTTTAGCAGTAACACACTCACATTTTTCATAAAACAAACACATTTTTTTCAGGAATCTACTCTCTGGAACCTAAAACTAATTTTAAAAAAAGATCTTTCTAGGCATCCACTGTCCCTAATCGTGCAAGAAAATTTCAATTGACTTGTTGAAATATTGCAATCACCCTTATCCAAAAACGAAATTTAAATCAACTTTTTAGCAGGAACACACTCACATTTTTCATAAAACAAACACATTTTTTTCAGGAATCTACTCTCTGAAACCTAAAACTAATTTTAAAAAAACATCTTTCTAGGCATCCACTGTCCCTAATCGTGCAAGAAAATTTCAATTGACTTGTTGAAACATTGCAATCACCCTTATTCAAAAACGATATTTAAATCAACTTTTTTGCAGTAACACACTCACATTTTTCATAAAACAAACACATGTTTTTTCAGGAATCTATTCTCTGAAACCTAAAACTAATTTTAAAAAAACATCTTTCTAGGCATCCACTGTCCCTAATCGTGCAAGAAAATTTCAATTGACTTGTTGAAATGATGCATTCACGCCTATCCTGAAACTAAATTAAAATCAAATTTTTTGCAGTAACACACTCACATTTTTCATAAAACAAACAATAATTTTTTCAGGAATCCACTCTCTGGAACCTAAAACTAATTAAAAAAAAACATCTTTCTAGGCATCCACTGTCCCTAATCGTGCAAGAAAATTTCAATTGACTTGTTGAAATATTGCAATCACCCTTATCCAAAAACGAAATTTAAATCAACTTTTTAGCAGTAACATACTCACATTTTTCATAAAACAGACACATTTTTTTCAGGAATATACTCTCTGGAACCTAAAACTAATTTTAAAAAAACATCTTTCTAGGCATCCACTGTCCCTAATCGTGGAAGAAAATTTCAATTGACTTGTTGAAATATTGCAATCGCCCTTATTCAAAAACAAAATTTAAATCAAATTTTTAGCAGTAACACACTCACATTTTTCATAAAACAAACACATTTTTTTCAGGAATCTACTCTCTGGAACCTAAAACTAATTTTAAAAAAACATCTTTCTAGGCATCCACTGTCCCTAATCGTGCAAGAAAATTTCAATTGACTTGTTGAAATATTGCAATCACCCTTATCCAAAATCGAAATTTAAATCAACTTTTTAGCAGTAACACACTCACATTTTTCATAAAACAAACACATTTTTTTCAGGAATCTACTCTCTGAAACCTAAAACTAATTTTAAAAAAACATCTTTCTAGGCATCCACTGTCCCTAATCGTGCAAGAAAATTTCAATTGACTTGTTGAAATATTGCAATCACCCTTATTCAAAAACGATATTTAAATCAACTTTTTTGCAGTAACACACTCACATTTTTCATAAAACAAACAATAATTTTTTCAGGAATCCACTCTCTGGAACCTAAAACTAATTAAAAAAAAAATCTTTCTAGGCATCCACTGTCCCTAATCGTGCAAGAATATTTCAATTGACTTGTTGAAATATTGCAATCACCCTTATCCAAAAACGAAATTTAAATCAACTTTTTAGCAGTAACATACTCACATTTTTCATAAAACAAACACATTTTTTTCAGGAATATACTCTCTGGAACCTAAAACTAATTTAAAAAAAACATCTTTCTAGGCATCCACTGTCCCTAATCGTGGAAGAAAATTTCAATTGACTTGTTGAAATATTGCAATCGCCCTTATTCAAAAACGAAATTTAAATCAACTTTTTAGCAGTAACACACTCACATTTTTCATAAAACAAACACATTTTTTTCAGGAATCTACTCTCTGAAACCTAAAACTAATTTTAAAAAAAATCTTTCTAGGCATCCACTGTCCCTAATCGTGCAAGAATATTTCAATTGACTTGTTGAAATATTGCAATCACCCTTATCCAAAAACGAAATTTAAATCAACTTTTTAGCAGTAACACACTCACATTTTTCATAAAACAAACACATTTTTTTCAGGAATCTACTCTCTGAAACCTAAAACTAATTTTAAAAAAACATCTTTCTAGGCATCCACTGTCCTTAATCGTGCAAGAAAATTTCAATTGACTTGTTGAAATATTGCAATCGCCCTTATTCAAAAACGAAATTTAAATCAACTTTTTAGCAGTAACACACTCACATTTTTCATAAAACAAACACATTTTTTTCAGGAATCTACTCTCTGAAACCTAAAACTAATTAAAAAAAAAAAATTCTAGGCATCCACTCTCCCTAATCTTCCAAGAAAATTTCAATTAACTTATTGAAATATTGCAATCACCCTCATCCAAAAACGATATTTAAATCAACTTTTTTGCAGTAACACACTCACATTTTTCATAAAACAAACACATTTTTTTCAGGAATCTACTCTCTGAAACCTAAAACTAATTTTAAAAAAACATCTTTCTAGGCATCCACTGTCCCTAATCTTGCAAGAAAATTTCAATTGACTTGTTGAAATATTGCAATCACCCTTATCCAAAAACGAAATTTAAATCAACTTTTTAGCAGTAACACACTCACATTTTTCATGAAACAAACACATTTTTTTCAGGAATCAACTCTCTGGAACCTAAAACAAATATAAAAAAACATCTTTCTATGTATCCACTCTCCCTAATCGTGCAAGAAAATTTCAATTAACTAGTTGAAATAATGCAATCACGCCTATCCTGAAGCTAAATTTAAATAAACTTTTTAGCAGTAACACACTCACATTTTTCATAAAACAAACACATTTTTTTCAGGAATCTACTCTCTGAAACCTAAACTAATTTAAAAAAAACATCTTTCTAGGCATCCACTGTCCCTAATCGTGCAAGAAAATTTCAATTGACTTGTTGAAATATTGCAATCACCCTTATCCAAAAACGAAATTTAAATCAACTTTTTAGCAGTAACACACTTACATTTTTCATAAAACAAACACATTTTTTTCAGGAATCTACTGTCTGAAACCTAAAACTAATTTTAAAAAAACATCTTTCTAGGCATCCACTGTCCCTAATCGTGCAAGAAAATTTCAATTGACTTGTTGAAATATTGCAATGACCCTTATTCAAAAATGAAATTTAAATCAACTTTTTAGCAGTAACACACTCACATTTTTCATAAAACAAACACATTTTTTACAGGAATCTACTCTCTGAAACCTAAAACTAATTTTAAAAAAACATCTTTCTAGGCATCCACTCTCCCTAACCTTGCAAGAAAATTTCAATTAACTTGTTGAAATATTGCAATCACCCTTATCCAAAAACGATATTTAAATCATCTTTTTTGCACTAACACACTCACATTTTTCATAAAACAAACACATTTTTTTCAGGAATCTACTCTCTGAAACCTAAAACTAATTTAAAAAAAACATCTTTCTAGGCATCCACTGTCCCTAATCGTGCAAGAAAATTTCAATTGACTTGTTGAAATATTGCAATGACCCTTATTCAAAAACGAAATTTAAATCAACTTTTTAGCAGTAACACACTCACATTTTTCATAAAACAAACACATTTTTTTCAGGAATCTACTCTCTGAAACCTAAAACTAATTTTAAAAAAACATCTTTCTAGGCATCCACTGTCCCTAATCGTGCAAGAAAATTTAACGAAATGTAAATCAACTTTTTAGCAGTAACACACTCACATTTTTCATAAAACAAACACATTTTTTTCAGGAATCTACTCTCTGAAACCTAAAACTAATTTTAAAAAAACATCTTTCTAGGCATCCACTGTCCCTAATCGTGCAAGAAAATTTCAATTGACTTGTTGAAATATTGCAATGACCCTTATTCAAAAACGAAATTTAAATCAACTTTTTAGCAGTAACACACTCACATTTTTCATAAAACAAACACATTTTTTTCAGGAATCTACTCTCTGAAACCTAAAACTAATTTTAAAAAAACATCTTTCTAGGCATCCACTCTCCCTAACCTTGCAAGAAAATTTCAATTAACTTGTTGAAATATTGCAATCACCCTTATCCAAAAACGATATTTAAATCATCTTTTTTGCACTAACACACTCACATTTTTCATAAAACAAACACATTTTTTTCAGGAATCTACTCTCTGAAACCTAAAACTAATTTTAAAAAAACATCTTTCTAGGCATCCACTCTCCCTAACCTTGCAAGAAAATTTCAATTAACTTGTTAAAATATTGCAATCACCCTTATCCAAAAACGATATTTAAATCAACTTTTTAGCAGTAACACACTCACATTTTTCATAAAACAAACACATTTTTTTCAGGAATCTACTCTCTGAAACCTAAAACTAATTTTAAAAAAACATCTTTCTAGGCATCAACTGTCCCTAATCGTGCAAAAACATTTCAATTGACTTGTTGAAATATTGCAATCACCCTTATTCAAAAACAAAATTTAAATCAACTTTTTAGCAGTAACACACTCACATTTTTCATAAAATAAACACATTTTTTTCAGGAATCTACTCTCTGAAACCTAAAACTAATTTTTAAAAAACATCTTTCTAGGCATCCACTGTCCCTAATCA
This sequence comes from Lissotriton vulgaris, assembly GCF_964263255.1. Taxonomy (NCBI): domain Eukaryota; kingdom Metazoa; phylum Chordata; class Amphibia; order Caudata; family Salamandridae; genus Lissotriton; species Lissotriton vulgaris. The sequence continues at coordinate 243,688,393 of NC_141688.1, read as the reverse complement.
TGCAAGAAAATTTAAATTGACTTGTTGAAATATTGCAATCACCCTTATCCAAAAACGAAATTTAAATGAACTTTTTTGCAGTAACACACTCACATTTTTTATAAAACAAATACATTTTTGTCAGGAATCTACTCTCTGGAACCTCAAACTAATTTAAAAAAAAACATCTTTCTAGGCATCCACTGTCCCTAATTTTGCAAGAAAATTTCAATTGACTTGTTGAAATATTGCAATCACCTTTATCCAAAAACGAAATTTAAATCAACTTTTTAGCAGTAACTTACTCACATTTTTCATGAAACAAACACATTTTTTTCAGGAATCAACTCTCAGGAACCTAAAACAAATATAAAAAAAACATCTTTCTATGTATCCACTCTCCCTAATCGTGCAAGAAAATTTCAATTAACTAGTTGAAATAATGCAATCACACCTATCCTGAAGCTAAATTTAAATAAACTTTTTAGCAGTAACACACTCACATTTTTCATAAAACAAACACATTTTTTTCAGGAATCTACTCTCTGAAACCTAAACTAATTTAAAAAAAATATCTTTCTAGGCATCCACTGTCCCTAATCGTGCAAGAAAATTTCAATTGACTTGTTGAAATATTGCAATCACCCTTATCCAAAAACGAAATTTAAATCAACTTTTTAGCAGTAACACACTTACATTTTTCATAAAACAAACACATTTTTTTCAGGAATCTACTCTCTGAAACCTAAAACTAATTTTAAAAAAACATCTTTCTAGGCATCCACTGTCCCTAATCGTGCAAGAAAATGTCAATTGACTTGTTGAAATATTGCAATCACCCTTATTCAAAAACAAAATTTAAATCAAATTTTTAGCAGTAACACACTCACATTTTTCATAAAACAAACACATTTTTTTCAGGAATCTACTCTCTGGAACCTAAAACTAATTTAAAAAAAAATCTTTCTAGGCATCCACTGTCCCTAATCGTGCAAGAAAATTTCAATTGACTTGTTGAAATATTGCAATCACCCTTATCCAAAAACGAAATTTAAATCAACTTTTTAGCAGTAACACACTCACATTTTTCATAAAACAAACACATTTTTTTCAGGAATCTACTCTCTGAAACCTAAAACTAATTTTAAAAAAACATCTTTCTAGGCATCCACTGTCCCTAATCGTGCAAGAAAATTTCAATTGACTTGTTGAAATATTGCAATCACCCTTATTCAAAAACGATATTTAAATCAACTTTTTTGCAGTAACACACTCACATTTTTCATAAAACAAACACATGTTTTTTCAGGAATCTATTCTCTGAAACCTAAAACTAATTTTAAAAAAACATCTTTCTAGGCATCCACTGTCCCTAATCGTGCAAGAAAATTTCAATTGACTTGTTGAAATGATGCATTCACGCCTATCCTGAAACTAAATTAAAATCAAATTTTTTGCAGTAACACACTCACATTTTTCATAAAACAAACAATAATTTTTTCAGGAATCCACTCTCTGGAACCTAAAACTAATTAAAAAAAAACATCTTTCTAGGCATCCACTGTCCCTAATCGTGCAAGAAAATTTCAATTGACTTGTTGAAATATTGCAATCACCCTTATCCAAAAACGAAATTTAAATCAACTTTTTAGCAGTAACATACTCACATTTTTCATAAAACAAACACATTTTTTTCAGGAATATACTCTCTGGAACCTAAAACTAATTTTAAAAAAACATCTTTCTAGGCATCCACTGTCCCTAATCGTGGAAGAAAATTTCAATTGACTTGTTGAAATATTGCAATCACCCTTATCCAAAAACGAAATTTAAATCAACTTTTTAGCAGTAACACACTCACATTTTTCATAAAACAAACACATTTTTTTCAGGAATCTACTCTCTGAAACCTAAAACTAATTTTAAAAAAACATCTTTCTAGGCATCCACTGTCCCTAATCGTGCAAGAAATTTTCAATTGACTTGTTGAAATATTGCAATCACCCTTATCCAAAAACGAAATTTAAATCAACTTTTTAGCAGTAACACACTCACATTTTTCATAAAACAAACACATTTTTTTCAGGAATCTACTCTCTGAAACCTAAAACTAATTTAAAAAAAACATCTTTCTAGGCATCAACTGTCCCTAATCGTGCAAGAACATTTCAATTGACTTGTTGAAATATTGCAATGACCCTTATTCAAAAACGAAATTTAAATCAACTTTTTAGCAGTAACACACTCACATTTTTCATAAAACAAACACATTTTTTTCAGGAATCTACTCTCTGAAACCTAAAACTAATTAAAAAAAACATCTTTCTAGGCATCCACTGTCCCTAATCTTGCAAGAAAATTTCAATTGACTTGTTGAAATATTGCAATCACCCTTATCCAAAAACGAAATTTAAATCAACTTTTTAGCAGTAACTTACTCACATTTTTCATAAAACAAACACATTTTTTTCAGGAATCTACTCTCTGGAACCTAAAACTAATTTAAAAAAAAACATCTTTCTAGGCATCCACTGTCCCTAATCTTGCAAGAAAATTTCAATTGACTTGTTGAAATATTGCAATCACCCTTATCCAAAAACGAAATTTAAATCAACTTTTTAGCAGTAACTTACTCACATTTTTCATGAAACAAACACATTTTTTTCAGGAATCAACTCTCTGAAACCTAAAACTAATTTAAAAAAACATCTTTCTAGGCATCCACTGTCCCTAATCGTGCAAGAAAATTTCAATTGACTTGTTGAAATATTGCAATCACCCTTATCCAAAAACGAAATTTCAATCAACTTTTTAGCAGTAACACACTCACATTTTTCATAAAACAAACACATTTTTTTCAGGAATCTACTCTCTGAAACCTAAAACTAATTTTAAAAAAACATCTTTCTAGGCATCAACTGTCCCTAATCGTGCAAGAACATTTCAATTGACTTGTTGAAATATTGCAATCACCCTTATCCAAAAACAAAATTTAAATCAACTTTTTTGCAGTAACACACTCACATTTTTCATAAAACAAACACATTTTTTTCAGGAATCTACTCTCTGGAACCTAAAACTAATTTAAAAAAAAACATCTTTCTAGGCATCCACTGTCCCTAATCTTGCAAGAAAATTTCAATTGACTTGTTGAAATATTGCAATCACCCTTATCCAAAAACGAAATTTAAATCAACTTTTTAGCAGTAACTTACTCACATTTTTCATGAAACAAACACATTTTTTTCAGGAATCAACTCTCTGGAACCTAAAACAAATATAAAAAAAACATCTTTCTATGTATCCACTCTCCCTAATCGTGCAAGAAAATTTCAATTAGCTGGTTGAAATAATGCAATCACGCCTATCCTGAAGCTAAATTTAAATAAACTTTTTAGCAGTAACACACTCACATTTTTCATAAAACAAACACATTTTTTTCAGGAATCTACTCTCTGAAACCTAAACTAATTTAAAAAAAACATCTTTCTAGGCATCCACTGTCCCTAATCGTGCAAGAAAATTTCAATTGACTTGTTGAAATATTGCAATCACCCTTATCCAAAAACGAAATTAAAATCAACTTTTTAGCAGTAACACACTTACATTTTTCATAAAACAAATACATTTTTTTCAGGAATCTACTCTCTGAAACCTAAAACTAATTTTAAAAAAACATCTTTCTAGGCATCCACTGTCCCTAATCGTGCAAGAAAATTTCAATTGACTTGTTGAAATATTGCAATCACCCTTATTCAAAAACAAAATTTAAATCAAATTTTTAGCAGTAACACACTCACATTTTTCATAAAACAAACACATTTTTTTTCAGGAATCTACTCTCTGAAACCTAAAACTAATTTTAAAAAAACATCTTTCTAGGCATCCACTGTCCCTAATCGTGCAAGAAAATTTCAATTGACTTGTTGAAATATTGCAATCACTCTTATTCAAAAACGAAATGTAAATCAACTTTTTAGCAGTAACACACTCACATTTTTCATAAAACAAACACATTTTTTTCAGGAATCTACTCTCTGAAACCTAAAACTAATTTTAAAAAAACATCTTTTTTAGGCATCCACTGTCCCTAATCGTGCAAGAAAATTTCAATTGACTTGTTGAAATATTGCAATGACCCTTATTCAAAAACGAAATTTAAATCAACTTTTTAGCAGTAACACACTCACATTTTACATAAAACAAACACATTTTTTTCAGGAATCTACTCTCTGAAACCTAAAACTAATTAAAAAAAAATATCTTTCTAGGCATACACTGTCCCTAATCTTGCAAGAAAATTTCAATTGACTTGTTGAAATATTGCAATCACCCTTATCCAAAAACGAAATTTAAATCAACTTTTTAGCAGTAACTTACTCACATTTTTCATAAAACAAACACATTTTTTTCAGGAATCTACTCTCTGAAACCTAAAACTAATTTTAAAAAAACATCTTTCTAGGCATCCACTGTCCCTAATCGTGCAAGAAAATTTCAATTGACTTGTTGAAATATTGCAATCACCCTTATTCAAAAACGATATTTAAATCAACTTTTTTGCAGTAACACACTCACATTTTTCATAAAACAAACACATGTTTTTTCAGGAATCTATTCTCTGAAACCTAAAACTAATTTTAAAAAAACATCTTTCTAGGCATCCACTGTCCCTAATCGTGCAAGAAAATTTCAATTGACTTGTTGAAATGATGCATTCACGCCTATCCTGAAACTAAATTAAAATCAAATTTTTTGCAGTAACACACTCACATTTTTCATAAAACAAACAATAATTTTTTCAGGAATCCACTCTCTGGAACCTAAAACTAATTAAAAAAAAACATCTTTCTAGGCATCCACTGTCCCTAATCGTGCAAGAAAATTTCAATTGACTTGTTGAAATATTGCAATCACCCTTATCCAAAAACGAAATTTAAATCAACTTTTTAGCAGTAACATACTCACATTTTTCATAAAACAAACACATTTTTTTCAGGAATATACTCTCTGGAACCTAAAACTAATTTTAAAAAAACATCTTTCTAGGCATCCACTGTCCCTAATCGTGGAAGAAAATTTCAATTGACTTGTTGAAATATTGCAATCACCCTTATCCAAAAACGAAATTTAAATCAACTTTTTAGCAGTAACACACTCACATTTTTCATAAAACAAACACATTTTTTTCAGGAATCTACTCTCTGAAACCTAAAACTAATTTTAAAAAAACATCTTTCTAGGCATCCACTGTCCCTAATCGTGCAAAAAAATTTCAATTGACTTGTTGAAATATTGCAATCACCCTTATTCAAAAACGAAATTTAAATCAACTTTTTAGCAGTAACACACTCACATTTTTCATAAAACAAACACATTTTTTTCAGGAATCTACTCTCTGAAACCTAAAACTAATTAAAAAAAAATATCTTTCTAGGCATCCACTCTCCCTAATCTTCCAAGAAAATTTCAATTAACTTATTGAAATATTGCAATCACCCTTATCCAAAAACGATATTTAAATCAACTTTTTTGCAGTAACACACTCACATTTTTCATAAAACAAACACATTTTTTCAGGAATCTACTCTCTGAAACCTAAAACTAATTTAAAAAAAACATCTTTCTAGGCATCCACTGTCCCTAATCTTGCAAGAAAATTTCAATTGACTTGTTGAAATATTGCAATCACCCTTATCCAAAAACGAAATTTAAATCAACTTTTTAGCAGTAACACACTCACATTTTTCATGAAACAAACAAATTTTTTTCAGGAATCAACTCTCTGGAACCTAAAACAAATATAAAAAAACATCTTTCTATGTATCCACTCTCCCTAATCGTGCAAGAAAATTTCAATTAACTAGTTGAAATAATGCAATCACGCCTATCCTGAAGCTAAATTTAAATAAACTTTTTAGCAGTAACACACTCACATTTTTCATAAAACAAACACATTTTTTTCAGGAATCAACTCTCTGGAACCTAAAACAAATATAAAAAAACATCTTTCTAGGCATCCACTCTCCCTAATCGTGCAAGAAAATTTCAATTAACTTGTTAAAATGATGCATTCACGCTTATCCTGAAACTAAATTTAAATCAACTTTTTTGCAGTAACACACTCACATTTTTCATGAAACAAATACATTTTTTTTTCAGGAATCCACTCTCTGGAACCTATAACGAATTTGTAAAAAACATCTTTCTAGGCATCCACTCTCCCTAATCTTGCAAGAAAATTTCAATTAACTTGTTGAAATATTGCAATCACCCTTATCCAAAAACGATTTTAAATCAACTTTTTTGCAGTAACACACTCACATTTTTCATAAAACAAACACATTTTTTTCAGGAATCTACTCTCTGAAACCTAAAACTAATTTTAAAAAAACATCTTTCCTGGCATCCACTGTCCCTAATCGTGCAAGAAAAATTCAATTGACTTGTTGAAATATTGCAATCACCCTTATCCAAAAACGAAATTTAAATCAACTTTTTAGCAGTAACACACTCACATTTTTCATAAAACAAACACATTTTTTTCTGGAATCTACTCTCTGAAACCTAAAACTAATTTTAAAAAAACATCTTTCTAGGCATCAACTGTCCCTAATCGTGCAAGAACATTTCAATTGACTTGTTGAAATATTGCAATCACCCTTATTCAAAAACAAAATTTAAATCAACTTTTTAGCAGTAACACACTCACATTTTTCATAAAATAAACACATTTTTTTCAGGAATCTACTCTCTGAAACCTAAAACTAATTTTTAAAAAACATCTTTCTAGGCATCCACTGTCCCTAATCATGCAAGAAAATTTAAATTGACTTGTTGAAATATTGCAATCACCCTTATCCAAAAACGAAATTTAAATCAACTTTTTTGCAGTAACACACTCACATTTTTCATAAAACAAACACATTTTTTTCAGGAATCTACTCTCTGGAACCTAAAACTAATTAAAAAAAAACATCGTTCTAGGCATCCACTGTCCCTAATCGTGCAAGAAAATTTCAATTAACTAGTTGAAATAATGCAATCACGCCTATCCTGAAGCTAAATTTAAATAAACTTTTTAGCAGTAACACACTCACATTTTTCATAAAACAAACACATTTTTTTCAGGAATCTACTCTCTGAAACCTAAACTAATTTAAAAAAAAACATCTTTCTAGGCATCCACTGTCCCTAACCGTGCAAGAAAATTCCAATTGACTTGTTGAAATATTGCAATCACCCTTATCCAAAAACGAAATTTAAATCAACTTTTTAGCAGTAACACACTTACATTTTTCATAAAACAAACACATATTTTTTCAGGAATCTACTCTCTGAAACCTAAAACTAATTTTAAAAAAACATCTTTCTAGGCATCCACTGTCCCTAATCGTGCAAGAAAATTTCAATTGACTTGTTGAAATATTGCAATCACCCTTATCCAAAAACGAAATTTAAATCAACTTTTTAGCAGTAACACACTCACATTTTTCATAAAACAAACACATTTTTTTCAGGAATCTACTCTCTGAAACCTAAAACTAATTTAAAAAAAACATCTTTCTAGGCATCAACTGTCCCTAATCGTGCAAGAACATTTCAATTGACTTGTTGAAATATTGCAATGACCCTTATTCAAAAACGAAATTTAAATCAACTTTTTAGCAGTAACACACTCACATTTTTCATAAAACAAACACATTTTTTTCAGGAATCTACTCTCTGAAACCTAAAACTAATTAAAAAAAACATCTTTCTAGGCATCCACTGTCCCTAATCTTGCAAGAAAATTTCAATTGACTTGTTGAAATATTGCAATCACCCTTATCCAAAAACGAAATTTAAATCAACTTTTTAGCAGTAACTTACTCACATTTTTCATAAAACAAACACATTTTTTTCAGGAATCTACTCTCTGGAACCTAAAACTAATTTAAAAAAAAACATCTTTCTAGGCATCCACTGTCCCTAATCTTGCAAGAAAATTTCAATTGACTTGTTGAAATATTGCAATCACCCTTATCCAAAAACGAAATTTAAATCAACTTTTTAGCAGTAACTTACTCACATTTTTCATGAAACAAACACATTTTTTTCAGGAATCAACTCTCTGAAACCTAAAACTAATTTAAAAAAAACATCTTTCTAGGCATCCACTGTCCCTAATCGTGCAAGAAAATTTCAATTGACTTGTTGAAATATTGCAATCACCCTTATCCAAAAACGAAATTTAAATCAACTTTTTAGCAGTAACACACTCACATTTTTCATAAAACAAACACATTTTTTTCAGGAATCTACTCTCTGAAACCTAAAACTAATTTTAAAAAAACATCTTTCTAGGCATCAACTGTCCCTAATCGTGCAAGAACATTTCAATTGACTTGTTGAAATTTTGCAATCACCCTTATCCAAAAACAAAATTTAAATCAACTTTTTTGCAGTAACACACTCACATTTTTCATAAAACAAACACATTTTTTTCAGGAATCTACTCTCTGGAACCTAAAACTAATTTTAAAAAAAACATCTTTCTAGGCATCCACTGTCCCTAATCTTGCAAGAAAATTTCAATTGACTTGTTGAAATATTGCAATCACCCTTATCCAAAAACGAAATTTAAATCAACTTTTTAGCAGTAACTTACTCACATTTTTCATGAAACAAACACATTTTTTTCAGGAATCTACTGTCTGGAACCTAAAACAAATATAAAAAAAACATCTTTCTATGTATCCACTCTCCCTAATCGTGCAAGAAAATTTCAATTAGCTGGTTGAAATAATGCAATCACGCCTATCCTGAAGCTAAATTTAAATAAACTTTTTAGCAGTAACACACTCACATTTTTCATAAAACAAACACATTTTTTTCAGGAATCTACTCTCTGAAACCTAAACTAATTTAAAAAAAACATCTTTCTAGGCATCCACTGTCCCTAATCGTGCAAGAAAATTTCAATTGACTTGTTGAAATATTGCAATCACCCTTATCCAAAAACGAAATTAAAATCAACTTTTTAGCAGTAACACACTTACATTTTTCATAAAACAAATACATTTTTTTCAGGAATCTACTCTCTGAAACCTAAAACTAATTTTAAAAAAACATCTTTCTAGGCATCCACTGTCCCTAATCGTGCAAGAAAATTTCAATTGACTTGTTGAAATATTGCAATCACCCTTATTCAAAAACAAAATTTAAATCAAATTTTTAGCAGTAACACACTCACATTTTTCATAAAACAAACACATTTTTTTTCAGGAATCTACTCTCTGAAACCTAAAACTAATTTTAAAAAAACATCTTTCTAGGCATCCACTGTCCCTAATCGTGCAAGAAAATTTCAATTGACTTGTTGAAATATTGCAATCACTCTTATTCAAAAACGAAATGTAAATCAACTTTTTAGCAGTAACACACTCACATTTTTCATAAAACAAACACATTTTTTTCAGGAATCTACTCTCTGAAACCTAAAACTAATTAAAAAAAAAATATCTTTCTAGGCATACACTGTCCCTAATCTTGCAAGAAAATTTCAATTGACTTGTTGAAATATTGCAATCACCCTTATCCAAAAACGAAATTTAAATCAACTTTTTAGCAGTAACTTACTCACATTTTTCATAAAACAAACACATTTTTTTCAGGAATCTACTCTCTGAAACCTAAAACTAATTTTAAAAAAGCATCTTTCTAGGCATCCACTGTCCCTAATCGTGCAAGAAAATTTCAATTGACTTGTTGAAATATTGCAATCACCCTTATTCAAAAACAAAATTTAAATCACATTTTTAGCAGTAACACACTCACATTTTTCATAAAACAAACACATTTTTTTTCAGGAATCTACTCTCTGAAACCTAAAACTAATTTAAAAAAAAATCTTTCTAGGCATCCACTGTCCCTAATCGTGCAAGAATATTTCAATTGCCTTTTGAAATATTGCAATCACCCTTATCCAAAAACCAAATTTAAATCAACTTTTTAGCAGTAACACACTCACATTTTTCATAAAACAAACACATTTTTTTCAGGAATCTACTCTCTGAAACCTAAAACTAATTTTAAAAAAAATCTTTCTAGGCATCCACTGTCCCTAATCGTGCAAGAAAATTTCAATTGACTTGTTGAAATAATGCAATGACCCTTATTCAAAAACGAAATTTAAATCAACTTTTTAGCAGTAACACACTCACATTTTTCATAAAACAAACACATTTTTTTCAGGAATCTACTCTCTGAAACCTAAAACTAATTTTAAAAAAACATCTTTCTAGGCATCCACTGTCCCTAATTGTGCAAGAAAATTTCAATTGACTTGTTGAAATATTGCAATGACCCTTATTCAAAAACGAAATTTAAATCAATTTTTTAGCAGTAACACACTCACATTTTTCATAAAACAAACACATTTTTTTCAGGAATCTACTCTCTGAAACCTAAAACTAATTTTAAAAAAACATCTTTCTAGGCATCCACTCTCCCTAACCTTGCAAGAAAATTTCAATTAACTTGTTGAAATATTGCAATCACCCTTATCCAAAAACGATATTTAAATCATCTTTTTTGCACTAACACACTCACATTTTTCATAAAACAAACACATTTTTTTCAGGAATCTACTCTCTGAAACCTAAAACTAATTTAAAAAAAACATCTTTCTAGGCATCCACTGTCCCTAATCGTGCAAGAAAATTTCAATTGACTTGTTGAAATATTGCAATGACCCTTATTCAAAAACGAAATTTAAATCAACTTTTTACCAGTAACACACTCACATTTTTCATAAAACAAACACATTTTTTTCAGGAATCTACTCTCTGAAACCTAAAACTAATTTTAAAAAAACATCTTTCTAGGCATCCACTGTCCCTAATCGTGCAAGAAAATTTCAATTGACTTGTTGAAATATTGCAATCACCCTTATCCAAAAACGAAATGTAAATCAACTTTTTAGCAGTAACACACTCACATTTTTCATAAAACAAACACATTTTTTTCAGGAATCTACTCTCTGAAACCTAAAACTAATTTTAAAAAAACATCTTTCTAGGCATCCACTGTCCCTAATCGTGCAAGAAAATTTCAATTGACTTGTTGAAATATTGCAATGACCCTTATTCAAAAACGAAATTTAAATCAACTTTTTAGCAGTAACACACTCACATTTTTCATAAAACAAACACATTTTTTTCAGGAATCTACTCTCTGAAACCTAAAACTAATTTTAAAAAAACATCTTTCTAGGCATCCACTGTCCCTAATCGTGCAAGAAAATTTCAATTGACTTGTTGAAATGATGCATTCACGCCTATCCTGAAACTAAATTAAAATCAAATTTTTTGCAGTAACACACTCACATTTTTCATAAAACAAACAATAATTTTTTCAGGAATCCACTCTCTGGAACCTAAAACTAATTAAAAAAAAACATCTTTCTAGGCATCCACTGTCCCTAATCGTGCAAGAAAATTTCAATTGACTTGTTGAAATATTGCAATCACCCTTATCCAAAAATGAAATTTAAATCAACTTTTTAGCAGTAACATACTCACATTTTTCATAAAACAAACACATTTTTTTCAGGAATATACTCTCTGGAACCTAAAACTAATTTTAAAAAAACATCTTTCTAGGCATCCACTGTCCCTAATCGTGGAAGAAAATTTCAATTGACTTGTTGAAATATTGCAATCACCCTTATCCAAAAACGAAATTTAAATCAACTTTTTAGCAGTAACATACTCACATTTTTCATAAAACAAACACATTTTTTTCAGGAATCTACTCTCTGGAACCTAAAACTAATTTAAAAAAAAGATCTTTCTAGGCATCCACTGTCCCTAATCGTGCAAGAATATTTCAATTGACTTGTTGAAATATTGCAATCACCCTTATCCAAAAACAAAATTTAAATCAACTTTTTAGCAGTAACACACTCACATTTTTCATAAAACAAACACATTTTTTTCAGGAATCTACTCTCTGAAACCTAAAACTAATTTTAAAAAAACATCTTTCTAGGCATCCACTGTCCCTAATCGTGCAAGAAAATTTCAATTGACTTGTTGAAATATTGCAATCACCCTTATCCAAAAACGAAATTTGAATCAACTTTTTAGCAGTAACACACTCACATTTTTCATAAAACAAACACATTTTTTTCAGGAATCTACTCTCTGAAACCTAAAACTAATTTTAAAAAAACATCTTTCTAGGCATCAACTGTCCCTAATCGTGCAAAAACATTTCAATTGACTTGTTGAAATATTGCAATCACCCTTATTCAAAAACAAAATTTAAATCAACTTTTTAGCAGTAACACACTCACATTTTCCATAAAATAAACACATTTTTTTCAGGAATCTACTCTCTGAAACCTAAAACTAATTTTTAAAAAACATCATTCTAGGCATCCACTGTCCCTAATCATGCAAGAAAATTTAAATTGACTTGTTGAAATATTGCAATCACCCTTATCCAAAAACGAAATTTAAATCAACTTTTTTGCAGTAACACACTCACATTTTTTATAAAACAAATACATTTTTGTCAGGAATCTACTCTCTGGAACCTAAAACTAATTTTAAAAAAAACATCTTTCTAGGCATCCACTGTCCCTAATCTTGCAAGAAAATTTCAATTGACTTGTTGAAATATTGCAATCACCCTTATCCAAAAACAAAATTTAAATCAACTTTTTAGCAGTAACTTACTCACATTTTTCATGAAACAAACACATTTTTTTCAGGAATCAACTCTCAGGAACCTAAAACAAATATAAAAAAAACATCTTTCTATGTATCCTCTCTCCCTAATCGTGCAAGAAAATTTCAATTAACTAGTTGAAATAATGCAATCACACCTATCCTGAAGCTAAATTTAAATAAACTTTTTAGCAGTAACACACTCACATTTTTCATAAAACAAACACATTTTTTTCAGGAATCTACTCTCTGAAACCTAAACTAATTTAAAAAAAACATCTTTCTAGGCATCCACTGTCCCTAATCGTGCAAGAAAATTTCAATTGACTTGTTGAAATATTGCAATCACCCTTATCCAAAAACGAAATTTAAATCAACTTTTTAGCAGTAACACACTTACATTTTTCATAAAACAAACACATTTTTTTCAGGAATCTACTCTCTGAAACCTAAAACTAATTTTGAAAAAACATCTTTCTAGGCATCCACTGTCCCTAATCGTGCAAGAAAATGTCAATTGACTTGTTGAAATATTGCAATCACCCTTATTCAAAAACAAAATTTAAATCAAATTTTTAGCAGTAACACACTCACATTTTTCATAAAACAAACACATTTTTTTCAGGAATCTACTCTCTGGAACCTAAAACTAATTTTAAAAAAAGATCTTTCTAGGCATCCACTGTCCCTAATCGTGCAAGAAAATTTCAATTGACTTGTTGAAATATTGCAATCACCCTTATCCAAAAACGAAATTTAAATCAACTTTTTAGCAGGAACACACTCACATTTTTCATAAAACAAACACATTTTTTTCAGGAATCTACTCTCTGAAACCTAAAACTAATTTTAAAAAAACATCTTTCTAGGCATCCACTGTCCCTAATCGTGCAAGAAAATTTCAATTGACTTGTTGAAATATTGCAATCACCCTTATTCAAAAACGATATTTAAATCAACTTTTTTGCAGTAACACACTCACATTTTTCATAAAACAAACACATGTTTTTTCAGGAAACTATTCTCTGAAACCTAAAACTAATTTTAAAAAAACATCTTTCTAGGCATCCACTGTCCCTAATCGTGCAAGAAAATTTCAATTGACTTGTTGAAATGATGCATTCACGCCTATCCTGAAACTAAATTAAAATCAAATTTTTTGCAGTAACACACTCACATTTTTCATAAAACAAACAATAATTTTTTCAGGAATCCACTCTCTGGAACCTAAAACTAATTAAAAAAAAACATCTTTCTAGGCATCCACTGTCCCTAATCGTGCAAGAAAATTTCAATTGACTTGTTGAAATATTGCAATCACCCTTATCCAAAAACGAAATTTAAATCAACTTTTTAGCAGTAACATACTCACATTTTTCATAAAACAAACACATTTTTTTCAGGAATATACTCTCTGGAACCTAAAACTAATTTTAAAAAAACATCTTTCTAGGCATCCACTGTCCCTAATCGTGCAAGAAAATTTCAATTGACTTGTTGAAATATTGCAATCACCCTTATCCAAAATCGAAATTTAAATCAACTTTTTAGCAGTAACACACTCACATTTTTCATAAAACAAACACATTTTTTTCAGGAATCTACTCTCTGAAACCTAAAACTAATTTTAAAAAAACATCTTTCTAGGCATCCACTGTCCCTAATCGTGCAAGAAAATTTCAATTGACTTGTTGAAATATTGCAATCACCCTTATTCAAAAACGATATTTAAATCAACTTTTTTGCAGTAACACACTCACATTTTTCATAAAACAAACAATAATTTTTTCAGGAATCCACTCTCTGGAACCTAAAACTAATTAAAAAAAAAATCTTTCTAGGCATCCACTGTCCCTAATCGTGCAAGAATATTTCAATTGACTTGTTGAAATATTGCAATCACCCTTATCCAAAAACGAAATTTAAATCAACTTTTTAGCAGTAACATACTCACATTTTTCATAAAACAAACACATTTTTTTCAGGAATATACTCTCTGGAACCTAAAACTAATTTTAAAAAAACATCTTTCTAGGCATCCACTGTCCCTAATCGTGGAAGAAAATTTCAATTGACTTGTTGAAATATTGCAATCGCCCTTATTCAAAAACGAAATTTAAATCAACTTTTTAGCAGTAACACACTCACATTTTTCATAAAACAAACACATTTTTTTCAGGAATCTACTCTCTGAAACCTAAAACTAATTTTAAAAAAAATCTTTCTAGGCATCCACTGTCCCTAATCGTGCAAGAATATTTCAATTGACTTGTTGAAATATTGCAATCACCCTTATCCAAAAACGAAATTTAAATCAACTTTTTAGCAGTAACACACTCACATTTTTCATAAAACAAACACATTTTTTTCAGGAATCTACTCTCTGAAACCTAAAACTAATTTTAAAAAAACATCTTTCTAGGCATCCACTGTCCTTAATCGTGCAAGAAAATTTCAATTGACTTGTTGAAATATTGCAATCGCCCTTATTCAAAAACGAAATTTAAATCAACTTTTTAGCAGTAACACACTCACATTTTTCATAAAACAAACACATTTTTTTCAGGAATCTACTCTCTGAAACCTAAAACTAATTAAAAAAAAAAAATTCTAGGCATCCACTCTCCCTAATCTTCCAAGAAAATTTCAATTAACTTATTGAAATATTGCAATCACCCTCATCCAAAAACGATATTTAAATCAACTTTTTTGCAGTAACACACTCACATTTTTCATAAAACAAACACATTTTTTTCAGGAATCTACTCTCTGAAACCTAAAACTAATTTTAAAAAAACATCTTTCTAGGCATCCACTGTCCCTAATCTTGCAAGAAAATTTCAATTGACTTGTTGAAATATTGCAATCACCCTTATCCAAAAACGAAATTTAAATCAACTTTTTAGCAGTAACACACTCACATTTTTCATGAAACAAACACATTTTTTTCAGGAATCAACTCTCTGGAACCTAAAACAAATATAAAAAAACATCTTTCTATGTATCCACTCTCCCTAATCGTGCAAGAAAATTTCAATTAACTAGTTGAAATAATGCAATCACGCCTATCCTGAAGCTAAATTTAAATAAACTTTTTAGCAGTAACACACTCACATTTTTCATAAAACAAACACATTTTTTTTCAGGAATCTACTCTCTGAAACCTAAACTAATTTAAAAAAAACATCTTTCTAGGCATCCACTGTCCCTAATCGTGCAAGAAAATTTCAATTGACTTGTTGAAATATTGCAATCACCCTTATCCAAAAACGAAATTTAAATCAACTTTTTAGCAGTAACACACTTACATTTTTCATAAAACAAACACATTTTTTTCAGGAATCTACTGTCTGAAACCTAAAACTAATTTTAAAAAAACATCTTTCTAGGCATCCACTGTCCCTAATCGTGCAAGAAAATTTCAATTGACTTGTTGAAATATTGCAATGACCCTTATTCAAAAATGAAATTTAAATCAACTTTTTAGCAGTAACACACTCACATTTTTCATAAAACAAACACATTTTTTACAGGAATCTACTCTCTGAAACCTAAAACTAATTTTTAAAAAACATCATTCTAGGCATCCACTGTCCCTAATCATGCAAGAAAATTTAAATTGACTTGTTGAAATATTGCAATCACCCTTATCCAAAAACGAAATTTAAATCAACTTTTTTGCAGTAACACACTCACATTTTTTATAAAACAAATACATTTTTGTCAGGAATCTACTCTCTGGAACCTAAAACTAATTTTAAAAAAAACATCTTTCTAGGCATCCACTGTCCCTAATCTTGCAAGAAAATTTCAATTGACTTGTTGAAATATTGCAATCACCCTTATCCAAAAACAAAATTTAAATCAACTTTTTAGCAGTAACTTACTCACATTTTTCATGAAACAAACACATTTTTTTCAGGAATCAACTCTCAGGAACCTAAAACAAATATAAAAAAAACATCTTTCTATGTATCCTCTCTCCCTAATCGTGCAAGAAAATTTCAATTAACTAGTTGAAATAATGCAATCACACCTATCCTGAAGCTAAATTTAAATAAACTTTTTAGCAGTAACACACTCACATTTTTCATAAAACAAACACATTTTTTTCAGGAATCTACTCTCTGAAACCTAAACTAATTTAAAAAAAACATCTTTCTAGGCATCCACTGTCCCTAATCGTGCAAGAAAATTTCAATTGACTTGTTGAAATATTGCAATCACCCTTATCCAAAAACGAAATTTAAATCAACTTTTTAGCAGTAACACACTTACATTTTTCATAAAACAAACACATTTTTTTCAGGAATCTACTCTCTGAAACCTAAAACTAATTTTGAAAAAACATCTTTCTAGGCATCCACTGTCCCTAATCGTGCAAGAAAATGTCAATTGACTTGTTGAAATATTGCAATCACCCTTATTCAAAAACAAAATTTAAATCAAATTTTTAGCAGTAACACACTCACATTTTTCATAAAACAAACACATTTTTTTCAGGAATCTACTCTCTGGAACCTAAAACTAATTTTAAAAAAAGATCTTTCTAGGCATCCACTGTCCCTAATCGTGCAAGAAAATTTCAATTGACTTGTTGAAATATTGCAATCACCCTTATCCAAAAACGAAATTTAAATCAACTTTTTAGCAGGAACACACTCACATTTTTCATAAAACAAACACATTTTTTTCAGGAATCTACTCTCTGAAACCTAAAACTAATTTTAAAAAAACATCTTTCTAGGCATCCACTGTCCCTAATCGTGCAAGAAAATTTCAATTGACTTGTTGAAATATTGCAATCACCCTTATTCAAAAACGATATTTAAATCAACTTTTTTGCAGTAACACACTCACATTTTTCATAAAACAAACACATGTTTTTTCAGGAAACTATTCTCTGAAACCTAAAACTAATTTTAAAAAAACATCTTTCTAGGCATCCACTGTCCCTAATCGTGCAAGAAAATTTCAATTGACTTGTTGAAATGATGCATTCACGCCTATCCTGAAACTAAATTAAAATCAAATTTTTTGCAGTAACACACTCACATTTTTCATAAAACAAACAATAATTTTTTCAGGAATCCACTCTCTGGAACCTAAAACTAATTAAAAAAAAACATCTTTCTAGGCATCCACTGTCCCTAATCGTGCAAGAAAATTTCAATTGACTTGTTGAAATATTGCAATCACCCTTATCCAAAAACGAAATTTAAATCAACTTTTTAGCAGTAACATACTCACATTTTTCATAAAACAAACACATTTTTTTCAGGAATATACTCTCTGGAACCTAAAACTAATTTTAAAAAAACATCTTTCTAGGCATCCACTGTCCCTAATCGTGCAAGAAAATTTCAATTGACTTGTTGAAATATTGCAATCACCCTTATCCAAAATCGAAATTTAAATCAACTTTTTAGCAGTAACACACTCACATTTTTCATAAAACAAACACATTTTTTTCAGGAATCTACTCTCTGAAACCTAAAACTAATTTTAAAAAAACATCTTTCTAGGCATCCACTGTCCCTAATCGTGCAAGAAAATTTCAATTGACTTGTTGAAATATTGCAATCACCCTTATTCAAAAACGATATTTAAATCAACTTTTTTGCAGTAACACACTCACATTTTTCATAAAACAAACAATAATTTTTTCAGGAATCCACTCTCTGGAACCTAAAACTAATTAAAAAAAAAATCTTTCTAGGCATCCACTGTCCCTAATCGTGCAAGAATATTTCAATTGACTTGTTGAAATATTGCAATCACCCTTATCCAAAAACGAAATTTAAATCAACTTTTTAGCAGTAACATACTCACATTTTTCATAAAACAAACACATTTTTTTCAGGAATATACTCTCTGGAACCTAAAACTAATTTTAAAAAAACATCTTTCTAGGCATCCACTGTCCCTAATCGTGGAAGAAAATTTCAATTGACTTGTTGAAATATTGCAATCGCCCTTATTCAAAAACGAAATTTAAATCAACTTTTTAGCAGTAACACACTCACATTTTTCATAAAACAAACACATTTTTTTCAGGAATCTACTCTCTGAAACCTAAAACTAATTTTAAAAAAAATCTTTCTAGGCATCCACTGTCCCTAATCGTGCAAGAATATTTCAATTGACTTGTTGAAATATTGCAATCACCCTTATCCAAAAACGAAATTTAAATCAACTTTTTAGCAGTAACACACTCACATTTTTCATAAAACAAACACATTTTTTTCAGGAATCTACTCTCTGAAACCTAAAACTAATTTTAAAAAAACATCTTTCTAGGCATCCACTGTCCTTAATCGTGCAAGAAAATTTCAATTGACTTGTTGAAATATTGCAATCGCCCTTATTCAAAAACGAAATTTAAATCAACTTTTTAGCAGTAACACACTCACATTTTTCATAAAACAAACACATTTTTTTCAGGAATCTACTCTCTGAAACCTAAAACTAATTAAAAAAAAAAAATTCTAGGCATCCACTCTCCCTAATCTTCCAAGAAAATTTCAATTAACTTATTGAAATATTGCAATCACCCTCATCCAAAAACGATATTTAAATCAACTTTTTTGCAGTAACACACTCACATTTTTCATAAAACAAACACATTTTTTTCAGGAATCTACTCTCTGAAACCTAAAACTAATTTTAAAAAAACATCTTTCTAGGCATCCACTGTCCCTAATCTTGCAAGAAAATTTCAATTGACTTGTTGAAATATTGCACTCACCCTTATCCAAAAACGAAATTTAAATCAACTTTTTAGCAGTAACACACTCACATTTTTCATGAAACAAACACATTTTTTTCAGGAATCAACTCTCTGGAACCTAAAACAAATATAAAAAAACATCTTTCTATGTATCCACTCTCCCTAATCGTGCAAGAAAATTTCAATTAACTAGTTGAAATAATGCAATCACGCCTATCCTGAAGCTAAATTTAAATAAACTTTTTAGCAGTAACACACTCACATTTTTCATAAAACAAACACATTTTTTTTCAGGAATCTACTCTCTGAAACCTAAACTAATTTAAAAAAAACATCTTTCTAGGCATCCACTGTCCCTAATCGTGCAAGAAAATTTCAATTGACTTGTTGAAATATTGCAATCACCCTTATCCAAAAACGAAATTTAAATCAACTTTTTAGCAGTAACACACTTACATTTTTCATAAAACAAACACATTTTTTTCAGGAATCTACTGTCTGAAACCTAAAACTAATTTTAAAAAAACATCTTTCTAGGCATCCACTGTCCCTAATCGTGCAAGAAAATTTCAATTGACTTGTTGAAATATTGCAATGACCCTTATTCAAAAATGAAATTTAAATCAACTTTTTAGCAGTAACACACTCACATTTTTCATAAAACAAACACATTTTTTACAGGAATCTACTCTCTGAAACCTAAAACTAATTTTAAAAAAACATCTTTCTAGGCATCCACTCTCCCTAACCTTGCAAGAAAATTTCAATTAACTTGTTGAAATATTGCAATCACCCTTATCCAAAAACGATATTTAAATCATCTTTTTTGCACTAACACACTCACATTTTTCATAAAACAAACACATTTTTTTCAGGAATCTACTCTCTGAAACCTAAAACTAATTTAAAAAAAACATCTTTCTAGGCATCCACTGTCCCTAATCGTGCAAGAAAATTTCAATTGACTTGTTGAAATATTGCAATGACCCTTATTCAAAAACGAAATTTAAATCAACTTTTTAGCAGTAACACACTCACATTTTTCATAAAACAAACACATTTTTTTCAGGAATCTACTCTCTGAAACCTAAAACTAATTTTAAAAAAACATCTTTCTAGGCATCCACTGTCCCTAATCGTGCAAGAAAATTTAACAAAATGTAAATCAACTTTTTAGCAGTAACACACTCACATTTTTCATAAAACAAACACATTTTTTTCAGGAATCTACTCTCTGAAACCTAAAACTAATTTTAAAAAAACATCTTTCTAGGCATCCACTGTCCCTAATCGTGCAAGAAAATTTCAATTGACTTGTTGAAATATTGCAATGACCCTTATTCAAAAACGAAATTTAAATCAACTTTTTAGCAGTAACACACTCACATTTTTCATAAAACAAACACATTTTTTTCAGGAATCTACTCTCTGAAACCTAAAACTAATTTAAAAAAAACATCTTTCTAGGCATCCACTCTCCCTAACCTTGCAAGAAAATTTCAATTAACTTGTTGAAATATTGCAATCACCCTTATCCAAAAACGATATTTAAATCATCTTTTTTGCACTAACACACTCACATTTTTCATAAAACAAACACATTTTTTTCAGGAATCTACTCTCTGAAACCTAAAACTAATTTTAAAAAAACATCTTTCTAGGCATCCACTCTCCCTAACCTTGCAAGAAAATTTCAATTAACTTGTTAAAATATTGCAATCACCCTTATCCAAAAACGATATTTAAATCAACTTTTTAGCAGTAACACACTCACATTTTTCATAAAACAAACACATTTTTTTCAGGAATCTACTCTCTGAAACCTAAAACTAATTTTAAAAAAACATCTTTCTAGGCATCAACTGTCCCTAATCGTGCAAAAACATTTCAATTGACTTGTTGAAATATTGCAATCACCCTTATTCAAAAACAAAATTTAAATCAACTTTTTAGCAGTAACACACTCACATTTTTCATAAAATAAACACATTTTTTTCAGGAATCTACTCTCTGAAACCTAAAACTAATTTTTAAAAAACATCTTTCTAGGCATCCACTGTCCCTAATCATGCAAGAAAATTTAAATTGACTTGTTGAAATATTGCAATCACCCTTATCCAAAAACGAAATTTAAATGAACTTTTTTGCAGTAACACACTCACATTTTTTATAAAACAAATACATTTTTGTCAGGAATCTACTCTCTGGAACCTCAAACTAATTTAAAAAAAAACATCTTTCTAGGCATTCACTGTCCCTAATCTTGCAAGAAAATTTCAATTGACTTGTTGAAATATTGCAATCACCTTTATCCAAAAACGAAATTTAAATCAACTTTTTAGCAGTAACTTACTCACATTTTTCATGAAACAAACACATTTTTTTCAGGAATCAACTCTCAGGAACCTAAAACAAATATAAAAAAAACATCTTTCTATGTATCCACTCTCCCTAATCGTGCAAGAAAATTTCAATTAACTAGTTGAAATAATGCAATCACACCTATCCTGAAGCTAAATTTAAATAAACTTTTTAGCAGTAACACACTCACATTTTTCATAAAACAAACACATTTTTTTCAGGAATCTACTCTCTGAAACCTAAACTAATTTAAAAAAAACATCTTTCTAGGCATCCACTGTCCCTAATCGTGCAAGAAAATTTCAATTGACTTGTTGAAATATTGCAATCACCCTTATCCAAAAACGAAATTTAAATCAACTTTTTAGCAGTAACACACTTACATTTTTCATAAAACAAACACATTTTTTTCAGGAATCTACTCTCTGAAACCTAAAACTAATTTAAAAAAAACATCTTTCTAGGCATCCACTGTCCCTAATCGTGCAAGAAAATGTCAATTGACTTGTTGAAATATTGCAATCACCCTTATTCAAAAACAAAATTTAAATCAAATTTTTAGCAGTAACACACTCACATTTTTCATAAAACAAACACATTTTTTTCAGGAATCTACTCTCTGGAACCTAAAACTAATTTAAAAAAAAATCTTTCTAGGCATCCACTGTCCCTAATCGTGCAAGAAAATTTCAATTGACTTGTTGAAATATTGCAATCACCCTTATCCAAAAACGAAATTTAAATCAACTTTTTAGCAGTAACACACTCACATTTTTCATAAAACAAACACATTTTTTTCAGGAATCTACTCTCTGAAACCTAAAACTAATTTTAAAAAAACATCTTTCTAGGCATCCACTGTCCCTAATCGTGCAAGAAAATTTCAATTGACTTGTTGAAATATTGCAATCACCCTTATTCAAAAACGATATTTAAATCAACTTTTTTGCAGTAACACACTCACATTTTTCATAAAACAAACACATGTTTTTTCAGGAATCTATTCTCTGAAACCTAAAACTAATTTTAAAAAAACATCTTTCTAGGCATCCACTGTCCCTAATCGTGCAAGAAAATTTCAATTGACTTGTTGAAATGATGCATTCACGCCTATCCTGAAACTAAATTAAAATCAAATTTTTTGCAGTAACACACTCACATTTTTCATAAAACAAACAATAATTTTTTCAGGAATCCACTCTCTGGAACCTAAAACTAATTAAAAAAAAACATCTTTCTAGGCATCCACTGTCCCTAATCGTGCAAGAAAATTTCAATTGACTTGTTGAAATATTGCAATCACCCTTATCCAAAAACGAAATTTAAATCAACTTTTTAGCAGTAACATACTCACATTTTTCATAAAACAAACACATTTTTTTCAGGAATATACTCTCTGGAACCTAAAACTAATTTTAAAAAAACATCTTTCTAGGCATCCACTGTCCCTAATCGTGGAAGAAAATTTCAATTGACTTGTTGAAATATTGCAATCACCCTTATCCAAAAACGAAATTTAAATCAACTTTTTAGCAGTAACACACTCACATTTTTCATAAAACAAACACATTTTTTTCAGGAATCTACTCTCTGAAACCTAAAACTAATTTTAAAAAAACATCTTTCTAGGCATCCACTGTCCCTAATCGTGCAAAAAAATTTCAATTGACTTGTTGAAATATTGCAATCACCCTTATTCAAAAACGAAATTTAAATCAACTTTTTAGCAGTAACACACTCACATTTTTCATAAAACAAACACATTTTTCTCAGGAATCTACTCTCTGAAACCTAAAACTAATTAAAAAAAAATATCTTTCTAGGCATCCACTCTCCCTAATCTTCCAAGAAAATTTCAATTAACTTATTGAAATATTGCAATCACCCTTATCCAAAAACGATATTTAAATCAACTTTTTTGCAGTAACACACTCACATTTTTCATAAAACAAACACATTTTTTCAGGAATCTACTCTCTGAAACCTAAAACTAATTTAAAAAAAACATCTTTCTAGGCATCCACTGTCCCTAATCTTGCAAGAAAATTTCAATTGACTTGTTGAAATATTGCAATCACCCTTATCCAAAAACGAAATTTAAATCAACTTTTTAGCAGTAACACACTCACATTTTTCATGAAACAAACACATTTTTTTCAGGAATCAACTCTCTGGAACCTAAAACAAATATAAAAAAACATCTTTCTATGTATCCACTCTCCCTAATCGTGCAAGAAAATTTCAATTAACTAGTTGAAATAATGCAATCACGCCTATCCTGAAGCTAAATTTAAATAAACTTTTTAGCAGTAACACACTCACATTTTTCATAAAACAAACACATTTTTTTCAGGAATCAACTCTCTGGAACCTAAAACAAATATAAAAAACATCTTTCTAGGCATCCACTCTCCCTAATCGTGCAAGAAAATTTCAATTAACTTGTTAAAATGATGCATTCACGCTTATCCTGAAACTAAATTTAAATCAACTTTTTTGCAGTAACACACTCACATTTTTCATGAAACAAATACATTTTTTTTCAGGAATCCACTCTCTGGAACCTATAACGAATTTGTAAAAAACATCTTTCTAGGCATCCACTCTCCCTAATCTTGCAAGAAAATTTCAATTAACTTGTTGAAATATTGCAATCACCCTTATCCAAAAACGATTTTAAATCAACTTTTTTGCAGTAACACACTCACATTTTTCATAAAACAAACACATTTTTTTCAGGAATCTACTCTCTGAAACCTAAAACTAATTTTAAAAAAACATCTTTCTTGGCATCCACTGTCCCTAATCATGCAAGAAAAATTCAATTGACTTGTTGAAATATTGCAATCACCCTTATCCAAAAACGAAATTTAAATCAACTTTTTAGCAGTAACACACTCACATTTTTCATAAAATAAACACATTTTTTTCAGGAATCTACTCTCTGAAACCTAAAACTAATTTTTAAAAAACATCTTTCTAGGCATCCACTGTCCCTAATCATGCAAGAAAATTTCAATTGACTTGTTGAAATATTGCAATCACCCTTATCCAAAAACGAAATTTAAATCAACTTTTTAGCAGTAACACACTCACATTTTTCATAAAACAAACACATTTTTTTCAGGAATCTACTCTCTGAAACCTAAAACAAATTTTAAAAAAACATCTTTCTAGGCATCCACTGTCCCTAATCGTGCAAGAAAATTTCAATTGACTTGTTGAAATATTGCAATCACCCTTATTCAAAAACAATATTTAAATCAACTTTTTTGCAGTAACACACTCACATTTTTCATAAAACAAACACATGTTTTTTCAGGAATCTATTCTCTGAAACCTAAAACTAATTTTAAAAAAACATCTTTCTAGGCATCCACTGTCCCTAATCGTGCAAGAAAATTTCAATTGACTTGTTGAAATGATGCATTCACGCCTATCCTGAAACTAAATTAAAATCAAATTTTTTGCAGTAACACACTCACATTTTTCATAAAACAAACAATAATTTTTTCAGGAATCCACTCTCTGGAACCTAAAACTAATTAAAAAAAAACATCTTTCTAGGCATCCACTGTCCCTAATCGTGCAAGAAAATTTCAATTGACTTGTTGAAATATTGCAATCACCCTTATCCAAAAACGAAATTTAAATCAACTTTTTAGCAGTAACATACTCACATTTTTCATAAAACAAACACATTTTTTTCAGGAATATACTCTCTGGAACCTAAAACTAATTTTAAAAAAACATCTTTCTAGGCATCCACTGTCCCTAATCGTGGAAGAAAATTTCAATTGACTTGTTGAAATATTGCAATCACCCTTATCCAAAAACGAAATTTAAATCAACTTTTTAGCAGTAACACACTCACATTTTTCATAAAACAAACACATTTTTTTCAGGAATCTACTCTCTGAAACCTAAAACTAATTTTAAAAAAACATCTTTCTAGGCATCCACTGTCCCTAATCGTGCAAAAAAATTTCAATTGACTTGTTGAAATATTGCAATCACCCTTATTCAAAAACGAAATTTAAATCAACTTTTTAGCAGTAACACACTCACATTTTTCATAAAACAAACACATTTTTCTCAGGATCTACTCTCTGAAACCTAAAACTAATTAAAAAAAAATATCTTTCTAGGCATCCACTCTCCCTAATCTTCCAAGAAAATTTCAATTAACTTATTGAAATATTGCAATCACCCTTATCCAAAAACGATATTTAAATCAACTTTTTTGCAGTAACACACTCACATTTTTCATAAAACAAACACATTTTTTCAGGAATCTACTCTCTGAAACCTAAAACTAATTTAAAAAAAACATCTTTCTAGGCATCCACTGTCCCTAATCTTGCAAGAAAATTTCAATTGACTTGTTGAAATATTGCAATCACCCTTATCCAAAAACGAAATTTAAATCAACTTTTTAGCAGTAACACACTCACATTTTTCATGAAACAAACACATTTTTTTCAGGAATCAACTCTCTGGAACCTAAAACAAATATAAAAAAACATCTTTCTATGTATCCACTCTCCCTAATCGTGCAAGAAAATTTCAATTAACTAGTTGAAATAATGCAATCACGCCTATCCTGAAGCTAAATTTAAATAAACTTTTTAGCAGTAACACACTCACATTTTTCATAAAACAAACACATTTTTTTCAGGAATCAACTCTCTGGAACCTAAAACAAATATAAAAAACATCTTTCTAGGCATCCACTCTCCCTAATCGTGCAAGAAAATTTCAATTAACTTGTTAAAATGATGCATTCACGCTTATCCTGAAACTAAATTTAAATCAACTTTTTTGCAGTAACACACTCACATTTTTCATGAAACAAATACATTTTTTTTCAGGAATCCACTCTCTGGAACCTATAACGAATTTGTAAAAAACATCTTTCTAGGCATCCACTCTCCCTAATCTTGCAAGAAAATTTCAATTAACTTGTTGAAATATTGCAATCACCCTTATCCAAAAACGATTTTAAATCAACTTTTTTGCAGTAACACACTCACATTTTTCATAAAACAAACACATTTTTTTCAGGAATCTACTCTCTGAAACCTAAAACTAATTTTAAAAAAACATCTTTCTTGGCATCCACTGTCCCTAATCATGCAAGAAAAATTCAATTGACTTGTTGAAATATTGCAATCACCCTTATCCAAAAACGAAATTTAAATCAACTTTTTAGCAGTAACACACTCACATTTTTCATAAAATAAACACATTTTTTTCAGGAATCTACTCTCTGAAACCTAAAACTAATTTTTAAAAAACATCTTTCTAGGCATCCACTGTCCCTAATCATGCAAGAAAATTTAAATTGACTTGTTGAAATATTGCAATCACCCTTATCCAAAAACGAAATTTAAATCAACTTTTTTGCAGTAACACACTCACATTTTTCATAAAACAAACACATTTTTTTCAGGAATCTACTCTCTGGAACCTAAAACTAATTAAAAAAAAACATCGTTCTAGGCATCCACTGTCCCTAATCGTGCAAGAAAATTTCAATTAACTAGTTGAAATAATGCAATCACGCCTATCCTGAAGCTAAATTTAAATAAACTTTTTAGCAGTAACACACTCACATTTTTCATAAAACAAACAAATTTTTTTCAGGAATCTACTCTCTGAAACCTAAACTAATTTAAAAAAAAACATCTTTCTAGGCATCCACTGTCCCTAACCGTGCAAGAAAATTCCAATTGACTTGTTGAAATATTGCAATCACCCTTATCCAAAAACGAAATTTAAATCAACTTTTTAGCAGTAACACACTTACATTTTTCATAAAACAAACACATTTTTTTCAGGAATCTACTCTCTGAAACCTAAAACTAATTTTAAAAAAACATCTTTCTAGGCATCCACTCTCCCTAATCGTGCAAGAAAATTTCAATTGACTTGTTGAAATATTGCAATCACTCTTATTCAAAAACGAAATGTAAATCAACTTTTTAGCAGTAACACACTCACATTTTTCATAAAACAAACACATTTTTTTCAGGAATCTACTCTCTGAAACCTAAAACTAATTTTAAAAAAACATCTTTTTTAGGCATCCACTGTCCCTAATCGTGCAAGAAAATTTCAATTGACTTGTTGAAATATTGCAATGACCCTTATTCAAAAACGAAATTTAAATCAACTTTTTAGCAGTAACACACTCACATTTTACATAAAACAAACACATTTTTTTCAGGAATCTACTCTCTGAAACCTAAAACTAATTAAAAAAAAATATCTTTCTAGGCATACACTGTCCCTAATCTTGCAAGAAAATTTCAATTGACTTGTTGAAATATTGCAATCACCCTTATCCAAAAACGAAATTTAAATCAACTTTTTAGCAGTAACTTACTCACATTTTTCATAAAACAAACACATTTTTTTCAGGAATCTACTCTCTGAAACCTAAAACTAATTTAAAAAAAACATCTTTCTAGGCATCCACTGTCCCTAATCGTGCAAGAAAATTTCAATTGACTTGTTGAAATATTGCAATCACCCTTATTCAAAAACAAAATTTAAATCACATTTTTAGCAGTAACACACTCACATTTTTCATAAAACAAACACATTTTTTTCAGGAATCTACTCTCTGAAACCTAAAACTAATTTTAAAAAAAATCTTTCTAGGCATCCACTGTCCCTAATCGTGCAAGAATATTTCAATTGCCTTTTGAAATATTGCAATCACCCTTATCCAAAAACGAAATTTAAATCAACTTTTTAGCAGTAACACACTCACATTTTTCATAAAACAAACACATTTTTTTCAGGAATCTACTCTCTGAAACCTAAAACTAATTTTAAAAAAACATCTTTCTAGGCATCCACTGTCCCTAATCGTGCAAGAAAATTTCAATTGACTTGTTGAAATATTGCAATGACCCTTATTCAAAAACGAAATTTAAATCAACTTTTTAGCAGTAACACACTCACATTTTTCATAAAACAAACACATTTTTTTCAGGAATCTACTCTCTGAAACCTAAAACTAATTTTAAAAAAACATCTTTCTAGGCATCCACTGTCCCTAATCGTGCAAGAAAATTTCAATTGACTTGTTGAAATATTGCAATCACCCTTATCCAAAAACGAAATGTAAATCAACTTTTTAGCAGTAACACACTCACATTTTTCATAAAACAAACACATTTTTTTCAGGAATCTACTCTCTGAAACCTAAAACTAATTTAAAAAAACATCTTTCTAGGCATCCACTGTCCCTAATTGTGCAAGAAAATTTCAATTGACTTGTTGAAATATTGCAATGACCCTTATTCAAAAACGAAATTTAAATCAACTTTTTAGCAGTAACACACTCACATTTTTCATAAAACAAACACATTTTTTTCAGGAATCTACTCTCTGAAACCTAAAACTAATTTTAAAAAAACATCTTTCTAGGCATCCACTCTCCCTAACCATGCAAGAAAATTTCAATTAACTTGTTGAAATATTGCAATCACCCTTATCCAAAAACGATATTTAAATCATCTTTTTTGCACTAACACACTCACATTTTTCATGAAACAAACACATTTTTTTCAGGAATCTACTCTCTGAAACCTAAAACTAATTTTAAAAAAACATCTTTCTAGGCATCCACTGTCCCTAATCGTGCAAGAAAATTTCAATTGACTTGTTGAAATATTGCAATGACCCTTATTCAAAAATGAAATTTAAATCAACTTTTTAGCAGTAACACACTCACATTTTTCATAAAACAAACACATTTTTTACAGGAATCTACTCTCTGAAACCTAAAACAAATTTTAAAAAAACATCTTTCTAGGCATCCACTCTCCCTAACCTTGCAAGAAAATTTCAATTAACTTGTTGAAATATTGCAATCACCCTTATCCAAAAACGATATTTAAATCATCTTTTTTGCACTAACACACTCACATTTTTCATAAAACAAACACATTTTGTTCAGGAATCTACTCTCTGAAACCTAAAACTAATTTTAAAAAAACATCTTTCTAGGCATCCACTGTCCCTAATCGTGCAAGAAAATTTCAATTGACTTGTTGAAATATTGCAATGACCCTTATTCAAAAACGAAATTTAAATCAACTTTTTAGCAGTAACACACTCACATTTTTCATAAAACAAACACATTTTTTTCAGGAATCTACTCTCTGAAACCTAAAACTAATTTAAAAAAAACATCTTTCTAGGCATCCACTGTCCCTAATCGTGCAAGAAAATTTCAATTGACTTGTTGAAATATTGCAATCACCCTTATCCAAAAACGAAATGTAAATCAACTTTTTAGCAGTAACACACTCACATTTTTCATAAAACAAACACATTTTTTTCAGGAATCTACTCTCTGAAACCTAAAACTAATTTTAAAAAAAGATCTTTCTAGGCATCCACTGTCCCTAATCGTGCAAGAAAATTTCAATTGACTTGTTGAAATATTGCAATGACCCTTATTCAAAAACGAAATTTAAATCAACTTTTTAGCAGTAACACACTCACATTTTTCATAAAACAAACACATTTTTTTCAGGAATCTACTCTCTGAAACCTAAAACTAATTTTAAAAAAACATCTTTCTAGGCATCCACTCTCCCTAACCTTGCAAGAAAATTTCAATTAACTTGTTGAAATATTGCAATCACCCTTATCCAAAAATGATATTTAGATCATGTTTTTTGCACTAACACACTCACATTTTTCATAAAACAAACACATTTTTTTCAGGAATCTACTCTCTGAAACCTAAAACTAATTTTAAAAAAACATCTTTCTAGGCATCCACTGTCCCTAATCGTGCAAGAAAATTTCAATTGACTTGTTGAAATATTGCAATCACCCTTATCCAAAAACAAAATTGGAATCAACTTTTTAGCAGTAACACACTCACATTTTTCATAAAACAAACACATTTTTTTCAGGAATCTACTCTCTGAAACCTAAAACTAATTTTAAAAAAACATCTTTCTAGGCATCAACTGTCCCTAATCGTGCAAAAACATTTCAATTGACTTGTTGAAATATTGCAATCACCCTTATTCAAAAACAAAATTTAAATCAACTTTTTAGCAGTAACACACTCACATTTTTCATAAAATAAACACATTTTTTTCAGGAATCTACTCTCTGAAACCTAAAACTAATTTTTAAAAAACATCTTTCTAGGCATCCACTGTCCCTAATCATGCAAGAAAATTTAAATTGACTTGTTGAAATATTGCAATCACCCTTATCCAAAAACGAAATTTAAATGAACTTTTTTGCAGTAACACACTCACATTTTTTATAAAACAAATACATTTTTGTCAGGAATCTACTCTCTGGAACCTAAAACTAATTTAAAAAAAAAACATCTTTCTAGGCATCCACTGTCCCTAATCTTGCAAGAAAATTTCAATTGACTTGTTGAAATATTGCAATCACCTTTATCCAAAAACGAAATTTAAATCAACTTTTTAGCAGTAACTTACTCACATTTTTCATGAAACAAACACATTTTTTTCAGGAATCAACTCTCAGGAACCTAAAACAAATATAAAAAAAACATCTTTCTATGTATCCACTCTCCCTAATCGTGCAAGAAAATTTCAATTAACTAGTTGAAATAATGCAATCACACCTATCCTGAAGCTAAATTTAAATAAACTTTTTAGCAGTAACACACTCACATTTTTCATAAAACAAACACATTTTTTTCAGGAATCTACTCTCTGAAACCTAAACTAATTTTAAAAAAACATCTTTCTAGGCATCCACTGTCCCTAATCTTGCAAGAAAATTTCAATTGACTTGTTGAAATATTGCAATCACCCTTATCCAAAAACGAAATTTAAATCAACTTTTTAGCAGTAACACACTCACATTTTTCATGAAACAAACACATTTTTTTCAGGAATCAACTCTCTGGAACCTAAAACAAATATAAAAAAACATCTTTCTATGTATCCACTCTCCATAATCGTGCAAGAAAATTTCAATTAACTAGTTGAAATAATGCAATCACGCCTATCCTGAAGCTAAATTTAAATAAACTTTTTAGCAGTAACACACTCACATTTTTCATAAAACCAACACATTTTTTTCAGGAATCTACTCTCTGAAACCTAAAACTAATTTAAAAAAAACATCTTTCTAGGCATCCACTGTCCCTAATCGTGCAAGAAAATTTCAATTGACTTGTTGAAATATTGCAATCCCCCTTATCCAAAAACGAAATGTAAATCAACTTTTTAGCAGTAACACACTCACATTTTTCATAAAACAAACACATTTTTTTCAGGAATCTACTCTCTGAAACCTAAAACTAATTTTAAAAAAACATCTTTCTAGGCATCCACTGTCCCTAATCGTGCAAGAAAATTTCAATTGACTTGTTGAAATATTGCAATGACCCTTATTCAAAAATGAAATTTAAATCAACTTTTTAGCAGTAACACACTCACATTTTTCATAAAACAAACACATTTTTTACAGGAATCTACTCTCTGAAACCTAAAACTAATTTAAAAAAAACATCTTTCTAGGCATCCACTGTCCCTAATCGTGCAAGAAAATTTCAATTGACTTGTTGAAATATTGCAATCACCCTTATTCAAAAACAAAATTTAAATCACATTTTTAGCAGTAACACACTCACATTTTTCATAAAACAAACACATTTTTTTCAGGAATCTACTCTCTGAAACCTAAAACTAATTTTAAAAAAAATCTTTCTAGGCATCCACTGTCCCTAATCGTGCAAGAATATTTCAATTGCCTTTTGAAATATTGCAATCACCCTTATCCAAAAACGAAATTTAAATCAACTTTTTAGCAGTAACACACTCACATTTTTCATAAAACAAACACATTTTTTTCAGGAATCTACTCTCTGAAACCTAAAACTAATTTTAAAAAAACATCTTTCTAGGCATCCACTGTCCCTAATCGTGCAAGAAAATTTCAATTGACTTGTTGAAATATTGCAATGACCCTTATTCAAAAACGAAATTTAAATCAACTTTTTAGCAGTAACACACTCACATTTTTCATAAAACAAACACATTTTTTTCAGGAATCTACTCTCTGAAACCTAAAACTAATTTTAAAAAAACATCTTTCTAGGCATCCACTGTCCCTAATCGTGCAAGAAAATTTCAATTGACTTGTTGAAATATTGCAATCACCCTTATCCAAAAACGAAATGTAAATCAACTTTTTAGCAGTAACACACTCACATTTTTCATAAAACAAACACATTTTTTTCAGGAATCTACTCTCTGAAACCTAAAACTAATTTAAAAAAACATCTTTCTAGGCATCCACTGTCCCTAATTGTGCAAGAAAATTTCAATTGACTTGTTGAAATATTGCAATGACCCTTATTCAAAAACGAAATTTAAATCAACTTTTTAGCAGTAACACACTCACATTTTTCATAAAACAAACACATTTTTTTCAGGAATCTACTCTCTGAAACCTAAAACTAATTTTAAAAAAACATCTTTCTAGGCATCCACTCTCCCTAACCATGCAAGAAAATTTCAATTAACTTGTTGAAATATTGCAATCACCCTTATCCAAAAACGATATTTAAATCATCTTTTTTGCACTAACACACTCACATTTTTCATGAAACAAACACATTTTTTTCAGGAATCTACTCTCTGAAACCTAAAACTAATTTTAAAAAAACATCTTTCTAGGCATCCACTGTCCCTAATCGTGCAAGAAAATTTCAATTGACTTGTTGAAATATTGCAATGACCCTTATTCAAAAATGAAATTTAAATCAACTTTTTAGCAGTAACACACTCACATTTTTCATAAAACAAACACATTTTTTACAGGAATCTACTCTCTGAAACCTAAAACTAATTTTAAAAAAACATCTTTCTAGGCATCCACTCTCCCTAACCTTGCAAGAAAATTTCAATTAACTTGTTGAAATATTGCAATCACCCTTATCCAAAAACGATATTTAAATCATCTTTTTTGCACTAACACACTCACATTTTTCATAAAACAAACACATTTTGTTCAGGAATCTACTCTCTGAAACCTAAAACTAATTTTAAAAAAACATCTTTCTAGGCATCCACTGTCCCTAATCGTGCAAGAAAATTTCAATTGACTTGTTGAAATATTGCAATGACCCTTATTCAAAAACGAAATTTAAATCAACTTTTTAGCAGTAACACACTCACATTTTTCATAAAACAAACACATTTTTTTCAGGAATCTACTCTCTGAAACCTAAAACTAATTTAAAAAAAACATCTTTCTAGGCATCCACTGTCCCTAATCGTGCAAGAAAATTTCAATTGACTTGTTGAAATATTGCAATCACCCTTATCCAAAAACGAAATGTAAATCAACTTTTTAGCAGTAACACACTCACATTTTTCATAAAACAAACACATTTTTTTCAGGAATCTACTCTCTGAAACCTAAAACTAATTTTAAAAAAAGATCTTTCTAGGCATCCACTGTCCCTAATCGTGCAAGAAAATTTCAATTGACTTGTTGAAATATTGCAATGACCCTTATTCAAAAACGAAATTTAAATCAACTTTTTAGCAGTAACACACTCACATTTTTCATAAAACAAACACATTTTTTTCAGGAATCTACTCTCTGAAACCTAAAACTAATTTTAAAAAAACATCTTTCTAGGCATCCACTCTCCCTAACCTTGCAAGAAAATTTCAATTAACTTGTTGAAATATTGCAATCACCCTTATCCAAAAACGATATTTAGATCATGTTTTTTGCACTAACACACTCACATTTTTCATAAAACAAACACATTTTTTTCAGGAATCTACTCTCTGAAACCTAAAACTAATTTTAAAAAAACATCTTTCTAGGCATCCACTGTCCCTAATCGTGCAAGAAAATTTCAATTGACTTGTTGAAATATTGCAATCACCCTTATCCAAAAACAAAATTTGAATCAACTTTTTAGCAGTAACACACTCACATTTTTCATAAAACAAACACATTTTTTTCAGGAATCTACTCTCTGAAACCTAAAACTAATTTTAAAAAAACATCTTTCTAGGCATCAACTGTCCCTAATCGTGCAAAAACATTTCAATTGACTTGTTGAAATATTGCAATCACCCTTATTCAAAAACAAAATTTAAATCAACTTTTTAGCAGTAACACACTCACATTTTTCATAAAATAAACACATTTTTTTCAGGAATCTACTCTCTGAAACCTAAAACTAATTTTTAAAAAACATCTTTCTAGGCATCCACTGTCCCTAATCATGCAAGAAAATTTAAATTGACTTGTTGAAATATTGCAATCACCCTTATCCAAAAACGAAATTTAAATGAACTTTTTTGCAGTAACACACTCACATTTTTTATAAAACAAATACATTTTTGTCAGGAATCTACTCTCTGGAACCTAAAACTAATTTAAAAAAAAAACATCTTTCTAGGCATCCACTGTCCCTAATCTTGCAAGAAAATTTCAATTGACTTGTTGAAATATTGCAATCACCTTTATCCAAAAACGAAATTTAAATCAACTTTTTAGCAGTAACTTACTCACATTTTTCATGAAACAAACACATTTTTTTCAGGAATCAACTCTCAGGAACCTAAAACAAATATAAAAAAAACATCTTTCTATGTATCCACTCTCCCTAATCGTGCAAGAAAATTTCAATTAACTAGTTGAAATAATGCAATCACACCTATCCTGAAGCTAAATTTAAATAAACTTTTTAGCAGTAACACACTCACATTTTTCATAAAACAAACACATTTTTTTCAGGAATCTACTCTCTGAAACCTAAACTAATTTTAAAAAAACATCTTTCTAGGCATCCACTGTCCCTAATCTTGCAAGAAAATTTCAATTGACTTGT
Organism: Lissotriton vulgaris; assembly: GCF_964263255.1. Taxonomy (NCBI): domain Eukaryota; kingdom Metazoa; phylum Chordata; class Amphibia; order Caudata; family Salamandridae; genus Lissotriton; species Lissotriton vulgaris. The sequence goes on along the minus strand of NC_141688.1, from coordinate 243,652,722 downwards.
TGAAATATTGCAATCACCCTTATCCAAAAACGAAATTTAAATCAACTTTTTAGCAGTAACACACTCACATTTTTCATGAAACAAACACATTTTTTTCAGGAATCAACTCTCTGGAACCTAAAACAAATATAAAAAAACATCTTTCTATGTATCCACTCTCCCTAATCGTGCAAGAAAATTTCAATTAACTAGTTGAAATAATGCAATCACGCCTATCCTGAAGCTAAATTTAAATAAACTTTTTAGCAGTAACACACTCACATTTTTCATAAAACCAACACATTTTTTTCAGGAATCTACTCTCTGAAACCTAAAACTAATTTAAAAAAAACATCTTTCTAGGCATCCACTGTCCCTAATCGTGCAAGAAAATTTCAATTGACTTGTTGAAATATTGCAATCACCCTTATCCAAAAACGAAATGTAAATCAACTTTTTAGCAGTAACACACTCACATTTTTCATAAAACAAACACATTTTTTTCAGGAATCTACTCTCTGAAACCTAAAACTAATTTTAAAAAAACATCTTTCTAGGCATCCACTGTCCCTAATCGTGCAAGAAAATTTCAATTGACTTGTTGAAATATTGCAATGACCCTTATTCAAAAATGAAATTTAAATCAACTTTTTAGCAGTAACACACTCACATTTTTCATAAAACAAACACATTTTTTACAGGAATCTACTCTCTGAAACCTAAAACTAATTTTAAAAAAACATCTTTCTAGGCATCCACTGTCCCTAATCGTGCAAGAAAATTTCAATTGACTTGTTGAAATATTGCAATGACCCTTATTCAAAAACGAAATTTAAATCAACTTTTTAGCAGTAACACACTCACATTTTTCATAAAACAAACACATTTTTTTCAGGAATCTACTCTCTGAAACCTAAAACTAATTTTAAAAAAACATCTTTCTAGGCATCCACTGTCCCTAATTGTGCAAGAAAATTTCAATTGACTTGTTGAAATATTGCAATGACCCTTATTCAAAAACGAAATTTAAATTAATTTTTTAGCAGTAACACACTCACATTTTTCATAAAACAAACACATTTTTTTCAGGAATCTACTCTCTGAAACCTAAAACTAATTTAAAAAAAACATCTTTCTAGGCATCCACTGTCCCTAATCGTGCAAGAAAATTTCAATTGACTTGTTGAAATATTGCAATCACCCTTATCCAAAAACGAAATGTAAATCAACTTTTTAGCAGTAACACACTCACATTTTTCATAAAACAAACACATTTTTTTCAGGAATCTACTCTCTGAAACCTAAAACTAATTTTAAAAAAAGATCTTTCTAGGCATCCACTGTCCCTAATCGTGCAAGAAAATTTCAATTGACTTGTTGAAATATTGCAATGACCCTTATTCAAAAACGAAATTTAAATCAACTTTTTAGCAGTAACACACTCACATTTTTCATAAAACAAACACATTTTTTTCAGGAATCTACTCTCTGAAACCTAAAACTAATTTTAAAAAAACATCTTTCTAGGCATCCACTCTCCCTAACCTTGCAAGAAAATTTCAATTAACTTGTTGAAATATTGCAATCACCCTTATCCAAAAACGATATTTAGATCATGTTTTTTGCACTAACACACTCACATTTTTCATAAAACAAACACATTTTTTTCAGGAATCTACTCTCTGAAACCTAAAACTAATTTTAAAAAAACATCTTTCTAGGCATCCACTGTCCCTAATCGTGCAAGAAAATTTCAATTGACTTGTTGAAATATTGCAATCACCCTTATCCAAAAACAAAATTTGAATCAACTTTTTAGCAGTAACACACTCACATTTTTCATAAAACAAACACATTTTTTTCAGGAATCTACTCTCTGAAACCTAAAACTAATTTTAAAAAAACATCTTTCTAGGCATCAACTGTCCCTAATCGTGCAAAAACATTTCAATTGACTTGTTGAAATATTGCAATCACCCTTATTCAAAAACAAAATTTAAATCAACTTTTTAGCAGTAACACACTCACATTTTTCATAAAATAAACACATTTTTTTCAGGAATCTACTCTCTGAAACCTAAAACTAATTTTTAAAAAACATCTTTCTAGGCATCCACTGTCCCTAATCATGCAAGAAAATTTAAATTGACTTGTTGAAATATTGCAATCACCCTTATCCAAAAACGAAATTTAAATGAACTTTTTTGCAGTAACACACTCACATTTTTTATAAAACAAATACATTTTTGTCAGGAATCTACTCTCTGGAACCTAAAACTAATTTAAAAAAAAAACATCTTTCTAGGCATCCACTGTCCCTAATCTTGCAAGAAAATTTCAATTGACTTGTTGAAATATTGCAATCACCTTTATCCAAAAACGAAATTTAAATCAACTTTTTAGCAGTAACTTACTCACATTTTTCATGAAACAAACACATTTTTTTCAGGAATCAACTCTCAGGAACCTAAAACAAATATAAAAAAAACATCTTTCTATGTATCCACTCTCCCTAATCGTGCAAGAAAATTTCAATTAACTAGTTGAAATAATGCAATCACACCTATCCTGAAGCTAAATTTAAATAAACTTTTTAGCAGTAACACACTCACATTTTTCATAAAACAAACACATTTTTTTCAGGAATCTACTCTCTGAAACCTAAACTAATTTTAAAAAAACATCTTTCTAGGCATCCACTGTCCCTAATCTTGCAAGAAAATTTCAATTGACTTGTTGAAATATTGCAATCACCCTTATCCAAAAACGAAATTTAAATCAACTTTTTAGCAGTAACACACTCACATTTTTCATGAAACAAACACATTTTTTTCAGGAATCAACTCTCTGGAACCTAAAACAAATATAAAAAAACATCTTTCTATGTATCCACTCTCCCTAATCGTGCAAGAAAATTTCAATTAACTAGTTGAAATAATGCAATCACGCCTATCCTGAAGCTAAATTTAAATAAACTTTTTAGCAGTAACACACTCACATTTTTCATAAAACCAACACATTTTTTTCAGGAATCTACTCTCTGAAACCTAAAACTAATTTAAAAAAAACATCTTTCTAGGCATCCACTGTCCCTAATCGTGCAAGAAAATTTCAATTGACTTGTTGAAATATTGCAATCACCCTTATCCAAAAACGAAATGTAAATCAACTTTTTAGCAGTAACACACTCACATTTTTCATAAAACAAACACATTTTTTTCAGGAATCTACTCTCTGAAACCTAAAACTAATTTTAAAAAAACATCTTTCTAGGCATCCACTGTCCCTAATCGTGCAAGAAAATTTCAATTGACTTGTTGAAATATTGCAATGACCCTTATTCAAAAATGAAATTTAAATCAACTTTTTAGCAGTAACACACTCACATTTTTCATAAAACAAACACATTTTTTACAGGAATCTACTCTCTGAAACCTAAAACTAATTTTAAAAAAACATCTTTCTAGGCATCCACTGTCCCTAATCGTGCAAGAAAATTTCAATTGACTTGTTGAAATATTGCAATGACCCTTATTCAAAAACGAAATTTAAATCAACTTTTTAGCAGTAACACACTCACATTTTTCATAAAACAAACACATTTTTTTCAGGAATCTACTCTCTGAAACCTAAAACTAATTTTAAAAAAACATCTTTCTAGGCATCCACTGTCCCTAATTGTGCAAGAAAATTTCAATTGACTTGTTGAAATATTGCAATGACCCTTATTCAAAAACGAAATTTAAATTAATTTTTTAGCAGTAACACACTCACATTTTTCATAAAACAAACACATTTTTTTCAGGAATCTACTCTCTGAAACCTAAAACTAATTTTAAAAAAACATCTTTCTAGGCATCCACTCTCCCTAACCTTGCAAGAAAATTTCAATTAACTTGTTGAAATATTGCAATCACCCTTATCCAAAAACGATATTTAAATAATCTTTTTTGCACTAACACACTCACATTTTTCATAAAACAAACACATTTTTTTCAGGAATCTACTCTCTGAAACCTAAAACTAATTTTAAAAAAACATCTTTCTAGGCATCCACTGTCCCTAATCGTGCAAGAAAATTTCAATTGACTTGTTGAAATATTGCAATGACCCTTATTCAAAAACGAAATTTAAATCAACTTTTTAGCAGTAACACACTCACATTTTTCATAAAACAAACACATTTTTTTCAGGAATCTACTCTCTGAAACCTAAAACTAATTTTAAAAAAACATCTTTCTAGGCATCCACTGTCCCTAATCGTGCAAGAAAATTTCAATTGACTTGTTGAAATATTGCAATCACCCTTATCCAAAAACGAAATGTAAATCAACTTTTTAGCAGTAACACACTCACATTTTTCATAAAACAAACACATTTTTTTCAGGAATCTACTCTCTGAAACCTAAAACTAATTTTAAAAAAACATCTTTCTAGGCATCCACTGTCCCTAATCGTGCAAGAAAATTTCAATTGACTTGTTGAAATATTGCAATGACCCTTATTCAAAAACGAAATTTAAATCAACTTTTTAGCAGTAACACACTCACATTTTTCATAAAACAAACACATTTTTTTCAGGAATCTACTCTCTGAAACCTAAAACTAATTTTAAAAAAACATCTTTCTAGGCATCCACTGTCCCTAATCGTGCAAGAAAATTTCAATTGACTTGTTGAAATGATGCATTCACGCCTATCCTGAAACTAAATTAAAATCAAATTTTTTGCAGTAACACACTCACATTTTTCATAAAACAAACAATAATTTTTTCAGGAATCCACTCTCTGGAACCTAAAACTAATTAAAAAAAAACATCTTTCTAGGCATCCACTGTCCCTAATCGTGCAAGAAAATTTCAATTGACTTGTTGAAATATTGCAATCACCCTTATCCAAAAATGAAATTTAAATCAACTTTTTAGCAGTAACATACTCACATTTTTCATAAAACAAACACATTTTTTTCAGGAATATACTCTCTGGAACCTAAAACTAATTTTAAAAAAACATCTTTCTAGGCATCCACTGTCCCTAATCGTGGAAGAAAATTTCAATTGACTTGTTGAAATATTGCAATCACCCTTATCCAAAAACGAAATTTAAATCAACTTTTTAGCAGTAACATACTCACATTTTTCATAAAACAAACACATTTTTTTCAGGAATCTACTCTCTGGAACCTAAAACTAATTTAAAAAAAATATCTTTCTAGGCATCCACTGTCCCTAATCGTGCAAGAATATTTCAATTGACTTGTTGAAATATTGCAATCACCCTTATCCAAAAACAAAATTTAAATCAACTTTTTAGCAGTAACACACTCACATTTTTCATAAAACAAACACATTTTTTTCAGGAATCTACTCTCTGAAACCTAAAACTAATTTTAAAAAAACATCTTTCTAGGCATCCACTGTCCCTAATCGTGCAAGAAAATTTCAATTGACTTGTTGAAATATTGCAATCACCCTTATCCAAAAACGAAATTTGAATCAACTTTTTAGCAGTAACACACTCACATTTTTCATAAAACAAACACATTTTTTTCAGGAATCTACTCTCTGAAACCTAAAACTAATTTTAAAAAAACATCTTTCTAGGCATCAACTGTCCCTAATCGTGCAAAAACATTTCAATTGACTTGTTGAAATATTGCAATCACCCTTATTCAAAAACAAAATTTAAATCAACTTTTTAGCAGTAACACACTCACATTTTCCATAAAATAAACACATTTTTTTCAGGAATCTACTCTCTGAAACCTAAAACTAATTTTTAAAAAACATCATTCTAGGCATCCACTGTCCCTAATCATGCAAGAAAATTTAAATTGACTTGTTGAAATATTGCAATCACCCTTATCCAAAAACGAAATTTAAATCAACTTTTTTGCAGTAACACACTCACATTTTTTATAAAACAAATACATTTTTGTCAGGAATCTACTCTCTGGAACCTAAAACTAATTTTAAAAAAAACATCTTTCTAGGCATCCACTGTCCCTAATCTTGCAAGAAAATTTCAATTGACTTGTTGAAATATTGCAATCACCCTTATCCAAAAACAAAATTTAAATCAACTTTTTAGCAGTAACTTACTCACATTTTTCATGAAACAAACACATTTTTTTCAGGAATCAACTCTCAGGAACCTAAAACAAATATAAAAAAAACATCTTTCTATGTATCCACTCTCCCTAATCGTGCAAGAAAATTTCAATTAACTAGTTGAAATAATGCAATCACACCTATCCTGAAGCTAAATTTAAATAAACTTTTTAGCAGTAACACACTCACATTTTTCATAAAACAAACACATTTTTTTCAGGAATCTACTCTCTGAAACCTAAACTAATTTAAAAAAACATCTTTCTAGGCATCCACTGTCCCTAATCGTGCAAGAAAATTTCAATTGACTTGTTGAAATATTGCAATCACCCTTATCCAAAAACGAAATTTAAATCAACTTTTTAGCAGTAACACACTTACATTTTTCATAAAACAAACACATTTTTTTCAGGAATCTACTCTCTGAAACCTAAAACTAATTTTGAAAAAACATCTTTCTAGGCATCCACTGTCCCTAATCGTGCAAGAAAATGTCAATTGACTTGTTGAAATATTGCAATCACCCTTATTCAAAAACAAAATTTAAATCAAATTTTTAGCAGTAACACACTCACATTTTTCATAAAACAAACACATTTTTTTCAGGAATCTACTCTCTGGAACCTAAAACTAATTTTAAAAAAACATCTTTCTAGGCATCCACTGTCCCTAATCGTGCAAGAAAATTTCAATTGACTTGTTGAAATATTGCAATCACCCTTATCCAAAAACGAAATTTAAATCAACTTTTTAGCAGGAACACACTCACATTTTTCATAAAACAAACACATTTTTTTCAGGAATCTACTCTCTGAAACCTAAAACTAATTTTTAAAAAACATCTTTCTAGGCATCCACTGTCCCTAATCGTGCAAGAAAATTTCAATTGACTTGTTGAAATATTGCAATCACCCTTATCCAAAAACGAAATTTAAATCAACTTTTTAGCAGTAACACACTTACATTTTTCATAAAACAAACACATTTTTTTCAGGAATCTACTCTCTGAAACCTAAAACTAATTTTAAAAAAACATCTTTCTAGGCATCCACTGTCCCTAATCGTGCAAGAAAATGTCAATTGACTTGTTGAAATATTGCAATCACCCTTATTCAAAAACAAAATTTAAATCAAATTTTTAGCAGTAACACACTCACATTTTTCATAAAACAAACACATTTTTTTCAGGAATCTACTCTCTGGAACCTAAAACTAATTTAAAAAAAAATCTTTCTAGGCATCCACTGTCCCTAATCGTGCAAGAAAATTTCAATTGACTTGTTGAAATATTGCAATCACCCTTATCCAAAAACGAAATTTAAATCAACTTTTTAGCAGTAACACACTCACATTTTTCATAAAACAAACACATTTTTTTCAGGAATCGACTCTCTGAAACCTAAAACTAATTTTAAAAAAACATCTTTCTAGGCATCCACTGTCCCTAATCGTGCAAGAAAATTTCAATTGACTTGTTGAAATATTGCAATCACCCTTATTCAAAAACGATATTTAAATCAACTTTTTTGCAGTAACACACTCACATTTTTCATAAAACAAACACATGTTTTTTCAGGAATCTATTCTCTGAAACCTAAAACTAATTTTAAAAAAACATCTTTCTAGGCATCCACTGTCCCTAATCGTGCAAGAAAATTTCAATTGACTTGTTGAAATGATGCATTCACGCCTATCCTGAAACTAAATTAAAATCAAATTTTTTGCAGTAACACACTCACATTTTTCATAAAACAAACAATAATTTTTTCAGGAATCCACTCTCTGGAACCTAAAACTAATTAAAAAAAAACATCTTTCTAGGCATCCACTGTCCCTAATCGTGCAAGAAAATTTCAATTGACTTGTTGAAATATTGCAATCACCCTTATCCAAAAACGAAATTTAAATCAACTTTTTAGCAGTAACATACTCACATTTTTCATAAAACAAACACATTTTTTTCAGGAATATACTCTCTGGAACCTAAAACTAATTTTAAAAAAACATCTTTCTAGGCATCCACTGTCCCTAATCGTGGAAGAAAATTTCAATTGACTTGTTGAAATATTGCAATCACCCTTATCCAAAAACGAAATTTAAATCAACTTTTTAGCAGTAACACACTCACATTTTTCATAAAACAAACACATTTTTTTCAGGAATCTACTCTCTGAAACCTAAAACTAATTTTAAAAAAACATCTTTCTAGGCATCCACTGTCCCTAATCGTGCAAAAAAATTTCAATTGACTTGTTGAAATATTGCAATCACCCTTATTCAAAAACGAAATTTAAATCAACTTTTTAGCAGTAACACACTCACATTTTTCATAAAACAAACACATTTTTCTCAGGAATCTACTCTCTGAAACCTAAAACTAATTAAAAAAAAATATCTTTCTAGGCATCCACTCTCCCTAATCTTCCAAGAAAATTTCAATTAACTTATTGAAATATTGCAATCACCCTTATCCAAAAACGATATTTAAATCAACTTTTTTGCAGTAACACACTCACATTTTTCATAAAACAAACACATTTTTTCAGGAATCTACTCTCTGAAACCTAAAACTAATTTAAAAAAAACATCTTTCTAGGCATCCACTGTCCCTAATCTTGCAAGAAAATTTCAATTGACTTGTTGAAATATTGCAATCACCCTTATCCAAAAACGAAATTTAAATCAACTTTTTAGCAGTAACACACTCACATTTTTCATGAAACAAACACATTTTTTTCAGGAATCAACTCTCTGGAACCTAAAACAAATATAAAAAAACATCTTTCTATGTATCCACTCTCCCTAATCGTGCAAGAAAATTTCAATTAACTAGTTGAAATAATGCAATCACGCCTATCCTGAAGCTAAATTTAAATAAACTTTTTAGCAGTAACACACTCACATTTTTCATAAAACAAACACATTTTTTTCAGGAATCAACTCTCTGGAACCTAAAACAAATATAAAAAACATCTTTCTAGGCATCCACTCTCCCTAATCGTGCAAGAAAATTTCAATTAACTTGTTGAAATATTGCAATCACCCTTATCCAAAAACGATTTTAAATCAACTTTTTTGCAGTAACACACTCACATTTTTCATAAAACAAACACATTTTTTTCAGGAATCCACTCTCTGGAACCTATAACGAATTTGTAAAAACATCTTTCTAGGCATCCACTCTCCCTAATCTTGCAAGAAAATTTCAATTAACTTGTTGAAATATTGCAATCACCCTTATCCAAAAACGATTTTAAATCAACTTTTTTGCAGTAACACACTCACATTTTTCATAAAACAAACACATTTTTTTCAGGAATCTACTCTCTGAAACCTAAAACTAATTTTAAAAAAACATCTTTCTTGGCATCCACTGTCCCTAATCATGCAAGAAAAATTCAATTGACTTGTTGAAATATTGCAATCACCCTTATCCAAAAACGAAATTTAAATCAACTTTTTAGCAGTAACACACTCACATTTTTCATAAAACAAACACATTTTTTTCTGGAATCTACTCTCTGAAACCTAAAACTAATTTTAAAAAAACATCTTTCTAGGCATCAACTGTCCCTAATCGTGCAAGAACATTTCAATTGACTTGTTGAAATATTGCAATCACCCTTATTCAAAAACAAAATTTAAATCAACTTTTTAGCAGTAACACACTCACATTTTTCATAAAATAAACACATTTTTTTCAGGAATCTACTCTCTGAAACCTAAAACTAATTTTTAAAAAACATCTTTCTAGGCATCCACTGTCCCTAATCATGCAAGAAAATTTAAATTGACTTGTTGAAATATTGCAATCACCCTTATCCAAAAACGAAATTTAAATCAACTTTTTTGCAGTAACACACTCACATTTTTCATAAAACAAACACATTTTTTTCAGGAATCTACTCTCTGGAACCTAAAACTAATTAAAAAAAAACATCGTTCTAGGCATCCACTGTCCCTAATCGTGCAAGAAAATTTCAATTAACTAGTTGAAATAATGCAATCACGCCTATCCTGAAGCTAAATTTAAATAAACTTTTTAGCAGTAACACACTCACATTTTTCATAAAACAAACACATTTTTTTCAGGAATCTACTCTCTGAAACCTAAACTAATTTAAAAAAAAACATCTTTCTAGGCATCCACTGTCCCTAACCGTGCAAGAAAATTCCAATTGACTTGTTGAAATATTGCAATCACCCTTATCCAAAAACGAAATTTAAATCAACTTTTTAGCAGTAACACACTTACATTTTTCATAAAACAAACACATTTTTTTCAGGAATCTACTCTCTGAAACCTAAAACTAATTTTAAAAAAACATCTTTCTAGGCATCCACTCTCCCTAATCGTGCAAGAAAATTTCAATTGACTTGTTGAAATATTGCAATCACTCTTATTCAAAAACGAAATGTAAATCAACTTTTTAGCAGTAACACACTCACATTTTTCATAAAACAAACACATTTTTTTCAGGAATCTACTCTCTGAAACCTAAAACTAATTTTAAAAAAACATCTTTTTTAGGCATCCACTGTCCCTAATCGTGCAAGAAAATTTCAATTGACTTGTTGAAATATTGCAATGACCCTTATTCAAAAACGAAATTTAAATCAACTTTTTAGCAGTAACACACTCACATTTTACATAAAACAAACACATTTTTTTCAGGAATCTACTCTCTGAAACCTAAAACTAATTAAAAAAAAATATCTTTCTAGGCATACACTGTCCCTAATCTTGCAAGAAAATTTCAATTGACTTGTTGAAATATTGCAATCACCCTTATCCAAAAACGAAATTTAAATCAACTTTTTAGCAGTAACTTACTCACATTTTTCATAAAACAAACACATTTTTTTCAGGAATCTACTCTCTGAAACCTAGAACTAATTTTAAAAAAACATCTTTCTAGGCATCCACTGTCCCTAATCGTGCAAGAAAATTTCAATTGACTTGTTGAAATATTGCAATCACCCTTATTCAAAAACAAAATTTAAATCACATTTTTAGCAGTAACACACTCACATTTTTCATAAAACAAACACATTTTTTTCAGGAATCTACTCTCTGAAACCTAAAACTAATTTTAAAAAAAATCTTTCTAGGCATCCACTGTCCCTAATCGTGCAAGAATATTTCAATTGCCTTTTGAAATATTGCAATCACCCTTATCCAAAAACGAAATTTAAATCAACTTTTTAGCAGTAACACACTCACATTTTTCATAAAACAAACACATTTTTTTCAGGAATCTACTCTCTGAAACCTAAAACTAATTTTAAAAAAACATCTTTCTAGGCATCCACTGTCCCTAATCGTGCAAGAAAATTTCAATTGACTTGTTGAAATATTGCAATGACCCTTATTCAAAAACGAAATTTAAATCAACTTTTTAGCAGTAACACACTCACATTTTTCATAAAACAAACACATTTTTTTCAGGAATCTACTCTCTGAAACCTAAAACTAATTTTAAAAAAACATCTTTCTAGGCATCCACTGTCCCTAATCGTGCAAGAAAATTTCAATTGACTTGTTGAAATATTGCAATCACCCTTATCCAAAAACGAAATGTAAATCAACTTTTTAGCAGTAACACACTCACATTTTTCATAAAACAAACACATTTTTTTCAGGAATCTACTCTCTGAAACCTAAAACTAATTTAAAAAAACATCTTTCTAGGCATCCACTGTCCCTAATTGTGCAAGAAAATTTCAATTGACTTGTTGAAATATTGCAATGACCCTTATTCAAAAACGAAATTTAAATCAACTTTTTAGCAGTAACACACTCACATTTTTCATAAAACAAACACATTTTTTTCAGGAATCTACTCTCTGAAACCTAAAACTAATTTTAAAAAAACATCTTTCTAGGCATCCACTCTCCCTAACCATGCAAGAAAATTTCAATTAACTTGTTGAAATATTGCAATCACCCTTATCCAAAAACGATATTTAAATCATCTTTTTTGCACTAACACACTCACATTTTTCATGAAACAAACACATTTTTTTCAGGAATCTACTCTCTGAAACCTAAAACTAATTTTAAAAAAACATCTTTCTAGGCATCCACTGTCCCTAATCGTGCAAGAAAATTTCAATTGACTTGTTGAAATATTGCAATGACCCTTATTCAAAAATGAAATTTAAATCAACTTTTTAGCAGTAACACACTCACATTTTTCATAAAACAAACACATTTTTTACAGGAATCTACTCTCTGAAACCTAAAACTAATTTTAAAAAAACATCTTTCTAGGCATCCACTCTCCCTAACCTTGCAAGAAAATTTCAATTAACTTGTTGAAATATTGCAATCACCCTTATCCAAAAACGATATTTAAATCATCTTTTTTGCACTAACACACTCACATTTTTCATAAAACAAACACATTTTGTTCAGGAATCTACTCTCTGAAACCTAAAACTAATTTTAAAAAAACATCTTTCTAGGCATCCACTGTCCCTAATCGTGCAAGAAAATTTCAATTGACTTGTTGAAATATTGCAATGACCCTTATTCAAAAACGAAATTTAAATCAACTTTTTAGCAGTAACACACTCACATTTTTCATAAAACAAACACATTTTTTTCAGGAATCTACTCTCTGAAACCTAAAACTAATTTAAAAAAAACATCTTTCTAGGCATCCACTGTCCCTAATCGTGCAAGAAAATTTCAATTGACTTGTTGAAATATTGCAATCACCCTTATCCAAAAACGAAATGTAAATCAACTTTTTAGCAGTAACACACTCACATTTTTCATAAAACAAACACATTTTTTTCAGGAATCTACTCTCTGAAACCTAAAACTAATTTTAAAAAAAGATCTTTCTAGGCATCCACTGTCCCTAATCGTGCAAGAAAATTTCAATTGACTTGTTGAAATATTGCAATGACCCTTATTCAAAAACGAAATTTAAATCAACTTTTTAGCAGTAACACACTCACATTTTTCATAAAACAAACACATTTTTTTCAGGAATCTACTCTCTGAAACCTAAAACTAATTTTAAAAAAACATCTTTCTAGGCATCCACTCTCCCTAACCTTGCAAGAAAATTTCAATTAACTTGTTGAAATATTGCAATCACCCTTATCCAAAAACGATATTTAGATCATGTTTTTTGCACTAACACACTCACATTTTTCATAAAACAAACACATTTTTTTCAGGAATCTACTCTCTGAAACCTAAAACTAATTTTAAAAAAACATCTTTCTAGGCATCCACTGTCCCTAATCGTGCAAGAAAATTTCAATTGACTTGTTGAAATATTGCAATCACCCTTATCCAAAAACAAAATTTGAATCAACTTTTTAGCAGTAACACACTCACATTTTTCATAAAACAAACACATTTTTTTCAGGAATCTACTCTCTGGAACCTAAAACTAATTTTAAAAAAAACATCTTTCTAGGCATCCACTGTCCCTAATCTTGCAAGAAAATTTCAATTGACTTGTTGAAATATTGCAATCACCTTTATCCAAAAACGAAATTTAAATCAACTTTTTAGCAGTAACTTACTCACATTTTTCATGAAACAAACACATTTTTTTCAGGAATCAACTCTCAGGAACCTAAAACAAATATAAAAAAAACATCTTTCTATGTATCCACTCTCCCTAATCGTGCAAGAAAATTTCAATTAACTAGTTGAAATAATGCAATCACACCTATCCTGAAGCTAAATTTAAATAAACTTTTTAGCAGTAACACACTCACATTTTTCATAAAACAAACACATTTTTTTCAGGAATCTACTCTCTGAAACCTAAACTAATTTTAAAAAAACATCTTTCTAGGCATCCACTGTCCCTAATCTTGCAAGAAAATTTCAATTGACTTGTTGAAATATTGCAATCACCCTTATCCAAAAACGAAATTTAAATCAACTTTTTAGCAGTAACACACTCACATTTTTCATGAAACAAACACATTTTTTTCAGGAATCAACTCTCTGGAACCTAAAACAAATATAAAAAAACATCTTTCTATGTATCCACTCTCCCTAATCGTGCAAGAAAATTTCAATTAACTAGTTGAAATAATGCAATCACGCCTATCCTGAAGCTAAATTTAAATAAACTTTTTAGCAGTAACACACTCACATTTTTCATAAAACCAACACATTTTTTTCAGGAATCTACTCTCTGAAACCTAAAACTAATTTAAAAAAAACATCTTTCTAGGTATCCACTGTCCCTAATCGTGCAAGAAAATTTCAATTGACTTGTTGAAATATTGCAATCACCCTTATCCAAAAACGAAATGTAAATCAACTTTTTAGCAGTAACACACTCACATTTTTCATAAAACAAACACATTTTTTTCAGGAATCTACTCTCTGAAACCTAAAACTAATTTTAAAAAAACATCTTTCTAGGCATCCACTGTCCCTAATCGTGCAAGAAAATTTCAATTGACTTGTTGAAATATTGCAATGACCCTTATTCAAAAATGAAATTTAAATCAACTTTTTAGCAGTAACACACTCACATTTTTCATAAAACAAACACATTTTTTACAGGAATCTACTCTCTGAAACCTAAAACTAATTTTAAAAAAACATCTTTCTAGGCATCCACTGTCCCTAATCGTGCAAGAAAATTTCAATTGACTTGTTGAAATATTGCAATGACCCTTATTCAAAAACGAAATTTAAATCAACTTTTTAGCAGTAACACACTCACATTTTTCATAAAACAAACACATTTTTTTCAGGAATCTACTCTCTGAAACCTAAAACTAATTTTAAAAAAACATCTTTCTAGGCATCCACTGTCCCTAATTGTGCAAGAAAATTTCAATTGACTTGTTGAAATATTGCAATGACCCTTATTCAAAAACGAAATTTAAATTAATTTTTTAGCAGTAACACACTCACATTTTTCATAAAACAAACACATTTTTTTCAGGAATCTACTCTCTGAAACCTAAAACTAATTTAAAAAAAACATCTTTCTAGGCATCCACTCTCCCTAACCTTGCAAGAAAATTTCAATTAACTTGTTGAAATATTGCAATCACCCTTATCCAAAAACGATATTTAAATCATCTTTTTTGCACTAACACACTCACATTTTTCATAAAACAAACACATTTTGTTCAGGAATCTACTCTCTGAAACCTAAAACTAATTTTAAAAAAACATCTTTCTAGGCATCCACTGTCCCTAATCGTGCAAGAAAATTTCAATTGACTTGTTGAAATATTGCAATGACCCTTATTCAAAAACGAAATTTAAATCAACTTTTTAGCAGTAACACACTCACATTTTTCATAAAACAAACACATTTTTTTCAGGAATCTACTCTCTGAAACCTAAAACTAATTTAAAAAAAACATCTTTCTAGGCATCCACTGTCCCTAATCGTGCAAGAAAATTTCAATTGACTTGTTGAAATATTGCAATCACCCTTATCCAAAAACGAAATGTAAATCAACTTTTTAGCAGTAACACACTCACATTTTTCATAAAACAAACACATTTTTTTCAGGAATCTACTCTCTGAAACCTAAAACTAATTTTAAAAAAAGATCTTTCTAGGCATCCACTGTCCCTAATCGTGCAAGAAAATTTCAATTGACTTGTTGAAATATTGCAATGACCCTTATTCAAAAACGAAATTTAAATCAACTTTTTAGCAGTAACACACTCACATTTTTCATAAAACAAACACATTTTTTTCAGGAATCTACTCTCTGAAACCTAAAACTAATTTTAAAAAAACATCTTTCTAGGCATCCACTCTCCCTAACCTTGCAAGAAAATTTCAATTAACTTGTTGAAATATTGCAATCACCCTTATCCAAAAACGATATTTAGATCATGTTTTTTGCACTAACACACTCACATTTTTCATAAAACAAACACATTTTTTTCAGGAATCTACTCTCTGAAACCTAAAACTAATTTTAAAAAAACATCTTTCTAGGCATCCACTGTCCCTAATCGTGCAAGAAAATTTCAATTGACTTGTTGAAATATTGCAATCACCCTTATCCAAAAACAAAATTTGAATCAACTTTTTAGCAGTAACACACTCACATTTTTCATAAAACAAACACATTTTTTTCAGGAATCTACTCTCTGAAACCTAAAACTAATTTTAAAAAAACATCTTTCTAGGCATCAACTGTCCCTAATCGTGCAAAAACATTTCAATTGACTTGTTGAAATATTGCAATCACCCTTATTCAAAAACAAAATTTAAATCAACTTTTTAGCAGTAACACACTCACATTTTTCATAAAATAAACACATTTTTTTCAGGAATCTACTCTCTGAAACCTAAAACTAATTTTTAAAAAACATCTTTCTAGGCATCCACTGTCCCTAATCATGCAAGAAAATTTAAATTGACTTGTTGAAATATTGCAATCACCCTTATCCAAAAACGAAATTTAAATGAACTTTTTTGCAGTAACACACTCACATTTTTTATAAAACAAATACATTTTTGTCAGGAATCTACTCTCTGGAACCTAAAACTAATTTAAAAAAAAAACATCTTTCTAGGCATCCACTGTCCCTAATCTTGCAAGAAAATTTCAATTGACTTGTTGAAATATTGCAATCACCTTTATCCAAAAACGAAATTTAAATCAACTTTTTAGCAGTAACTTACTCACATTTTTCATGAAACAAACACATTTTTTTCAGGAATCAACTCTCAGGAACCTAAAACAAATATAAAAAAAACATCTTTCTATGTATCCACTCTCCCTAATCGTGCAAGAAAATTTCAATTAACTAGTTGAAATAATGCAATCACACCTATCCTGAAGCTAAATTTAAATAAACTTTTTAGCAGTAACACACTCACATTTTTCATAAAACAAACACATTTTTTTCAGGAATCTACTCTCTGAAACCTAAACTAATTTTAAAAAAACATCTTTCTAGGCATCCACTGTCCCTAATCTTGCAAGAAAATTTCAATTGACTTGTTGAAATATTGCAATCACCCTTATCCAAAAACGAAATTTAAATCAACTTTTTAGCAGTAACACACTCACATTTTTCATGAAACAAACACATTTTTTTCAGGAATCAACTCTCTGGAACCTAAAACAAATATAAAAAAACATCTTTCTATGTATCCACTCTCCCTAATCGTGCAAGAAAATTTCAATTAACTAGTTGAAATAATGCAATCACGCCTATCCTGAAGCTAAATTTAAATAAACTTTTTAGCAGTAACACACTCACATTTTTCATAAAACCAACACATTTTTTTCAGGAATCTACTCTCTGAAACCTAAAACTAATTTAAAAAAAACATCTTTCTAGGCATCCACTGGCCCTAATCGTGCAAGAAAATTTCAATTGACTTGTTGAAATATTGCAATCACCCTTATCCAAAAACGAAATGTAAATCAACTTTTTAGCAGTAACACACTCACATTTTTCATAAAACAAACACATTTTTTTCAGGAATCTACTCTCTGAAACCTAAAACTAATTTTAAAAAAACATCTTTCTAGGCATCCACTGTCCCTAATCGTGCAAGAAAATTTCAATTGACTTGTTGAAATATTGCAATGACCCTTATTCAAAAATGAAATTTAAATCAACTTTTTAGCAGTAACACACTCACATTTTTCATAAAACAAACAATAATTTTTTCAGGAATCCACTCTCTGGAACCTAAAACTAATTAAAAAAAAACATCTTTCTAGGCATCCACTGTCCCTAATCGTGCAAGAAAATTTCAATTGACTTGTTGAAATATTGCAATCACCCTTATCCAAAAACGAAATTTAAATCAACTTTTTAGCAGTAACATACTCACATTTTTCATAAAACAAACACATTTTTTTCAGGAATATACTCTCTGGAACCTAAAACTAATTTTAAAAAAACATCTTTCTAGGCATCCACTGTCCCTAATCGTGGAAGAAAATTTCAATTGACTTGTTGAAATATTGCAATCACCCTTATCCAAAAACGAAATTTAAATCAACTTTTTAGCAGTAACACACTCACATTTTTCATAAAACAAACACATTTTTTTCAGGAATCTACTCTCTGAAACCTAAAACTAATTTTAAAAAAACATCTTTCTAGGCATCCACTGTCCCTAATCGTGCAAAAAAATTTCAATTGACTTGTTGAAATATTGCAATCACCCTTATTCAAAAACGAAATTTAAATCAACTTTTTAGCAGTAACACACTCACATTTTTCATAAAACAAACACATTTTTCTCAGGAATCTACTCTCTGAAACCTAAAACTAATTAAAAAAAAATATCTTTCTAGGCATCCACTCTCCCTAATCTTCCAAGAAAATTTCAATTAACTTATTGAAATATTGCAATCACCCTTATCCAAAAACGATATTTAAATCAACTTTTTTGCAGTAACACACTCACATTTTTCATAAAACAAACACATTTTTTCAGGAATCTACTCTCTGAAACCTAAAACTAATTTAAAAAAAACATCTTTCTAGGCATCCACTGTCCCTAATCTTGCAAGAAAATTTCAATTGACTTGTTGAAATATTGCAATCACCCTTATCCAAAAACGAAATTTAAATCAACTTTTTAGCAGTAACACACTCACATTTTTCATGAAACAAACACATTTTTTTCAGGAATCAACTCTCTGGAACCTAAAACAAATATAAAAAAACATCTTTCTATGTATCCACTCTCCCTAATCGTGCAAGAAAATTTCAATTAACTAGTTGAAATAATGCAATCACGCCTATCCTGAAGCTAAATTTAAATAAACTTTTTAGCAGTAACACACTCACATTTTTCATAAAACAAACACATTTTTTTCAGGAATCAACTCTCTGGAACCTAAAACAAATATAAAAAACATCTTTCTAGGCATCCACTCTCCCTAATCGTGCAAGAAAATTTCAATTAACTTGTTGAAATATTGCAATCACCCTTATCCAAAAACGATTTTAAATCAACTTTTTTGCAGTAACACACTCACATTTTTCATAAAACAAACACATTTTTTTCAGGAATCCACTCTCTGGAACCTATAACGAATTTGTAAAAACATCTTTCTAGGCATCCACTCTCCCTAATCTTGCAAGAAAATTTCAATTAACTTGTTGAAATATTGCAATCACCCTTATCCAAAAACGATTTTAAATCAACTTTTTTGCAGTAACACACTCACATTTTTCATAAAACAAACACATTTTTTTCAGGAATCTACTCTCTGAAACCTAAAACTAATTTTAAAAAAACATCTTTCTTGGCATCCACTGTCCCTAATCATGCAAGAAAAATTCAATTGACTTGTTGAAATATTGCAATCACCCTTATCCAAAAACGAAATTTAAATCAACTTTTTAGCAGTAACACACTCACATTTTTCATAAAACAAACACATTTTTTTCTGGAATCTACTCTCTGAAACCTAAAACTAATTTTAAAAAAACATCTTTCTAGGCATCAACTGTCCCTAATCGTGCAAGAACATTTCAATTGACTTGTTGAAATATTGCAATCACCCTTATTCAAAAACAAAATTTAAATCAACTTTTTAGCAGTAACACACTCACATTTTTCATAAAATAAACACATTTTTTTCAGGAATCTACTCTCTGAAACCTAAAACTAATTTTTAAAAAACATCTTTCTAGGCATCCACTGTCCCTAATCATGCAAGAAAATTTAAATTGACTTGTTGAAATATTGCAATCACCCTTATCCAAAAACGAAATTTAAATCAACTTTTTTGCAGTAACACACTCACATTTTTCATAAAACAAACACATTTTTTTCAGGAATCTACTCTCTGGAACCTAAAACTAATTAAAAAAAAACATCGTTCTAGGCATCCACTGTCCCTAATCGTGCAAGAAAATTTCAATTAACTAGTTGAAATAATGCAATCACGCCTATCCTGAAGCTAAATTTAAATAAACTTTTTAGCAGTAACACACTCACATTTTTCATAAAACAAACACATTTTTTTCAGGAATCTACTCTCTGAAACCTAAACTAATTTAAAAAAAAACATCTTTCTAGGCATCCACTGTCCCTAACCGTGCAAGAAAATTCCAATTGACTTGTTGAAATATTGCAATCACCCTTATCCAAAAACGAAATTTAAATCAACTTTTTAGCAGTAACACACTTACATTTTTCATAAAACAAACACATTTTTTTCAGGAATCTACTCTCTGAAACCTAAAACTAATTTTAAAAAAACATCTTTCTAGGCATCCACTCTCCCTAATCGTGCAAGAAAATTTCAATTGACTTGTTGAAATATTGCAATCACTCTTATTCAAAAACGAAATGTAAATCAACTTTTTAGCAGTAACACACTCACATTTTTCATAAAACAAACACATTTTTTTCAGGAATCTACTCTCTGAAACCTAAAACTAATTTTAAAAAAACATCTTTTTTAGGCATCCACTGTCCCTAATCGTGCAAGAAAATTTCAATTGACTTGTTGAAATATTGCAATGACCCTTATTCAAAAACGAAATTTAAATCAACTTTTTAGCAGTAACACACTCACATTTTACATAAAACAAACACATTTTTTTCAGGAATCTACTCTCTGAAACCTAAAACTAATTAAAAAAAAATATCTTTCTAGGCATACACTGTCCCTAATCTTGCAAGAAAATTTCAATTGACTTGTTGAAATATTGCAATCACCCTTATCCAAAAACGAAATTTAAATCAACTTTTTAGCAGTAACTTACTCACATTTTTCATAAAACAAACACATTTTTTTCAGGAATCTACTCTCTGAAACCTAGAACTAATTTTAAAAAAACATCTTTCTAGGCATCCACTGTCCCTAATCGTGCAAGAAAATTTCAATTGACTTGTTGAAATATTGCAATCACCCTTATTCAAAAACAAAATTTAAATCACATTTTTAGCAGTAACACACTCACATTTTTCATAAAACAAACACATTTTTTTCAGGAATCTACTCTCTGAAACCTAAAACTAATTTTAAAAAAAATCTTTCTAGGCATCCACTGTCCCTAATCGTGCAAGAATATTTCAATTGCCTTTTGAAATATTGCAATCACCCTTATCCAAAAACGAAATTTAAATCAACTTTTTAGCAGTAACACACTCACATTTTTCATAAAACAAACACATTTTTTTCAGGAATCTACTCTCTGAAACCTAAAACTAATTTTAAAAAAACATCTTTCTAGGCATCCACTGTCCCTAATCGTGCAAGAAAATTTCAATTGACTTGTTGAAATATTGCAATGACCCTTATTCAAAAACGAAATTTAAATCAACTTTTTAGCAGTAACACACTCACATTTTTCATAAAACAAACACATTTTTTTCAGGAATCTACTCTCTGAAACCTAAAACTAATTTTAAAAAAACATCTTTCTAGGCATCCACTGTCCCTAATCGTGCAAGAAAATTTCAATTGACTTGTTGAAATATTGCAATCACCCTTATCCAAAAACGAAATGTAAATCAACTTTTTAGCAGTAACACACTCACATTTTTCATAAAACAAACACATTTTTTTCAGGAATCTACTCTCTGAAACCTAAAACTAATTTAAAAAAACATCTTTCTAGGCATCCACTGTCCCTAATTGTGCAAGAAAATTTCAATTGACTTGTTGAAATATTGCAATGACCCTTATTCAAAAACGAAATTTAAATCAACTTTTTAGCAGTAACACACTCACATTTTTCATAAAACAAACACATTTTTTTCAGGAATCTACTCTCTGAAACCTAAAACTAATTTTAAAAAAACATCTTTCTAGGCATCCACTCTCCCTAACCATGCAAGAAAATTTCAATTAACTTGTTGAAATATTGCAATCACCCTTATCCAAAAACGATATTTAAATCATCTTTTTTGCACTAACACACTCACATTTTTCATGAAACAAACACATTTTTTTCAGGAATCTACTCTCTGAAACCTAAAACTAATTTTAAAAAAACATCTTTCTAGGCATCCACTGTCCCTAATCGTGCAAGAAAATTTCAATTGACTTGTTGAAATATTGCAATGACCCTTATTCAAAAATGAAATTTAAATCAACTTTTTAGCAGTAACACACTCACATTTTCATAAAACAAACACATTTTTTACAGGAATCTACTCTCTGAAACCTAAAACTAATTTTAAAAAAACATCTTTCTAGGCATCCACTCTCCCTAACCTTGCAAGAAAATTTCAATTAACTTGTTGAAATATTGCAATCACCCTTATCCAAAAACGATATTTAAATCATCTTTTTTGCACTAACACACTCACATTTTTCATAAAACAAACACATTTTGTTCAGGAATCTACTCTCTGAAACCTAAAACTAATTTTAAAAAAACATCTTTCTAGGCATCCACTGTCCCTAATCGTGCAAGAAAATTTCAATTGACTTGTTGAAATATTGCAATGACCCTTATTCAAAAACGAAATTTAAATCAACTTTTTAGCAGTAACACACTCACATTTTTCATAAAACAAACACATTTTTTTCAGGAATCTACTCTCTGAAACCTAAAACTAATTTAAAAAAAACATCTTTCTAGGCATCCACTGTCCCTAATCGTGCAAGAAAATTTCAATTGACTTGTTGAAATATTGCAATCACCCTTATCCAAAAACGAAATGTAAATCAACTTTTTAGCAGTAACACACTCACATTTTTCATAAAACAAACACATTTTTTTCAGGAATCTACTCTCTGAAACCTAAAACTAATTTTAAAAAAAGATCTTTCTAGGCATCCACTGTCCCTAATCGTGCAAGAAAATTTCAATTGACTTGTTGAAATATTGCAATGACCCTTATTCAAAAACGAAATTTAAATCAACTTTTTAGCAGTAACACACTCACATTTTTCATAAAACAAACACATTTTTTTCAGGAATCTACTCTCTGAAACCTAAAACTAATTTTAAAAAAACATCTTTCTAGGCATCCACTCTCCCTAACCTTGCAAGAAAATTTCAATTAACTTGTTGAAATATTGCAATCACCCTTATCCAAAAACGATATTTAGATCATGTTTTTTGCACTAACACACTCACATTTTTCATAAAACAAACACATTTTTTTCAGGAATCTACTCTCTGAAACCTAAAACTAATTTTAAAAAAACATCTTTCTAGGCATCCACTGTCCCTAATCGTGCAAGAAAATTTCAATTGACTTGTTGAAATATTGCAATCACCCTTATCCAAAAACAAAATTTGAATCAACTTTTTAGCAGTAACACACTCACATTTTTCATAAAACAAACACATTTTTTTCAGGAATCTACTCTCTGGAACCTAAAACTAATTTTAAAAAAAACATCTTCTAGGCATCCACTGTCCCTAATCTTGCAAGAAAATTTCAATTGACTTGTTGAAATATTGCAATCACCTTTATCCAAAAACGAAAATTTAAATCAACTTTTTAGCAGTAACTTACTCACATTTTTCATGAAACAAACACATTTTTTTCAGGAATCAACTCTCAGGAACCTAAAACAAATATAAAAAAAACATCTTTCTATGTATCCACTCTCCCTAATCGTGCAAGAAAATTTCAATTAACTAGTTGAAATAATGCAATCACACCTATCCTGAAGCTAAATTTAAATAAACTTTTTAGCAGTAACACACTCACATTTTTCATAAAACAAACACATTTTTTTCAGGAATCTACTCTCTGAAACCTAAACTAATTTTAAAAAAACATCTTTCTAGGCATCCACTGTCCCTAATCTTGCAAGAAAATTTCAATTGACTTGTTGAAATATTGCAATCACCCTTATCCAAAAACGAAATTTAAATCAACTTTTTAGCAGTAACACACTCACATTTTTCATGAAACAAACACATTTTTTTCAGGAATCAACTCTCTGGAACCTAAAACAAATATAAAAAAACATCTTTCTATGTATCCACTCTCCCTAATCGTGCAAGAAAATTTCAATTAACTAGTTGAAATAATGCAATCACGCCTATCCTGAAGCTAAATTTAAATAAACTTTTTAGCAGTAACACACTCACATTTTTCATAAAACCAACACATTTTTTTCAGGAATCTACTCTCTGAAACCTAAAACTAATTTAAAAAAAACATCTTTCTAGGCATCCACTGTCCCTAATCGTGCAAGAAAATTTCAATTGACTTGTTGAAATATTGCAATCACCCTTATCCAAAAACGAAATGTAAATCAACTTTTTAGCAGTAACACACTCACATTTTTCATAAAACAAACACATTTTTTTCAGGAATCTACTCTCTGAAACCTAAAACTAATTTTAAAAAAACATCTTTCTAGGCATCCACTGTCCCTAATCGTGCAAGAAAATTTCAATTGACTTGTTGAAATATTGCAATGACCCTTATTCAAAAATGAAATTTAAATCAACTTTTTAGCAGTAACACACTCACATTTTTCATAAAACAAACACATTTTTTACAGGAATCTACTCTCTGAAACCTAAAACTAATTTTAAAAAAACATCTTTCTAGGCATCCACTGTCCCTAATCGTGCAAGAAAATTTCAATTGACTTGTTGAAATATTGCAATGACCCTTATTCAAAAACGAAATTTAAATCAACTTTTTAGCAGTAACACACTCACATTTTTCATAAAACAAACACATTTTTTTCAGGAATCTACTCTCTGAAACCTAAAACTAATTTTAAAAAAACATCTTTCTAGGCATCCACTGTCCCTAATTGTGCAAGAAAATTTCAATTGACTTGTTGAAATATTGCAATGACCCTTATTCAAAAACGAAATTTAAATTAATTTTTTAGCAGTAACACACTCACATTTTTCATAAAACAAACACATTTTTTTCAGGAATCTACTCTCTGAAACCTAAAACTAATTTAAAAAAAACATCTTTCTAGGCATCCACTCTCCCTAACCTTGCAAGAAAATTTCAATTAACTTGTTGAAATATTGCAATCACCCTTATCCAAAAACGATATTTAAATCATCTTTTTTGCACTAACACACTCACATTTTTCATAAAACAAACACATTTTGTTCAGGAATCTACTCTCTGAAACCTAAAACTAATTTTAAAAAAACATCTTTCTAGGCATCCACTGTCCCTAATCGTGCAAGAAAATTTCAATTGACTTGTTGAAATATTGCAATGACCCTTATTCAAAAACGAAATTTAAATCAACTTTTTAGCAGTAACACACTCACATTTTTCATAAAACAAACACATTTTTTTCAGGAATCTACTCTCTGAAACCTAAAACTAATTTAAAAAAAACATCTTTCTAGGCATCCACTGTCCCTAATCGTGCAAGAAAATTTCAATTGACTTGTTGAAATATTGCAATCACCCTTATCCAAAAACGAAATGTAAATCAACTTTTTAGCAGTAACACACTCACATTTTTCATAAAACAAACACATTTTTTTCAGGAATCTACTCTCTGAAACCTAAAACTAATTTTAAAAAAAGATCTTTCTAGGCATCCACTGTCCCTAATCGTGCAAGAAAATTTCAATTGACTTGTTGAAATATTGCAATGACCCTTATTCAAAAACGAAATTTAAATCAACTTTTTAGCAGTAACACACTCACATTTTTCATAAAACAAACACATTTTTTTCAGGAATCTACTCTCTGAAACCTAAAACTAATTTTAAAAAAACATCTTTCTAGGCATCCACTCTCCCTAACCTTGCAAGAAAATTTCAATTAACTTGTTGAAATATTGCAATCACCCTTATCCAAAAACGATATTTAGATCATGTTTTTTGCACTAACACACTCACATTTTTCATAAAACAAACACATTTTTTTCAGGAATCTACTCTCTGAAACCTAAAACTAATTTTAAAAAAACATCTTTCTAGGCATCCACTGTCCCTAATCGTGCAAGAAAATTTCAATTGACTTGTTGAAATATTGCAATCACCCTTATCCAAAAACAAAATTTGAATCAACTTTTTAGCAGTAACACACTCACATTTTTCATAAAACAAACACATTTTTTTCAGGAATCTACTCTCTGAAACCTAAAACTAATTTTAAAAAAACATCTTTCTAGGCATCAACTGTCCCTAATCGTGCAAAAACATTTCAATTGACTTGTTGAAATATTGCAATCACCCTTATTCAAAAACAAAATTTAAATCAACTTTTTAGCAGTAACACACTCACATTTTTCATAAAATAAACACATTTTTTTCAGGAATCTACTCTCTGAAACCTAAAACTAATTTTTAAAAAACATCTTTCTAGGCATCCACTGTCCCTAATCATGCAAGAAAATTTAAATTGACTTGTTGAAATATTGCAATCACCCTTATCCAAAAACGAAATTTAAATGAACTTTTTTGCAGTAACACACTCACATTTTTTATAAAACAAATACATTTTTGTCAGGAATCTACTCTCTGGAACCTAAAACTAATTTAAAAAAAAAACATCTTTCTAGGCATCCACTGTCCCTAATCTTGCAAGAAAATTTCAATTGACTTGTTGAAATATTGCAATCACCTTTATCCAAAAACGAAATTTAAATCAACTTTTTAGCAGTAACTTACTCACATTTTTCATGAAACAAACACATTTTTTTCAGGAATCAACTCTCAGGAACCTAAAACAAATATAAAAAAAACATCTTTCTATGTATCCACTCTCCCTAATCGTGCAAGAAAATTTCAATTAACTAGTTGAAATAATGCAATCACACCTATCCTGAAGCTAAATTTAAATAAACTTTTTAGCAGTAACACACTCACATTTTTCATAAAACAAACACATTTTTTTCAGGAATCTACTCTCTGAAACCTAAACTAATTTTAAAAAAACATCTTTCTAGGCATCCACTGTCCCTAATCTTGCAAGAAAATTTCAATTGACTTGTTGAAATATTGCAATCACCCTTATCCAAAAACGAAATTTAAATCAACTTTTTAGCAGTAACACACTCACATTTTTCATGAAACAAACACATTTTTTTCAGGAATCAACTCTCTGGAACCTAAAACAAATATAAAAAAACATCTTTCTATGTATCCACTCTCCCTAATCGTGCAAGAAAATTTCAATTAACTAGTTGAAATAATGCAATCACGCCTATCCTGAAGCTAAATTTAAATAAACTTTTTAGCAGTAACACACTCACATTTTTCATAAAACCAACACATTTTTTTCAGGAATCTACTCTCTGAAACCTAAAACTAATTTAAAAAAAACATCTTTCTAGGCATCCACTGTCCCTAATCGTGCAAGAAAATTTCAATTGACTTGTTGAAATATTGCAATCACCCTTATCCAAAAACGAAATGTAAATCAACTTTTTAGCAGTAACACACTCAC
The DNA here is from genome assembly GCF_964263255.1 of Lissotriton vulgaris. Lineage (NCBI taxonomy): Eukaryota > Metazoa > Chordata > Amphibia > Caudata > Salamandridae > Lissotriton > Lissotriton vulgaris. The sequence goes on along the minus strand of NC_141688.1, from coordinate 243,625,320 downwards.
ATTTTTCATAAAACAAACACATTTTTTTCAGGAATCTACTCTCTGAAACCTAAAACTAATTTTAAAAAAACATCTTTCTAGGCATCCACTGTCCCTAATCGTGCAAGAAAATTTCAATTGACTTGTTGAAATATTGCAATGACCCTTATTCAAAAATGAAATTTAAATCAACTTTTTAGCAGTAACACACTCACATTTTTCATAAAACAAACACATTTTTTACAGGAATCTACTCTCTGAAACCTAAAACTAATTTAAAAAAAACATCTTTCTAGGCATCCACTGTCCCTAATCGTGCAAGAAAATTTCAATTGACTTGTTGAAATATTGCAATCACCCTTATTCAAAAACAAAATTTAAATCACATTTTTAGCAGTAACACACTCACATTTTTCATAAAACAAACACATTTTTTTCAGGAATCTACTCTCTGAAACCTAAAACTAATTTTAAAAAAAATCTTTCTAGGCATCCACTGTCCCTAATCGTGCAAGAATATTTCAATTGCCTTTTGAAATATTGCAATCACCCTTATCCAAAAATGAAATTTAAATCAACTTTTTAGCAGTAACACACTCACATTTTTCATAAAACAAACACATTTTTTTCAGGAATCTACTCTCTGAAACCTAAAACTAATTTTAAAAAAACATCTTTCTAGGCATCCACTGTCCCTAATCGTGCAAGAAAATTTCAATTGACTTGTTGAAATATTGCAATGACCCTTATTCAAAAACGAAATTTAAATCAACTTTTTAGCAGTAACACACTCACATTTTTCATAAAACAAACACATTTTTTTCAGGAATCTACTCTCTGAAACCTAAAACTAATTTTAAAAAAACATCTTTCTAGGCATCCACTGTCCCTAATCGTGCAAGAAAATTTCAATTGACTTGTTGAAATATTGCAATCACCCTTATCCAAAAACGAAATGTAAATCAACTTTTTAGCAGTAACACACTCACATTTTTCATAAAACAAACACATTTTTTTCAGGAATCTACTCTCTGAAACCTAAAACTAATTTAAAAAAACATCTTTCTAGGCATCCACTGTCCCTAATTGTGCAAGAAAATTTCAATTGACTTGTTGAAATATTGCAATGACCCTTATTCAAAAACGAAATTTAAATCAACTTTTTAGCAGTAACACACTCACATTTTTCATAAAACAAACACATTTTTTTCAGGAATCTACTCTCTGAAACCTAAAACTAATTTTAAAAAAACATCTTTCTAGGCATCCACTCTCCCTAACCATGCAAGAAAATTTCAATTAACTTGTTGAAATATTGCAATCACCCTTATCCAAAAACGATATTTAAATCATCTTTTTTGCACTAACACACTCACATTTTTCATGAAACAAACACATTTTTTTCAGGAATCTACTCTCTGAAACCTAAAACTAATTTAAAAAAAACATCTTTCTAGGCATCCACTGTCCCTAATCGTGCAAGAAAATTTCAATTGACTTGTTGAAATATTGCAATGACCCTTATTCAAAAATGAAATTTAAATCAACTTTTTAGCAGTAACACACTCACATTTTTCATAAAACAAACACATTTTTTACAGGAATCTACTCTCTGAAACCTAAAACTAATTTTAAAAAAACATCTTTCTAGGCATCCACTCTCCCTAACCTTGCAAGAAAATTTCAATTAACTTGTTGAAATATTGCAATCACCCTTATCCAAAAACGATATTTAAATCATCTTTTTTGCACTAACACACTCACATTTTTCATAAAACAAACACATTTTGTTCAGGAATCTACTCTCTGAAACCTAAAACTAATTTTAAAAAAACATCTTTCTAGGCATCCACTGTCCCTAATCGTGCAAGAAAATTTCAATTGACTTGTTGAAATATTGCAATGACCCTTATTCAAAAACGAAATTTAAATCAACTTTTTAGCAGTAACACACTCACATTTTTCATAAAACAAACACATTTTTTTCAGGAATCTACTCTCTGAAACCTAAAACTAATTTAAAAAAAACATCTTTCTAGGCATCCACTGTCCCTAATCGTGCAAGAAAATTTCAATTGACTTGTTGAAATATTGCAATCACCCTTATCCAAAAACGAAATGTAAATCAACTTTTTAGCAGTAACACACTCACATTTTTCATAAAACAAACACATTTTTTTCAGGAATCTACTCTCTGAAACCTAAAACTAATTTTAAAAAAAGATCTTTCTAGGCATCCACTGTCCCTAATCGTGCAAGAAAATTTCAATTGACTTGTTGAAATATTGCAATGACCCTTATTCAAAAACGAAATTTAAATCAACTTTTTAGCAGTAACACACTCACATTTTTCATAAAACAAACACATTTTTTTCAGGAATCTACTCTCTGAAACCTAAAACTAATTTTAAAAAAACATCTTTCTAGGCATCCACTCTCCCTAACCTTGCAAGAAAATTTCAATTAACTTGTTGAAATATTGCAATCACCCTTATCCAAAAACGATATTTAGATCATGTTTTTTGCACTAACACACTCACATTTTTCATAAAACAAACACATTTTTTTCAGGAATCTACTCTCTGAAACCTAAAACTAATTTTAAAAAAACATCTTTCTAGGCATCCACTGTCCCTAATCGTGCAAGAAAATTTCAATTGACTTGTTGAAATATTGCAATCACCCTTATCCAAAAACAAAATTTGAATCAACTTTTTAGCAGTAACACACTCACATTTTTCATAAAACAAACACATTTTTTTCAGGAATCTACTCTCTGAAACCTAAAACTAATTTTAAAAAAACATCTTTCTAGGCATCAACTGTCCCTAATCGTGCAAAAACATTTCAATTGACTTGTTGAAATATTGCAATCACCCTTATTCAAAAACAAAATTTAAATCAACTTTTTAGCAGTAACACACTCACATTTTTCATAAAATAAACACATTTTTTTCAGGAATCTACTCTCTGAAACCTAAAACTAATTTTTAAAAAACATCTTTCTAGGCATCCACTGTCCCTAATCATGCAAGAAAATTTAAATTGACTTGTTGAAATATTGCAATCACCCTTATCCAAAAACGAAATTTAAATGAACTTTTTTGCAGTAACACACTCACATTTTTTATAAAACAAATACATTTTTGTCAGGAATCTACTCTCTGGAACCTAAAACTAATTAAAAAAAAAAACATCTTTCTAGGCATCCACTGTCCCTAATCTTGCAAGAAAATTTCAATTGACTTGTTGAAATATTGCAATCACCTTTATCCAAAAACGAAATTTAAATCAACTTTTTAGCAGTAACTTACTCACATTTTTCATGAAACAAACACATTTTTTTCAGGAATCAACTCTCAGGAACCTAAAACAAATATAAAAAAAACATCTTTCTATGTATCCACTCTCCCTAATCGTGCAAGAAAATTTCAATTAACTAGTTGAAATAATGCAATCACACCTATCCTGAAGCTAAATTTAAATAAACTTTTTAGCAGTAACACACTCACATTTTTCATAAAACAAACACATTTTTTTCAGGAATCTACTCTCTGAAACCTAAACTAATTTTAAAAAAACATCTTTCTAGGCATCCACTGTCCCTAATCTTGCAAGAAAATTTCAATTGACTTGTTGAAATATTGCAATCACCCTTATCCAAAAACGAAATTTAAATCAACTTTTTAGCAGTAACACACTCACATTTTTCATGAAACAAACACATTTTTTTCAGGAATCAACTCTCTGGAACCTAAAACAAATATAAAAAAACATCTTTCTATGTATCCACTCTCCCTAATCGTGCAAGAAAATTTCAATTAACTAGTTGAAATAATGCAATCACGCCTATCCTGAAGCTAAATTTAAATAAACTTTTTAGCAGTAACACACTCACATTTTTCATAAAACCAACACATTTTTTTCAGGAATCTACTCTCTGAAACCTAAAACTAATTTAAAAAAAACATCTTTCTAGGCATCCACTGTCCCTAATCGTGCAAGAAAATTTCAATTGACTTGTTGAAATATTGCAATCACCCTTATCCAAAAACGAAATGTAAATCAACTTTTTAGCAGTAACACACTCACATTTTTCATAAAACAAACACATTTTTTTCAGGAATCTACTCTCTGAAACCTAAAACTAATTTTAAAAAAACATCTTTCTAGGCATCCACTGTCCCTAATCGTGCAAGAAAATTTCAATTGACTTGTTGAAATATTGCAATGACCCTTATTCAAAAATGAAATTTAAATCAACTTTTTAGCAGTAACACACTCACATTTTTCATAAAACAAACACATTTTTTACAGGAATCTACTCTCTGAAACCTAAAACTAATTTAAAAAAAACATCTTTCTAGGCATCCACTGTCCCTAATCGTGCAAGAAAATTTCAATTGACTTGTTGAAATATTGCAATGACCCTTATTCAAAAACGAAATTTAAATCAACTTTTTAGCAGTAACACACTCACATTTTTCATAAAACAAACACATTTTTTTCAGGAATCTACTCTCTGAAACCTAAAACTAATTTTAAAAAAACATCTTTCTAGGCATCCACTGTCCCTAATTGTGCAAGAAAATTTCAATTGACTTGTTGAAATATTGCAATGACCCTTATTCAAAAACGAAATTTAAATTAATTTTTTAGCAGTAACACACTCACATTTTTCATAAAACAAACACATTTTTTTCAGGAATCTACTCTCTGAAACCTAAAACTAATTTTAAAAAAACATCTTTCTAGGCATCCACTCTCCCTAACCTTGCAAGAAAATTTCAATTAACTTGTTGAAATATTGCAATCACCCTTATCCAAAAACGATATTTAAATCATCTTTTTTGCACTAACACACTCACATTTTTCATAAAACAAACACATTTTTTTCAGGAATCTACTCTCTGAAACCTAAAACTAATTTTAAAAAAACATCTTTCTAGGCATCCACTGTCCCTAATCGTGCAAGAAAATTTCAATTGACTTGTTGAAATATTGCAATGACCCTTATTCAAAAACGAAATTTAAATCAACTTTTTAGCAGTAACACACTCACATTTTTCATAAAACAAACACATTTTTTTCAGGAATCTACTCTCTGAAACCTAAAACTAATTTTAAAAAAACATCTTTCTAGGCATCCACTGTCCCTAATCGTGCAAGAAAATTTCAATTGACTTGTTGAAATATTGCAATCACCCTTATCCAAAAACGAAATGTAAATCAACTTTTTAGCAGTAACACACTCACATTTTTCATAAAACAAACACATTTTTTTCAGGAATCTACTCTCTGAAACCTAAAACTAATTTTAAAAAAACATCTTTCTAGGCATCCACTGTCCCTAATCGTGCAAGAAAATTTCAATTGACTTGTTGAAATATTGCAATGACCCTTATTCAAAAACGAAATTTAAATCAACTTTTTAGCAGTAACACACTCACATTTTTCATAAAACAAACACATTTTTTTCAGGAATCTACTCTCTGAAACCTAAAACTAATTTTAAAAAAACATCTTTCTAGGCATCCACTGTCCCTAATCGTGCAAGAAAATTTCAATTGACTTGTTGAAATGATGCATTCACGCCTATCCTGAAACTAAATTAAAATCAAATTTTTTGCAGTAACACACTCACATTTTTCATAAAACAAACAATAATTTTTTCAGGAATCCACTCTCTGGAACCTAAAACTAATTAAAAAAAAACATCTTTCTAGGCATCCACTGTCCCTAATCGTGCAAGAAAATTTCAATTGACTTGTTGAAATATTGCAATCACCCTTATCCAAAAATGAAATTTAAATCAACTTTTTAGCAGTAACATACTCACATTTTTCATAAAACAAACACATTTTTTTCAGGAATATACTCTCTGGAACCTAAAAATAATTTTAAAAAAACATCTTTCTAGGCATCCACTGTCCCTAATCGTGGAAGAAAATTTCAATTGACTTGTTGAAATATTGCAATCACCCTTATCCAAAAACGAAATTTAAATCAACTTTTTAGCAGTAACATACTCACATTTTTCATAAAACAAACACATTTTTTTCAGGAATCTACTCTCTGGAACCTAAAACTAATTTAAAAAAAAATCTTTCTAGGCATCCACTGTCCCTAATCGTGCAAGAATATTTCAATTGACTTGTTGAAATATTGCAATCACCCTTATCCAAAAACAAAATTTAAATCAACTTTTTAGCAGTAACACACTCACATTTTTCATAAAACAAACACATTTTTTTCAGGAATCTACTCTCTGAAACCTAAAACTAATTTTAAAAAAACATCTTTCTAGGCATCCACTGTCCCTAATCGTGCAAGAAAATTTCAATTGACTTGTTGAAATATTGCAATCACCCTTATCCAAAAACGAAATTTGAATCAACTTTTTAGCAGTAACACACTCACATTTTTCATAAAACAAACACATTTTTTTCAGGAATCTACTCTCTGAAACCTAAAACTAATTTTAAAAAAACATCTTTCTAGGCATCAACTGTCCCTAATCGTGCAAAAACATTTCAATTGACTTGTTGAAATATTGCAATCACCCTTATTCAAAAACAAAATTTAAATCAACTTTTTAGCAGTAACACACTCACATTTTCCATAAAATAAACACATTTTTTTCAGGAATCTACTCTCTGAAACCTAAAACTAATTTTTAAAAAACATCATTCTAGGCATCCACTGTCCCTAATCATGCAAGAAAATTTAAATTGACTTGTTGAAATATTGCAATCACCCTTATCCAAAAACGAAATTTAAATCAACTTTTTTGCAGTAACACACTCACATTTTTTATAAAACAAATACATTTTTGTCAGGAATCTACTCTCTGGAACCTAAAACTAATTTTAAAAAAAACATCTTTCTAGGCATCCACTGTCCCTAATCTTGCAAGAAAATTTCAATTGACTTGTTGAAATATTGCAATCACCCTTATCCAAAAACAAAATTTAAATCAACTTTTTAGCAGTAACTTACTCACATTTTTCATGAAACAAACACATTTTTTTCAGGAATCAACTCTCAGGAACCTAAAACAAATATAAAAAAAACATCTTTCTATGTATCCACTCTCCCTAATCGTGCAAGAAAATTTCAATTAACTAGTTGAAATAATGCAATCACACCTATCCTGAAGCTAAATTTAAATAAACTTTTTAGCAGTAACACACTCACATTTTTCATAAAACAAACACATTTTTTTCAGGAATCTACTCTCTGAAACCTAAACTAATTTAAAAAAACATCTTTCTAGGCATCCACTGTCCCTAATCGTGCAAGAAAATTTCAATTGACTTGTTGAAATATTGCAATCACCCTTATCCAAAAACGAAATTTAAATCAACTTTTTAGCAGTAACACACTTACATTTTTCATAAAACAAACACATTTTTTTCAGGAATCTACTCTCTGAAACCTAAAACTAATTTTGAAAAAACATCTTTCTAGGCATCCACTGTCCCTAATCGTGCAAGAAAATGTCAATTGACTTGTTGAAATATTGCAATCACCCTTATTCAAAAACAAAATTTAAATCAAATTTTTAGCAGTAACACACTCACATTTTTCATAAAACAAACACATTTTTTTCAGGAATCTACTCTCTGGAACCTAAAACTAATTTTAAAAAAACATCTTTCTAGGCATCCACTGTCCCTAATCGTGCAAGAAAATTTCAATTGACTTGTTGAAATATTGCAATCACCCTTATCCAAAAACGAAATTTAAATCAACTTTTTAGCAGGAACACACTCACATTTTTCATCAAACAAACACATTTTTTTCAGGAATCTACTCTCTGAAACCTAAAACTAATTTTTAAAAAACATCTTTCTAGGCATCCACTGTCCCTAATCGTGCAAGAAAATTTCAATTGACTTGTTGAAATATTGCAATCACCCTTATCCAAAAACGAAATTTAAATCAACTTTTTAGCAGTAACACACTTACATTTTTCATAAAACAAACACATTTTTTTCAGGAATCTACTCTCTGAAACCTAAAACTAATTTTAAAAAAACATCTTTCTAGGCATCCACTGTCCCTAATCGTGCAAGAAAATGTCAATTGACTTGTTGAAATATTGCAATCACCCTTATTCAAAAACAAAATTTAAATCAAATTTTTAGCAGTAACACACTCACATTTTTCATAAAACAAACACATTTTTTTCAGGAATCTACTCTCTGGAACCTAAAACTAATTTAAAAAAAAATCTTTCTAGGCATCCACTGTCCCTAATCGTGCAAGAAAATTTCAATTGACTTGTTGAAATATTGCAATCACCCTTATCCAAAAACGAAATTTAAATCAACTTTTTAGCAGTAACACACTCACATTTTTCATAAAACAAACACATTTTTTTCAGGAATCGACTCTCTGAAACCTAAAACTAATTTTAAAAAAACATCTTTCTAGGCATCCACTGTCCCTAATCGTGCAAGAAAATTTCAATTGACTTGTTGAAATATTGCAATCACCCTTATTCAAAAACGATATTTAAATCAACTTTTTTGCAGTAACACACTCACATTTTTCATAAAACAAACACATGTTTTTTCAGGAATCTATTCTCTGAAACCTAAAACTAATTTTAAAAAAACATCTTTCTAGGCATCCACTGTCCCTAATCGTGCAAGAAAATTTCAATTGACTTGTTGAAATGATGCATTCACGCCTATCCTGAAACTAAATTAAAATCAAATTTTTTGCAGTAACACACTCACATTTTTCATAAAACAAACAATAATTTTTTCAGGAATCCACTCTCTGGAACCTAAAACTAATTAAAAAAAAACATCTTTCTAGGCATCCACTGTCCCTAATCGTGCAAGAAAATTTCAATTGACTTGTTGAAATATTGCAATCACCCTTATCCAAAAACGAAATTTAAATCAACTTTTTAGCAGTAACACACTTACATTTTTCATAAAACAAACACATTTTTTTCAGGAATCTACTCTCTGAAACCTAAAACTAATTTTGAAAAAACATCTTTCTAGGCATCCACTGTCCCTAATCGTGCAAGAAAATGTCAATTGACTTGTTGAAATATTGCAATCACCCTTATTCAAAAACAAAATTTAAATCAAATTTTTAGCAGTAACACACTCACATTTTTCATAAAACAAACACATTTTTTTCAGGAATCTACTCTCTGGAACCTAAAACTAATTTTAAAAAAACATCTTTCTAGGCATCCACTGTCCCTAATCGTGCAAGAAAATTTCAATTGACTTGTTGAAATATTGCAATCACCCTTATCCAAAAACGAAATTTAAATCAACTTTTTAGCAGGAACACACTCACATTTTTCATCAAACAAACACATTTTTTTCAGGAATCTACTCTCTGAAACCTAAAACTAATTTTTAAAAAACATCTTTCTAGGCATCCACTGTCCCTAATCGTGCAAGAAAATTTCAATTGACTTGTTGAAATATTGCAATCACCCTTATCCAAAAACGAAATTTAAATCAACTTTTTAGCAGTAACACACTTACATTTTTCATAAAACAAACACATTTTTTTCAGGAATCTACTCTCTGAAACCTAAAACTAATTTTAAAAAAACATCTTTCTAGGCATCCACTGTCCCTAATCGTGCAAGAAAATGTCAATTGACTTGTTGAAATATTGCAATCACCCTTATTCAAAAACAAAATTTAAATCAAATTTTTAGCAGTAACACACTCACATTTTTCATAAAACAAACACATTTTTTTCAGGAATCTACTCTCTGGAACCTAAAACTAATTTAAAAAAAAATCTTTCTAGGCATCCACTGTCCCTAATCGTGCAAGAAAATTTCAATTGACTTGTTGAAATATTGCAATCACCCTTATCCAAAAACGAAATTTAAATCAACTTTTTAGCAGTAACACACTCACATTTTTCATAAAACAAACACATTTTTTTCAGGAATCGACTCTCTGAAACCTAAAACTAATTTTAAAAAAACATCTTTCTAGGCATCCACTGTCCCTAATCGTGCAAGAAAATTTCAATTGACTTGTTGAAATATTGCAATCACCCTTATTCAAAAACGATATTTAAATCAACTTTTTTGCAGTAACACACTCACATTTTTCATAAAACAAACACATGTTTTTTCAGGAATCTATTCTCTGAAACCTAAAACTAATTTTAAAAAAACATCTTTCTAGGCATCCACTGTCCCTAATCGTGCAAGAAAATTTCAATTGACTTGTTGAAATGATGCATTCACGCCTATCCTGAAACTAAATTAAAATCAAATTTTTTGCAGTAACACACTCACATTTTTCATAAAACAAACAATAATTTTTTCAGGAATCCACTCTCTGGAACCTAAAACTAATTAAAAAAAAACATCTTTCTAGGCATCCACTGTCCCTAATCGTGCAAGAAAATTTCAATTGACTTGTTGAAATATTGCAATCACCCTTATCCAAAAACGAAATTTAAATCAACTTTTTAGCAGTAACATACTCACATTTTTCATAAAACAAACACATTTTTTTCAGGAATATACTCTCTGGAACCTAAAACTAATTTTAAAAAAACATCTTTCTAGGCATCCACTGTCCCTAATCGTGGAAGAAAATTTCAATTGACTTGTTGAAATATTGGAATCACCCTTATCCAAAAACGAAATTTAAATCAACTTTTTAGCAGTAACACACTCACATTTTTCATAAAACAAACACATTTTTTTCAGGAATCTACTCTCTGAAACCTAAAACTAATTTTAAAAAAACATCTTTCTAGGCATCCACTGTCCCTAATCGTGCAAAAAAATTTCAATTGACTTGTTGAAATATTGCAATCACCCTTATTCAAAAACGAAATTTAAATCAACTTTTTAGCAGTAACACACTCACATTTTTCATAAAACAAACACATTTTTCTCAGGAATCTACTCTCTGAAACCTAAAACTAATTAAAAAAAAATATCTTTCTAGGCATCCACTCTCCCTAATCTTCCAAGAAAATTTCAATTAACTTATTGAAATATTGCAATCACCCTTATCCAAAAACGATATTTAAATCAACTTTTTTGCAGTAACACACTCACATTTTTCATAAAACAAACACATTTTTTCAGGAATCTACTCTCTGAAACCTAAAACTAATTTAAAAAAAACATCTTTCTAGGCATCCACTGTCCCTAATCTTGCAAGAAAATTTCAATTGACTTGTTGAAATATTGCAATCACCCTTATCCAAAAACGAAATTTAAATCAACTTTTTAGCAGTAACACACTCACATTTTTCATGAAACAAACACATTTTTTTCAGGAATCAACTCTCTGGAACCTAAAACAAATATAAAAAAACATCTTTCTATGTATCCACTCTCCCTAATCGTGCAAGAAAATTTCAATTAACTAGTTGAAATAATGCAATCACGCCTATCCTGAAGCTAAATTTAAATAAACTTTTTAGCAGTAACACACTCACATTTTTCATAAAACAAACACATTTTTTTCAGGAATCAACTCTCTGGAACCTAAAACAAATATAAAAAACATCTTTCTAGGCATCCACTCTCCCTAATCGTGCAAGAAAATTTCAATTAACTTGTTGAAATATTGCAATCACCCTTATCCAAAAACGATTTTAAATCAACTTTTTTGCAGTAACACACTCACATTTTTCATAAAACAAACACATTTTTTTCAGGAATCCACTCTCTGGAACCTATAACGAATTTGTAAAAACATCTTTCTAGGCATCCACTCTCCCTAATCTTGCAAGAAAATTTCAATTAACTTGTTGAAATATTGCAATCACCCTTATCCAAAAACGATTTTAAATCAACTTTTTTGCAGTAACACACTCACATTTTTCATAAAACAAACACATTTTTTTCAGGAATCTACTCTCTGAAACCTAAAACTAATTTTAAAAAAACATCTTTCTTGGCATCCACTGTCCCTAATCATGCAAGAAAAATTCAATTGACTTGTTGAAATATTGCAATCACCCTTATCCAAAAACGAAATTTAAATCAACTTTTTAGCAGTAACACACTCACATTTTTCATAAAACAAACACATTTTTTTCTGGAATCTACTCTCTGAAACCTAAAACTAATTTTAAAAAAACATCTTTCTAGGCATCAACTGTCCCTAATCGTGCAAGAACATTTCAATTGACTTGTTGAAATATTGCAATCACCCTTATTCAAAAACAAAATTTAAATCAACTTTTTAGCAGTAACACACTCACATTTTTCATAAAATAAACACATTTTTTTCAGGAATCTACTCTCTGAAACCTAAAACTAATTTTTAAAAAACATCTTTCTAGGCATCCACTGTCCCTAATCATGCAAGAAAATTTAAATTGACTTGTTGAAATATTGCAATCACCCTTATCCAAAAACGAAATTTAAATCAACTTTTTTGCAGTAACACACTCACATTTTTCATAAAACAAACACATTTTTTTCAGGAATCTACTCTCTGGAACCTAAAACTAATTAAAAAAAAACATCGTTCTAGGCATCCACTGTCCCTAATCGTGCAAGAAAATTTCAATTAACTAGTTGAAATAATGCAATCACGCCTATCCTGAAGCTAAATTTAAATAAACTTTTTAGCAGTAACACACTCACATTTTTCATAAAACAAACACATTTTTTTCAGGAATCTACTCTCTGAAACCTAAACTAATTTAAAAAAAAACATCTTTCTAGGCATCCACTGTCCCTAACCGTGCAAGAAAATTCCAATTGACTTGTTGAAATATTGCAATCACCCTTATCCAAAAACGAAATTTAAATCAACTTTTTAGCAGTAACACACTTACATTTTTCATAAAACAAACACATTTTTTTCAGGAATCTACTCTCTGAAACCTAAAACTAATTTTAAAAAAACATCTTTCTAGGCATCCACTCTCCCTAATCGTGCAAGAAAATTTCAATTGACTTGTTGAAATATTGCAATCACTCTTATTCAAAAACGAAATGTAAATCAACTTTTTAGCAGTAACACACTCACATTTTTCATAAAACAAACACATTTTTTTCAGGAATCTACTCTCTGAAACCTAAAACTAATTTTAAAAAAACATCTTTTTTAGGCATCCACTGTCCCTAATCGTGCAAGAAAATTTCAATTGACTTGTTGAAATATTGCAATGACCCTTATTCAAAAACGAAATTTAAATCAACTTTTTAGCAGTAACACACTCACATTTTACATAAAACAAACACATTTTTTTCAGGAATCTACTCTCTGAAACCTAAAACTAATTAAAAAAAAATATCTTTCTAGGCATACACTGTCCCTAATCTTGCAAGAAAATTTCAATTGACTTGTTGAAATATTGCAATCACCCTTATCCAAAAACGAAATTTAAATCAACTTTTTAGCAGTAACTTACTCACATTTTTCATAAAACAAACACATTTTTTTCAGGAATCTACTCTCTGAAACCTAGAACTAATTTTAAAAAAACATCTTTCTAGGCATCCACTGTCCCTAATCGTGCAAGAAAATTTCAATTGACTTGTTGAAATATTGCAATCACCCTTATTCAAAAACAAAATTTAAATCACATTTTTAGCAGTAACACACTCACATTTTTCATAAAACAAACACATTTTTTTCAGGAATCTACTCTCTGAAACCTAAAACTAATTTTAAAAAAAATCTTTCTAGGCATCCACTGTCCCTAATCGTGCAAGAATATTTCAATTGCCTTTTGAAATATTGCAATCACCCTTATCCAAAAACGAAATTTAAATCAACTTTTTAGCAGTAACACACTCACATTTTTCATAAAACAAACACATTTTTTTCAGGAATCTACTCTCTGAAACCTAAAACTAATTTTAAAAAAACATCTTTCTAGGCATCCACTGTCCCTAATCGTGCAAGAAAATGTCAATTGACTTGTTGAAATATTGCAATGACCCTTATTCAAAAACGAAATTTAAATCAACTTTTTAGCAGTAACACACTCACATTTTTCATAAAACAAACACATTTTTTTCAGGAATCTACTCTCTGAAACCTAAAACTAATTTTAAAAAAACATCTTTCTAGGCATCCACTGTCCCTAATCGTGCAAGAAAATTTCAATTGACTTGTTGAAATATTGCAATCACCCTTATCCAAAAACGAAATGTAAATCAACTTTTTAGCAGTAACACACTCACATTTTTCATAAAACAAACACATTTTTTTCAGGAATCTACTCTCTGAAACCTAAAACTAATTTAAAAAAACATCTTTCTAGGCATCCACTGTCCCTAATTGTGCAAGAAAATTTCAATTGACTTGTTGAAATATTGCAATGACCCTTATTCAAAAACGAAATTTAAATCAACTTTTTAGCAGTAACACACTCACATTTTTCATAAAACAAACACATTTTTTTCAGGAATCTACTCTCTGAAACCTAAAACTAATTTTAAAAAAACATCTTTCTAGGCATCCACTCTCCCTAACCATGCAAGAAAATTTCAATTAACTTGTTGAAATATTGCAATCACCCTTATCCAAAAACGATATTTAAATCATCTTTTTTGCACTAACACACTCACATTTTTCATGAAACAAACACATTTTTTTCAGGAATCTACTCTCTGAAACCTAAAACTAATTTTAAAAAAACATCTTTCTAGGCATCCACTGTCCCTAATCGTGCAAGAAAATTTCAATTGACTTGTTGAAATATTGCAATGACCCTTATTCAAAAATGAAATTTAAATCAACTTTTTAGCAGTAACACACTCACATTTTTCATAAAACAAACACATTTTTTACAGGAATCTACTCTCTGAAACCTAAAACTAATTTTAAAAAAACATCTTTCTAGGCATCCACTCTCCCTAACCTTGCAAGAAAATTTCAATTAACTTGTTGAAATATTGCAATCACCCTTATCCAAAAACGATATTTAAATCATCTTTTTTGCACTAACACACTCACATTTTTCATAAAACAAACACATTTTGTTCAGGAATCTACTCTCTGAAACCTAAAACTAATTTTAAAAAAACATCTTTCTAGGCATCCACTGTCCCTAATCGTGCAAGAAAATTTCAATTGACTTGTTGAAATATTGCAATGACCCTTATTCAAAAACGAAATTTAAATCAACTTTTTAGCAGTAACACACTCACATTTTTCATAAAACAAACACATTTTTTTCAGGAATCTACTCTCTGAAACCTAAAACTAATTTAAAAAAAACATCTTTCTAGGCATCCACTGTCCCTAATCGTGCAAGAAAATTTCAAATGACTTGTTGAAATATTGCAATCACCCTTATCCAAAAACGAAATGTAAATCAACTTTTTAGCAGTAACACACTCACATTTTTCATAAAACAAACACATTTTTTTCAGGAATCTACTCTCTGAAACCTAAAACTAATTTTAAAAAAAGATCTTTCTAGGCATCCACTGTCCCTAATCGTGCAAGAAAATTTCAATTGACTTGTTGAAATATTGCAATGACCCTTATTCAAAAACGAAATTTAAATCAACTTTTTAGCAGTAACACACTCACATTTTTCATAAAACAAACACATTTTTTTCAGGAATCTACTCTCTGAAACCTAAAACTAATTTTAAAAAAACATCTTTCTAGGCATCCACTCTCCCTAACCTTGCAAGAAAATTTCAATTAACTTGTTGAAATATTGCAATCACCCTTATCCAAAAACGATATTTAGATCATGTTTTTTGCACTAACACACTCACATTTTTCATAAAACAAACACATTTTTTTCAGGAATCTACTCTCTGAAACCTAAAACTAATTTTAAAAAAACATCTTTCTAGGCATCCACTGTCCCTAATCGTGCAAGAAAATTTCAATTGACTTGTTGAAATATTGCAATCACCCTTATCCAAAAACAAAATTTGAATCAACTTTTTAGCAGTAACACACTCACATTTTTCATAAAACAAACACATTTTTTTCAGGAATCTACTCTCTGGAACCTAAAACTAATTTAAAAAAAAACATCTTTCTAGGCATCCACTGTCCCTAATCTTGCAAGAAAATTTCAATTGACTTGTTGAAATATTGCAATCACCTTTATCCAAAAACGAAATTTAAATCAACTTTTTAGCAGTAACTTACTCACATTTTTCATGAAACAAACACATTTTTTTCAGGAATCAACTCTCAGGAACCTAAAACAAATATAAAAAAAACATCTTTCTATGTATCCACTCTCCCTAATCGTGCAAGAAAATTTCAATTAACTAGTTGAAATAATGCAATCACACCTATCCTGAAGCTAAATTTAAATAAACTTTTTAGCAGTAACACACTCACATTTTTCATAAAACAAACACATTTTTTTCAGGAATCTACTCTCTGAAACCTAAACTAATTTTAAAAAAACATCTTTCTAGGCATCCACTGTCCCTAATCTTGCAAGAAAATTTCAATTGACTTGTTGAAATATTGCAATCACCCTTATCCAAAAACGAAATTTAAATCAACTTTTTAGCAGTAACACACTCACATTTTTCATGAAACAAACACATTTTTTTCAGGAATCAACTCTCTGGAACCTAAAACAAATATAAAAAAACATCTTTCTATGTATCCACTCTCCCTAATCGTGCAAGAAAATTTCAATTAACTAGTTGAAATAATGCAATCACGCCTATCCTGAAGCTAAATTTAAATAAACTTTTTAGCAGTAACACACTCACATTTTTCATAAAACCAACACATTTTTTTCAGGAATCTACTCTCTGAAACCTAAAACTAATTTAAAAAAAACATCTTTCTAGGCATCCACTGTCCCTAATCGTGCAAGAAAATTTCAATTGACTTGTTGAAATATTGCAATCACCCTTATCCAAAAACGAAATGTAAATCAACTTTTTAGCAGTAACACACTCACATTTTTCATAAAACAAACACATTTTTTTCAGGAATCTACTCTCTGAAACCTAAAACTAATTTTAAAAAAACATCTTTCTAGGCATCCACTGTCCCTAATCGTGCAAGAAAATTTCAATTGACTTGTTGAAATATTGCAATGACCCTTATTCAAAAATGAAATTTAAATCAACTTTTTAGCAGTAACACACTCACATTTTTCATAAAACAAACACATTTTTTACAGGAATCTACTCTCTGAAACCTAAAACTAATTTTAAAAAAACATCTTTCTAGGCATCCACTGTCCCTAATCGTGCAAGAAAATTTCAATTGACTTGTTGAAATATTGCAATGACCCTTATTCAAAAACGAAATTTAAATCAACTTTTTAGCAGTAACACACTCACATTTTTCATAAAACAAACACATTTTTTTCAGGAATCTACTCTCTGAAACCTAAAACTAATTTTAAAAAAACATCTTTCTAGGCATCCACTGTCCCTAATTGTGCAAGAAAATTTCAATTGACTTGTTGAAATATTGCAATGACCCTTATTCAAAAACGAAATTTAAATTAATTTTTTAGCAGTAACACACTCACATTTTTCATAAAACAAACACATTTTTTTCAGGAATCTACTCTCTGAAACCTAAAACTAATTTTAAAAAAACATCTTTCTAGGCATCCACTCTCCCTAACCTTGCAAGAAAATTTCAATTAACTTGTTGAAATATTGCAATCACCCTTATCCAAAAACGATATTTAAATCATCTTTTTTGCACTAACACACTCACATTTTTCATAAAACAAACACATTTTTTTCAGGAATCTACTCTCTGAAACCTAAAACTAATTTTAAAAAAACATCTTTCTAGGCATCCACTGTCCCTAATCGTGCAAGAAAATTTCAATTGACTTGTTGAAATATTGCAATGACCCTTATTCAAAAACGAAATTTAAATCAACTTTTTAGCAGTAACACACTCACATTTTTCATAAAACAAACACATTTTTTTCAGGAATCTACTCTCTGAAACCTAAAACTAATTTTAAAAAAACATCTTTCTAGGCATCCACTGTCCCTAATCGTGCAAGAAAATTTCAATTGACTTGTTGAAATATTGCAATCACCCTTATCCAAAAACGAAATGTAAATCAACTTTTTAGCAGTAACACACTCACATTTTTCATAAAACAAACAAATTTTTTTCAGGAATCTACTCTCTGAAACCTAAAACTAATTTTAAAAAAACATCTTTCTAGGCATCCACTGTCCCTAATCGTGCAAGAAAATTTCAATTGACTTGTTGAAATATTGCAATGACCCTTATTCAAAAACGAAATTTAAATCAACTTTTTAGCAGTAACACACTCACATTTTTCATAAAACAAACACATTTTTTTCAGGAATCTACTCTCTGAAACCTAAAACTAATTTTAAAAAAACATCTTTCTAGGCATCCACTGTCCCTAATCGTGCAAGAAAATTTCAATTGACTTGTTGAAATGATGCATTCACGCCTATCCTGAAACTAAATTAAAATCAAATTTTTTGCAGTAACACACTCACATTTTTCATAAAACAAACAATAATTTTTTCAGGAATCCACTCTCTGGAACCTAAAACTAATTAAAAAAAAACATCTTTCTAGGCATCCACTGTCCCTAATCGTGCAAGAAAATTTAAATTGACTTGTTGAAATATTGCAATCACCCTTATCCAAAAACGAAATTTAAATCAACTTTTTTGCAGTAACACACTCACATTTTTCATAAAACAAACACATTTTTTTCAGGAATCTACTCTCTGGAACCTAAAACTAATTAAAAAAAAACATCGTTCTAGGCATCCACTGTCCCTAATCGTGCAAGAAAATTTCAATTAACTAGTTGAAATAATGCAATCACGCCTATCCTGAAGCTAAATTTAAATAAACTTTTTAGCAGTAACACACTCACATTTTTCATAAAACAAACACATTTTTTTCAGGAATCTACTCTCTGAAACCTAAACTAATTTAAAAAAAAACATCTTTCTAGGCATCCACTGTCCCTAACCGTGCAAGAAAATTCCAATTGACTTGTTGAAATATTGCAATCACCCTTATCCAAAAACGAAATTTAAATCAACTTTTTAGCAGTAACACACTTACATTTTTCATAAAACAAACACATTTTTTTCAGGAATCTACTCTCTGAAACCTAAAACTAATTTTAAAAAAACATCTTTCTAGGCATCCACTCTCCCTAATCGTGCAAGAAAATTTCAATTGACTTGTTGAAATATTGCAATCACTCTTATTCAAAAACAAAATGTAAATCAACTTTTTAGCAGTAACACACTCACATTTTTCATAAAACAAACACATTTTTTTCAGGAATCTACTCTCTGAAACCTAAAACTAATTTTAAAAAAACATCTTTTTTAGGCATCCACTGTCCCTAATCGTGCAAGAAAATTTCAATTGACTTGTTGAAATATTGCAATGACCCTTATTCAAAAACGAAATTTAAATCAACTTTTTAGCAGTAACACACTCACATTTTACATAAAACAAACACATTTTTTTCAGGAATCTACTCTCTGAAACCTAAAACTAATTAAAAAAAAATATCTTTCTAGGCATACACTGTCCCTAATCTTGCAAGAAAATTTCAATTGACTTGTTGAAATATTGCAATCACCCTTATCCAAAAACGAAATTTAAATCAACTTTTTAGCAGTAACTTACTCACATTTTTCATAAAACAAACACATTTTTTTCAGGAATCTACTCTCTGAAACCTAGAACTAATTTTAAAAAAACATCTTTCTAGGCATCCACTGTCCCTAATCGTGCAAGAAAATTTCAATTGACTTGTTGAAATATTGCAATCACCCTTATTCAAAAACAAAATTTAAATCACATTTTTAGCAGTAACACACTCACATTTTTCATAAAACAAACACATTTTTTTCAGGAATCTACTCTCTGAAACCTAAAACTAATTTTAAAAAAAATCTTTCTAGGCATCCACTGTCCCTAATCGTGCAAGAATATTTCAATTGCCTTTTGAAATATTGCAATCACCCTTATCCAAAAACGAAATTTAAATCAACTTTTTAGCAGTAACACACTCACATTTTTCATAAAACAAACACATTTTTTTCAGGAATCTACTCTCTGAAACCTAAAACTAATTTTAAAAAAACATCTTTCTAGGCATCCACTGTCCCTAATCGTGCAAGAAAATTTCAATTGACTTGTTGAAATATTGCAATGACCCTTATTCAAAAACGAAATTTAAATCAACTTTTTAGCAGTAACACACTCACATTTTTCATAAAACAAACACATTTTTTTCAGGAATCTACTCTCTGAAACCTAAAACTAATTTTAAAAAAACATCTTTCTAGGCATCCACTGTCCCTAATCGTGCAAGAAAATTTCAATTGACTTGTTGAAATATTGCAATCACCCTTATCCAAAAACGAAATGTAAATCAACTTTTTAGCAGTAACACACTCACATTTTTCATAAAACAAACACATTTTTTTCAGGAATCTACTCTCTGAAACCTAAAACTAATTTAAAAAAACATCTTTCTAGGCATCCACTGTCCCTAATTGTGCAAGAAAATTTCAATTGACTTGTTGAAATATTGCAATGACCCTTATTCAAAAACGAAATTTAAATCAACTTTTTAGCAGTAACACACTCACATTTTTCATAAAACAAACACATTTTTTTCAGGAATCTACTCTCTGAAACCTAAAACTAATTTAAAAAAAACATCTTTCTAGGCATCCACTCTCCCTAACCATGCAAGAAAATTTCAATTAACTTGTTGAAATATTGCAATCACCCTTATCCAAAAACGATATTTAAATCATCTTTTTTGCACTAACACACTCACATTTTTCATGAAACAAACACATTTTTTTCAGGAATCTACTCTCTGAAACCTAAAACTAATTTAAAAAAAACATCTTTCTAGGCATCCACTGTCCCTAATCGTGCAAGAAAATTTCAATTGACTTGTTGAAATATTGCAATGACCCTTATTCAAAAATGAAATTTAAATCAACTTTTTAGCAGTAACACACTCACATTTTTCATAAAACAAACACATTTTTTACAGGAATCTACTCTCTGAAACCTAAAACTAATTTTAAAAAAACATCTTTCTAGGCATCCACTCTCCCTAACCTTGCAAGAAAATTTCAATTAACTTGTTGAAATATTGCAATCACCCTTATCCAAAAACGATATTTAAATCATCTTTTTTGCACTAACACACTCACATTTTTCATAAAACAAACACATTTTGTTCAGGAATCTACTCTCTGAAACCTAAAACTAATTTTAAAAAAACATCTTTCTAGGCATCCACTGTCCCTAATCGTGCAAGAAAATTTCAATTGACTTGTTGAAATATTGCAATGACCCTTATTCAAAAACGAAATTTAAATCAACTTTTTAGCAGTAACACACTCACATTTTTCATAAAACAAACACATTTTTTTCAGGAATCTACTCTCTGAAACCTAAAACTAATTTAAAAAAAACATCTTTCTAGGCATCCACTGTCCCTAATCGTGCAAGAAAATTTCAATTGACTTGTTGAAATATTGCAATCACCCTTATCCAAAAACGAAATGTAAATCAACTTTTTAGCAGTAACACACTCACATTTTTCATAAAACAAACACATTTTTTTCAGGAATCTACTCTCTGAAACCTAAAACTAATTTTAAAAAAAGATCTTTCTAGGCATCCACTGTCCCTAATCGTGCAAGAAAATTTCAATTGACTTGTTGAAATATTGCAATGACCCTTATTCAAAAACGAAATTTAAATCAACTTTTTAGCAGTAACACACTCACATTTTTCATAAAACAAACACATTTTTTTCAGGAATCTACTCTCTGAAACCTAAAACTAATTTTAAAAAAACATCTTTCTAGGCATCCACTCTCCCTAACCTTGCAAGAAAATTTCAATTAACTTGTTGAAATATTGCAATCACCCTTATCCAAAAACGATATTTAGATCATGTTTTTTGCACTAACACACTCACATTTTTCATAAAACAAACACATTTTTTTCAGGAATCTACTCTCTGAAACCTAAAACTAATTTTAAAAAAACATCTTTCTAGGCATCCACTGTCCCTAATCGTGCAAGAAAATTTCAATTGACTTGTTGAAATATTGCAATCACCCTTATCCAAAAACAAAATTTGAATCAACTTTTTAGCAGTAACACACTCACATTTTTCATAAAACAAACACATTTTTTTCAGGAATCTACTCTCTGGAACCTAAAACTAATTTAAAAAAAAACATCTTTCTAGGCATCCACTGTCCCTAATCTTGCAAGAAAATTTCAATTGACTTGTTGAAATATTGCAATCACCTTTATCCAAAAACGAAATTTAAATCAACTTTTTAGCAGTAACTTACTCACATTTTTCATGAAACAAACACATTTTTTTCAGGAATCAACTCTCAGGAACCTAAAACAAATATAAAAAAAACATCTTTCTATGTATCCACTCTCCCTAATCGTGCAAGAAAATTTCAATTAACTAGTTGAAATAATGCAATCACACCTATCCTGAAGCTAAATTTAAATAAACTTTTTAGCAGTAACACACTCACATTTTTCATAAAACAAACACATTTTTTTCAGGAATCTACTCTCTGAAACCTAAACTAATTTTAAAAAAACATCTTTCTAGGCATCCACTGTCCCTAATCTTGCAAGAAAATTTCAATTGACTTGTTGAAATATTGCAATCACCCTTATCCAAAAACGAAATTTAAATCAACTTTTTAGCAGTAACACACTCACATTTTTCATGAAACAAACACATTTTTTTCAGGAATCAACTCTCTGGAACCTAAAACAAATATAAAAAAACATCTTTCTATGTATCCACTCTCCCTAATCGTGCAAGAAAATTTCAATTAACTAGTTGAAATAATGCAATCACGCCTATCCTGAAGCTAAATTTAAATAAACTTTTTAGCAGTAACACACTCACATTTTTCATAAAACCAACACATTTTTTTCAGGAATCTACTCTCTGAAACCTAAAACTAATTTAAAAAAAACATCTTTCTAGGCATCCACTGTCCCTAATCGTGCAAGAAAATTTCAATTGACTTGTTGAAATATTGCAATCACCCTTATCCAAAAACGAAATGTAAATCAACTTTTTAGCAGTAACACACTCACATTTTTCATAAAACAAACACATTTTTTTCAGGAATCTACTCTCTGAAACCTAAAACTAATTTTAAAAAAACATCTTTCTAGGCATCCACTGTCCCTAATCGTGCAAGAAAATTTCAATTGACTTGTTGAAATATTGCAATGACCCTTATTCAAAAATGAAATTTAAATCAACTTTTTAGCAGTAACACACTCACATTTTTCATAAAACAAACACATTTTTTACAGGAATCTACTCTCTGAAACCTAAAACTAATTTTAAAAAAACATCTTTCTAGGCATCCACTGTCCCTAATCGTGCAAGAAAATTTCAATTGACTTGTTGAAATATTGCAATGACCCTTATTCAAAAACGAAATTTAAATCAACTTTTTAGCAGTAACACACTCACATTTTTCATAAAACAAACACATTTTTTTCAGGAATCTACTCTCTGAAACCTAAAACTAATTTTAAAAAAACATCTTTCTAGGCATCCACTGTCCCTAATT
Source organism: Lissotriton vulgaris (assembly GCF_964263255.1). Classification (NCBI taxonomy): domain Eukaryota; kingdom Metazoa; phylum Chordata; class Amphibia; order Caudata; family Salamandridae; genus Lissotriton; species Lissotriton vulgaris. Next base: position 243,601,760 of record NC_141688.1, on the reverse strand, counting down.
GTGCAAGAAAATTTCAATTGACTTGTTGAAATATTGCAATGACCCTTATTCAAAAACGAAATTTAAATTAATTTTTTAGCAGTAACACACTCACATTTTTCATAAAACAAACACATTTTTTTCAGGAATCTACTCTCTGAAACCTAAAACTAATTTTAAAAAAACATCTTTCTAGGCATCCACTCTCCCTAACCTTGCAAGAAAATTTCAATTAACTTGTTGAAATATTGCAATCACCCTTATCCAAAAACGATATTTAAATCATCTTTTTTGCACTAACACACTCACATTTTTCATAAAACAAACACATTTTTTTCAGGAATCTACTCTCTGAAACCTAAAACTAATTTTAAAAAAACATCTTTCTAGGCATCCACTGTCCCTAATCGTGCAAGAAAATTTCAATTGACTTGTTGAAATATTGCAATGACCCTTATTCAAAAACGAAATTTAAATCAACTTTTTAGCAGTAACACACTCACATTTTTCATAAAACAAACACATTTTTTTCAGGAATCTACTCTCTGAAACCTAAAACTAATTTTAAAAAAACATCTTTCTAGGCATCCACTGTCCCTAATCGTGCAAGAAAATTTCAATTGACTTGTTGAAATATTGCAATCACCCTTATCCAAAAACGAAATGTAAATCAACTTTTTAGCAGTAACACACTCACATTTTTCATAAAACAAACAAATTTTTTTCAGGAATCTACTCTCTGAAACCTAAAACTAATTTTAAAAAAACATCTTTCTAGGCATCCACTGTCCCTAATCGTGCAAGAAAATTTCAATTGACTTGTTGAAATATTGCAATGACCCTTATTCAAAAACGAAATTTAAATCAACTTTTTAGCAGTAACACACTCACATTTTTCATAAAACAAACACATTTTTTTCAGGAATCTACTCTCTGAAACCTAAAACTAATTTTAAAAAAACATCTTTCTAGGCATCCACTGTCCCTAATCGTGCAAGAAAATTTCAATTGACTTGTTGAAATGATGCATTCACGCCTATCCTGAAACTAAATTAAAATCAATTTTTTTGCAGTAACACACTCACATTTTTCATAAAACAAACAATAATTTTTTCAGGAATCCACTCTCTGGAACCTAAAACTAATTAAAAAAAAACATCTTTCTAGGCATCCACTGTCCCTAATCGTGCAAGAAAATTTCAATTGACTTGTTGAAATATTGCAATCACCCTTATCCAAAAATGAAATTTAAATCAACTTTTTAGCAGTAACATACTCACATTTTTCATAAAACAAACACATTTTTTTCAGGAATATACTCTCTGGAACCTAAAACTAATTTTAAAAAAACATCTTTCTAGGCATCCACTGTCCCTAATCGTGGAAGAAAATTTCAATTGACTTGTTGAAATATTGCAATCACCCTTATCCAAAAACGAAATTTAAATCAACTTTTTAGCAGTAACATACTCACATTTTTCATAAAACAAACACATTTTTTTCAGGAATCTACTCTCTGGAACCTAAAACTAATTTAAAAAAAACATCTTTCTAGGCATCCACTGTCCCTAATCGTGCAAGAATATTTCAATTGACTTGTTGAAATATTGCAATCACCCTTATCCAAAAACAAAATTTAAATCAACTTTTTAGCAGTAACACACTCACATTTTTCATAAAACAAACACATTTTTTTCAGGAATCTACTCTCTGAAACCTAAAACTAATTTTAAAAAAACATCTTTCTAGGCATCCACTGTCCCTAATCGTGCAAGAAAATTTCAATTGACTTGTTGAAATATTGCAATCACCCTTATCCAAAAACGAAATTTGAATCAACTTTTTAGCAGTAACACACTCACATTTTTCATAAAACAAACACATTTTTTTCAGGAATCTACTCTCTGAAACCTAAAACTAATTTTAAAAAAACATCTTTCTAGGCATCAACTGTCCCTAATCGTGCAAAAACATTTCAATTGACTTGTTGAAATATTGCAATCACCCTTATTCAAAAACAAAATTTAAATCAACTTTTTAGCAGTAACACACTCACATTTTCCATAAAATAAACACATTTTTTTCAGGAATCTACTCTCTGAAACCTAAAACTAATTTTTAAAAAACATCATTCTAGGCATCCACTGTCCCTAATCATGCAAGAAAATTTAAATTGACTTGTTGAAATATTGCAATCACCCTTATCCAAAAACGAAATTTAAATCAACTTTTTTGCAGTAACACACTCACATTTTTTATAAAACAAATACATTTTTGTCAGGAATCTACTCTCTGGAACCTAAAACTAATTTTAAAAAAAACATCTTTCTAGGCATCCACTGTCCCTAATCTTGCAAGAAAATTTCAATTGACTTGTTGAAATATTGCAATCACCCTTATCCAAAAACAAAATTTAAATCAACTTTTTAGCAGTAACTTACTCACATTTTTCATGAAACAAACACATTTTTTTCAGGAATCAACTCTCAGGAACCTAAAACAAATATAAAAAAAACATCTTTCTATGTATCCACTCTCCCTAATCGTGCAAGAAAATTTCAATTAACTAGTTGAAATAATGCAATCACACCTATCCTGAAGCTAAATTTAAATAAACTTTTTAGCAGTAACACACTCACATTTTTCATAAAACAAACACATTTTTTTCAGGAATCTACTCTCTGAAACCTAAACTAATTTAAAAAAACATCTTTCTAGGCATCCACTGTCCCTAATCGTGCAAGAAAATTTCAATTGACTTGTTGAAATATTGCAATCACCCTTATCCAAAAACGAAATTTAAATCAACTTTTTAGCAGTAACACACTTACATTTTTCATAAAACAAACACATTTTTTTCAGGAATCTACTCTCTGAAACCTAAAACTAATTTTGAAAAAACATCTTTCTAGGCATCCACTGTCCCTAATCGTGCAAGAAAATGTCAATTGACTTGTTGAAATATTGCAATCACCCTTATTCAAAAACAAAATTTAAATCAAATTTTTAGCAGTAACACACTCACATTTTTCATAAAACAAACACATTTTTTTCAGGAATCTACTCTCTGGAACCTAAAACTAATTTTAAAAAAACATCTTTCTAGGCATCCACTGTCCCTAATCGTGCAAGAAAATTTCAATTGACTTGTTGAAATATTGCAATCACCCTTATCCAAAAACGAAATTTAAATCAACTTTTTAGCAGGAACACACTCACATTTTTCATAAAACAAACACATTTTTTTCAGGAATCTACTCTCTGAAACCTAAAACTAATTTTTAAAAAACATCTTTCTAGGCATCCACTGTCCCTAATCGTGCAAGAAAATTTCAATTGACTTGTTGAAATATTGCAATCACCCTTATTCAAAAACGATATTTAAATCAACTTTTTTGCAGTAACACACTCACATTTGTCATAAAACAAACACATGTTTTTTCAGGAATCTATTCTCTGAAACCTAAAACTAATTTTAAAAAAACATCTTTCTAGGCATCCACTGTCCCTAATCGTGCAAGAAAATTTCAATTGACTTGTTGAAATGATGCATTCACGCCTATCCTGAAACTAAATTAAAATCAAATTTTTTGCAGTAACACACTCACATTTTTCATAAAACAAACAATAATTTTTTCAGGAATCCACTCTCTGGAACCTAAAACTAATTAAAAAAAAACATCTTTCTAGGCATCCACTGTCCCTAATCGTGGAAGAAAATTTCAATTGACTTGTTGAAATATTGCAATCGCCCTTATTCAAAAACAAAATTTAAATCAAATTTTTAGCAGTAACACACTCACATTTTTCATAAAACAAACACATTTTTTTCAGGAATCTACTCTCTGGAACCTAAAACTAATTTTAAAAAATCATCTTTCTAGGCATCCACTGTCCCTAATCGTGCAAGAAAATTTCAATTGACTTGTTGAAATATTGCAATCACCCTTATCCAAAATCGAAATTTAAATCAACTTTTTAGCAGTAACACACTCACATTTTTCATAAAACAAACACATTTTTTTCAGGAATCTACTCTCTGAAACCTAAAACTAATTTTAAAAAAACATCTTTCTAGGCATCCACTGTCCCTAATCGTGCAAGAAAATTTCAATTGACTTGTTGAAATATTGCAATCACCCTTATTCAAAAACGATATTTAAATCAACTTTTTTGCAGTAACACACTCACATTTTTCATAAAACAAACAATAATTTTTTCAGGAATCCACTCTCTGGAACCTAAAACTAATTAAAAAAAAAATCTTTCTAGGCATCCACTGTCCCTAATCGTGCAAGAATATTTCAATTGACTTGTTGAAATATTGCAATCACCCTTATCCAAAAACGAAATTTAAATCAACTTTTTAGCAGTAACATACTCACATTTTTCATAAAACAAACACATTTTTTTCAGGAATATACTCTCTGGAACCTAAAACTAATTTTAAAAAAACATCTTTCTAGGCATCCACTGTCCCTAATCGTGGAAGAAAATTTCAATTGACTTGTTGAAATATTGCAATCGCCCTTATTCAAAAACGAAATTTAAATCAACTTTTTAGCAGTAACACACTCACATTTTTCATAAAACAAACACATTTTTTTCAGGAATCTACTCTCTGAAACCTAAAACTAATTTTAAAAAAAAATCTTTCTAGGCATCCACTGTCCCTAATCGTGCAAGAATATTTCAATTGACTTGTTGAAATATTGCAATCACCCTTATCCAAAAACGAAATTTAAATCAACTTTTTAGCAGTAACACACTCACATTTTTCATGAAACAAACACATTTTTTTCAGGAATCAACTCTCTGGAACCTAAAACAAATATAAAAAAACATCTTTCTATGTATCCACTCTCCCTAATCGTGCAAGAAAATTTCAATTAACTAGTTGAAATAATGCAATCACGCCTATACTGAAGCTAAATTTAAATAAACTTTTTAGCAGTAACACACTCACATTTTTCATAAAACAAACACATTTTTTTCAGGAATCTACTCTCTGAAACCTAAACTAATTTAAAAAAAACATCTTTCTAGGCATCCACTGTCCCTAATCGTGCAAGAAAATTTCAATTGACTTGTTGAAATATTGCAATCACCCTTATCCAAAAACGAAATTTAAATCAACTTTTTAGCAGTAACACACTTACATTTTTCATAAAACAAACACATTTTTTTCAGGAATCTACTGTCTGAAACCTAAAACTAATTTTAAAAAAACATCTTTCTAGGCATCCACTGTCCCTAATCGTGCAAGAAAATTTCAATTGACTTGTTGAAATATTGCAATGACCCTTATTCAAAAATGAAATTTAAATCAACTTTTTAGCAGTAACACACTCACATTTTTCATAAAACAAACACATTTTTTACAGGAATCTACTCTCTGAAACCTAAAACTAATTTTAAAAAAACATCTTTCTAGGCATCCACTCTCCCTAACCTTGCAAGAAAATTTCAATTAACTTGTTGAAATATTGCAATCACCCTTATCCAAAAACGATATTTAAATCATCTTTTTTGCACTAACACACTCACATTTTTCATAAAACAAACACATTTTTTTCAGGAATCTACTCTCTGAAACCTAAAACTAATTTAAAAAAAAACATCTTTCTAGGCATCCACTGTCCCTAATCGTGCAAGAAAATTTCAATTGACTTGTTGAAATATTGCAATGACCCTTATTCAAAAACGAAATTTAAATCAACTTTTTAGCAGTAACACACTCACATTTTTCATAAAACAAACACATTTTTTTCAGGAATCTACTCTCTGAAACCTAAAACTAATTTTAAAAAAACATCTTTCTAGGCATCCACTGTCCCTAATCGTGCAAGAAAATTTCAATTGACTTGTTGAAATATTGCAATCACCCTTATCCAAAAACGAAATGTAAATCAACTTTTTAGCAGTAACACACTCACATTTTTCATAAAACAAACACATTTTTTTCAGGAATCTACTCTCTGAAACCTAAAACTAATTTTAAAAAAACATCTTTCTAGGCATCCACTGTCCCTAATCGTGCAAGAAAATTTCAATTGACTTGTTGAAATATTGCAATGACCCTTATTCAAAAACGAAATTTAAATCAACTTTTTAGCAGTAACACACTCACATTTTTCATAAAACAAACACATTTTTTTCAGGAATCTACTCTCTGAAACCTAAAACTAATTTTAAAAAAACATCTTTCTAGGCATCCACTCTCCCTAACCTTGCAAGAAAATTTCAATTAACTTGTTGAAATATTGCAATCACCCTTATCCAAAAACGATATTTAGATCATGTTTTTTGCACTAACACACTCACATTTTTCATAAAACAAACACATTTTTTTCAGGAATCTACTCTCTGAAACCTAAAACTAATTTTAAAAAAACATCTTTCTAGGCATCCACTGTCCCTAATCGTGCAAGAAAATTTCAATTGACTTGTTGAAATATTGCAATCACCCTTATCCAAAAACAAAATTTGAATCAACTTTTTAGCAGTAACACACTCACATTTTTCATAAAACAAACACATTTTTTTCAGGAATCTACTCTCTGAAACCTAAAACTAATTTTAAAAAAACATCTTTCTAGGCATCAACTGTCCCTAATCGTGCAAAAACATTTCAATTGACTTGTTGAAATATTGCAATCACCCTTATTCAAAAACAAAATTTAAATCAACTTTTTAGCAGTAACACACTCACATTTTTTATAAAACAAATACATTTTTGTCAGGAATCTACTCTCTGGAACCTAAAACTAATTTAAAAAAAAACATCTTTCTAGGCATCCACTGTCCCTAATCTTGCAAGAAAATTTCAATTGACTTGTTGAAATATTGCAATCACCTTTATCCAAAAACGAAATTTAAATCAACTTTTTAGCAGTAACTTACTCACATTTTTCATGAAACAAACACATTTTTTTCAGGAATCAACTCTCAGGAACCTAAAACAAATATAAAAAAAACATCTTTCTATGTATCCACTCTCCCTAATCGTGCAAGAAAATTTCAATTAACTAGTTGAAATAATGCAATCACACCTATCCTGAAGCTAAATTTAAATAAACTTTTTAGCAGTAACACACTCACATTTTTCATAAAACAAACACATTTTTTTCAGGAATCTACTCTCTGAAACCTAAACTAATTTTAAAAAAACATCTTTCTAGGCATCCACTGTCCCTAATCTTGCAAGAAAATTTCAATTGACTTGTTGAAATATTGCAATCACCCTTATCCAAAAACGAAATTTAAATCAACTTTTTAGCAGTAACACACTCACATTTTTCATGAAACAAACACATTTTTTTCAGGAATCAACTCTCTGGAACCTAAAACAAATATAAAAAAACATCTTTCTATGTATCCACTCTCCCTAATCGTGCAAGAAAATTTCAATTAACTAGTTGAAATAATGCAATCACGCCTATCCTGAAGCTAAATTTAAATAAACTTTTTAGCAGTAACACACTCACATTTTTCATAAAACCAACACATTTTTTTCAGGAATCTACTCTCTGAAACCTAAAACTAATTTAAAAAAAACATCTTTCTAGGCATCCACTGTCCCTAATCGTGCAAGAAAATTTCAATTGACTTGTTGAAATATTGCAATCACCCTTATCCAAAAACGAAATGTAAATCAACTTTTTAGCAGTAACACACTCACATTTTTCATAAAACAAACACATTTTTTTCAGGAATCTACTCTCTGAAACCTAAAACTAATTTTAAAAAAACATCTTTCTAGGCATCCACTGTCCCTAATCGTGCAAGAAAATTTCAATTGACTTGTTGAAATATTGCAATGACCCTTATTCAAAAATGAAATTTAAATCAACTTTTTAGCAGTAACACACTCACATTTTTCATAAAACAAACACATTTTTTACAGGAATCTACTCTCTGAAACCTAAAACTAATTTTAAAAAAACATCTTTCTAGGCATCCACTCTCCCTAACCTTGCAAGAAAATTTCAATTAACTTGTTGAAATATTGCAATCACCCTTATCCAAAAACGATATTTAAATCATCTTTTTTGCACTAACACACTCACATTTTTCATAAAACAAACACATTTTTTTCAGGAATCTACTCTCTGAAACCTAAAACTAATTTTAAAAAAACATCTTTCTAGGCATCCACTGTCCCTAATAGTGCAAGAAAATTTCAATTGACTTGTTGAAATATTGCAATGACCCTTATTCAAAAACGAAATTTAAATCAACTTTTTAGCAGTAACACACTCACATTTTTCATAAAACAAACACATTTTTTTCAGGAATCTACTCTCTGAAACCTAAAACTAATTTTAAAAAAACATCTTTCTAGGCATCCACTGTCCCTAATCGTGCAAGAAAATTTCAATTGACTTGTTGAAATATTGCAATCACCCTTATCCAAAAACGAAATGTAAATCAACTTTTTAGCAGTAACACACTCACATTTTTCATAAAACAAACACATTTTTTTCAGGAATCTACTCTCTGAAACCTAAAACTAATTTTAAAAAAACATCTTTCTAGGCATCCACTGTCCCTAATCGTGCAAGAAAATTTCAATTGACTTGTTGAAATATTGCAATGACCCTTATTCAAAAACGAAATTTAAATCAACTTTTTAGCAGTAACACACTCACATTTTTCATAAAACAAACACATTTTTTTCAGGAATCTACTCTCTGAAACCTAAAACTAATTTTAAAAAAACATTTTTCTAGGCATCCACTCTCCCTAACCTTGCAAGAAAATTTCAATTAACTTGTTGAAATATTGCAATCACCCTTATCCAAAAACGATATTTAAATCATCTTTTTTGCACTAACACACTCACATTTTTCATAAAACAAACACATTTTTTTCAGGAATCTACTCTCTGAAACCTAAAACTAATTTTAAAAAAACATCTTTCTAGGCATCCACTGTCCCTAATCGTGCAAGAAAATTTCAATTGACTTGTTGAAATATTGCAATCACCCTTATCCAAAAACGAAATTAGAATCAACTTTTTAGCAGTAACACACTCACATTTTTCATAAAACAAACACATTTTTTTCAGGAATCTACTCTCTGAAACCTAAAACTAATTTTAAAAAAACATCTTTCTAGGCATCAACTGTCCCTAATCGTGCAAAAACATTTCAATTGACTTGTTGAAATATTGCAATCACCCTTATTCAAAAACAAAATTTAAATCAACTTTTTAGCAGTAACACACTCACATTTTTCATAAAATAAACACATTTTTTTCAGGAATCTACTCTCTGAAACCTAAAACTAATTTTTAAAAAACATCTTTCTAGGCATCCACTGTCCCTAATCATGCAAGAAAATTTAAATTGACTTGTTGAAATATTGCAATCACCCTTATCCAAAAACGAAATTTAAATGAACTTTTTTGCAGTAACACACTCACATTTTTTATAAAACAAATACATTTTTGTCAGGAATCTACTCTCTGGAACCTAAAACTAATTTAAAAAAAAACATCTTTCTAGGCATCCACTGTCCCTAATCTTGCAAGAAAATTTCAATTGACTTGTTGAAATATTGCAATCACCTTTATCCAAAAACGAAATTTAAATCAACTTTTTAGCAGTAACTTACTCACATTTTTCATGAAACAAACACATTTTTTTCAGGAATCAACTCTCAGGAACCTAAAACAAATATAAAAAAAACATCTTTCTATGTATCCACTCTCCCTAATCGTGCAAGAAAATTTCAATTAACTAGTTGAAATAATGCAATCACACCTATCCTGAAGCTAAATTTAAATAAACTTTTTAGCAGTAACACACTCACATTTTTCATAAAACAAACACATTTTTTTCAGGAATCTACTCTCTGAAACCTAAACTAATTTAAAAAAAACATCTTTCTAGGCATCCACTGTCCCTAATCGTGCAAGAAAATTTCAATTGACTTGTTGAAATATTGCAATCACCCTTATCCAAAAACGAAATTTAAATCAACTTTTTAGCAGTAACACACTTACATTTTTCATAAAACAAACACATTTTTTTCAGGAATCTACTCTCTGAAACCTAAAACTAATTTTAAAAAAACATCTTTCTAGGCATCCACTGTCCCTAATCGTGCAAGAAAATGTCAATTGACTTGTTGAAATATTGCAATCACCCTTATTCAAAAACAAAATTTAAATCAAATTTTTAGCAGTAACACACTCACATTTTTCATAAAACAAACACATTTTTTTCAGGAATCTACTCTCTGGAACCTAAAACTAATTTAAAAAAAAATCTTTCTAGGCATCCACTGTCCCTAATCGTGCAAGAAAATTTCAATTGACTTGTTGAAATATTGCAATCACCCTTATCCAAAAACGAAATTTAAATCAACTTTTTAGCAGTAACACACTCACATTTTTCATAAAACAAACACATTTTTTCAGGAATCTACTCTCTGAAACCTAAAACTAATTTTAAAAAAACATCTTTCTAGGCATCCACTGTCCCTAATCGTGCAAGAAAATTTCAATTGACTTGTTGAAATATTGCAATCACCCTTATTCAAAAACGATATTTAAATCAACTTTTTTGTAGTAACACACTCACATTTTTCATAAAACAAACACATGTTTTTTCAGGAATCTATTCTCTGAAACCTAAAACTAATTTAAAAAAAACATCTTTCTAGGCATCCACTGTCCCTAATCGTGCAAGAAAATTTCAATTGACTTGTTGAAATAATGCATTCACGCCTATCCTGAAACTAAATTTAAATAAACTTTTTAGCAGTAACACACTCACATTTTTCATAAAACAAACACATTTTTTTCAGGAATCAACTCTCTGGAACCTAAAACAAATATAAAAAACATCTTTCTAGGCATCCACTCTCCCTAATCGTGCAAGAAAATTTCAATTAACTTGTTGAAATATTGCAATCACCCTTATCCAAAAACGATTTTAAATCAACTTTTTTGCAGTAACACACTCACATTTTTCATAAAACAAACACATTTTTTTCAGGAATCCACTCTCTGGAACCTATAACGAATTTGTAAAAACATCTTTCTAGGCATCCACTCTCCCTAATCTTGCAAGAAAATTTCAATTAACTTGTTGAAATATTGCAATCACCCTTATCCAAAAACGATTTTAAATCAACTTTTTTGCAGTAACACACTCACATTTTTCATAAAACAAACACATTTTTTTCAGGAATCTACTCTCTGAAACCTAAAACTAATTTTAAAAAAACATCTTTCTTGGCATCCACTGTCCCTAATCATGCAAGAAAAATTCAATTGACTTGTTGAAATATTGCAATCACCCTTATCCAAAAACGAAATTTAAATCAACTTTTTAGCAGTAACACACTCACATTTTTCATAAAACAAACACATTTTTTTCTGGAATCTACTCTCTGAAACCTAAAACTAATTTTAAAAAAACATCTTTCTAGGCATCAACTGTCCCTAATCGTGCAAGAACATTTCAATTGACTTGTTGAAATATTGCAATCACCCTTATTCAAAAACAAAATTTAAATCAACTTTTTAGCAGTAACACACTCACATTTTTCATAAAATAAACACATTTTTTCAGGAATCTACTCTCTGAAACCTAAAACTAATTTTTAAAAAACATCTTTCTAGGCATCCACTGTCCCTAATCATGCAAGAAAATTTAAATTGACTTGTTGAAATATTGCAATCACCCTTATCCAAAAACGAAATTTAAATCAACTTTTTTGCAGTAACACACTCACATTTTTCATAAAACAAACACATTTTTTTCAGGAATCTACTCTCTGGAACCTAAAACTAATTAAAAAAAAACATCGTTCTAGGCATCCACTGTCCCTAATCGTGCAAGAAAATTTCAATTAACTAGTTGAAATAATGCAATCACGCCTATCCTGAAGCTAAATTTAAATAAACTTTTTAGCAGTAACACACTCACATTTTTCATAAAACAAACACATTTTTTTCAGGAATCTACTCTCTGAAACCTAAACTAATTTAAAAAAAAACATCTTTCTAGGCATCCACTGTCCCTAACCGTGCAAGAAAATTCCAATTGACTTGTTGAAATATTGCAATCACCCTTATCCAAAAACGAAATTTAAATCAACTTTTTAGCAGTAACACACTTACATTTTTCATAAAACAAACACATTTTTTTCAGGAATCTACTCTCTGAAACCTAAAACTAATTTTAAAAAAACATCTTTCTAGGCATCCACTCTCCCTAATCGTGCAAGAAAATTTCAATTGACTTGTTGAAATATTGCAATCACTCTTATTCAAAAACGAAATGTAAATCAACTTTTTAGCAGTAACACACTCACATTTTTCATAAAACAAACACATTTTTTTCAGGAATCTACTCTCTGAAACCTAAAACTAATTTTAAAAAAACATCTTTTTTAGGCATCCACTGTCCCTAATCGTGCAAGAAAATTTCAATTGACTTGTTGAAATATTGCAATGACCCTTATTCAAAAACGAAATTTAAATCAACTTTTTAGCAGTAACACACTCACATTTTACATAAAACAAACACATTTTTTTCAGGAATCTACTCTCTGAAACCTAAAACTAATTAAAAAAAAATATCTTTCTAGGCATACACTGTCCCTAATCTTGCAAGAAAATTTCAATTGACTTGTTGAAATATTGCAATCACCCTTATCCAAAAACGAAATTTAAATCAACTTTTTAGCAGTAACTTACTCACATTTTTCATAAAACAAACACATTTTTTTCAGGAATCTACTCTCTGAAACCTAGAACTAATTTTAAAAAAACATCTTTCTAGGCATCCACTGTCCCTAATCGTGCAAGAAAATTTCAATTGACTTGTTGAAATATTGCAATCACCCTTATTCAAAAACAAAATTTAAATCACATTTTTAGCAGTAACACACTCACATTTTTCATAAAACAAACACATTTTTTTCAGGAATCTACTCTCTGAAACCTAAAACTAATTTTAAAAAAAATCTTTCTAGGCATCCACTGTCCCTAATCGTGCAAGAATATTTCAATTGCCTTTTGAAATATTGCAATCACCCTTATCCAAAAACGAAATTTAAATCAACTTTTTAGCAGTAACACACTCACATTTTTCATAAAACAAACACATTTTTTTCAGGAATCTACTCTCTGAAACCTAAAACTAATTTTAAAAAAACATCTTTCTAGGCATCCACTGTCCCTAATCGTGCAAGAAAATTTCAATTGACTTGTTGAAATATTGCAATCACCCTTATCCAAAAACGAAATTTAAATCAACTTTTTTGCAGTAACACACTCACATTTTTTATAAAACAAATACATTTTTGTCAGGAATCTACTCTCTGGAACCTAAAACTAATTTTAAAAAAAACATCTTTCTAGGCATCCACTGTCCCTAATCTTGCAAGAAAATTTCAATTGACTTGTTGAAATATTGCAATCACCCTTATCCAAAAACAAAATTTAAATCAACTTTTTAGCAGTAACTTACTCACATTTTTCATGAAACAAACACATTTTTTTCAGGAATCAACTCTCAGGAACCTAAAACAAATATAAAAAAAACATCTTTCTATGTATCCACTCTCCCTAATCGTGCAAGAAAATTTCAATTAACTAGTTGAAATAATGCAATCACACCTATCCTGAAGCTAAATTTAAATAAACTTTTTAGCAGTAACACACTCACATTTTTCATAAAACAAACACATTTTTTTCAGGAATCTACTCTCTGAAACCTAAACTAATTTAAAAAAACATCTTTCTAGGCATCCACTGTCCCTAATCGTGCAAGAAAATTTCAATTGACTTGTTGAAATATTGCAATCACCCTTATCCAAAAACGAAATTTAAATCAACTTTTTAGCAGTAACACACTTACATTTTTCATAAAACAAACACATTTTTTTCAGGAATCTACTCTCTGAAACCTAAAACTAATTTTGAAAAAACATCTTTCTAGGCATCCACTGTCCCTAATCGTGCAAGAAAATGTCAATTGACTTGTTGAAATATTGCAATCACCCTTATTCAAAAACAAAATTTAAATCAAATTTTTAGCAGTAACACACTCACATTTTTCATAAAACAAACACATTTTTTTCAGGAATCTACTCTCTGGAACCTAAAACTAATTTTAAAAAAACATCTTTCTAGGCATCCACTGTCCCTAATCGTGCAAGAAAATTTCAATTGACTTGTTGAAATATTGCAATCACCCTTATCCAAAAACGAAATTTAAATCAACTTTTTAGCAGGAACACACTCACATTTTTCATAAAACAAACACATTTTTTTCAGGAATCTACTCTCTGAAACCTAAAACTAATTTTTAAAAAACATCTTTCTAGGCATCCACTGTCCCTAATCGTGCAAGAAAATTTCAATTGACTTGTTGAAATATTGCAATCACCCTTATTCAAAAACGATATTTAAATCAACTTTTTTGCAGTAACACACTCACATTTGTCATAAAACAAACACATGTTTTTTCAGGAATCTATTCTCTGAAACCTAAAACTAATTTTAAAAAAACATCTTTCTAGGCATCCACTGTCCCTAATCGTGCAAGAAAATTTCAATTGACTTGTTGAAATGATGCATTCACGCCTATCCTGAAACTAAATTAAAATCAAATTTTTTGCAGTAACACACTCACATTTTTCATAAAACAAACAATAATTTTTTCAGGAATCCACTCTCTGGAACCTAAAACTAATTAAAAAAAAACATCTTTCTAGGCATCCACTGTCCCTAATCGTGGAAGAAAATTTCAATTGACTTGTTGAAATATTGCAATCGCCCTTATTCAAAAACAAAATTTAAATCAAATTTTTAGCAGTAACACACTCACATTTTTCATAAAACAAACACATTTTTTTCAGGAATCTACTCTCTGGAACCTAAAACTAATTTTAAAAAATCATCTTTCTAGGCATCCACTGTCCCTAATCGTGCAAGAAAATTTCAATTGACTTGTTGAAATATTGCAATCACCCTTATCCAAAATCGAAATTTAAATCAACTTTTTAGCAGTAACACACTCACATTTTTCATAAAACAAACACATTTTTTTCAGGAATCTACTCTCTGAAACCTAAAACTAATTTTAAAAAAACATCTTTCTAGGCATCCACTGTCCCTAATCGTGCTAGAAAATTTCAATTGACTTGTTGAAATATTGCAATCACCCTTATTCAAAAACGATATTTAAATCAACTTTTTTGCAGTAACACACTCACATTTTTCATAAAACAAACACATTTTTTTCAGGAATATACTCTCTGGAACCTAAAACTAATTTTAAAAAAACATCTTTCTAGGCATCCACTGTCCCTAATCGTGGAAGAAAATTTCAATTGACTTGTTGAAATATTGCAATCGCCCTTATTCAAAAACGAAATTTAAATCAACTTTTTAGCAGTAACACACTCACATTTTTCATAAAACAAACACATTTTTTTTCAGGAATCTACTCTCTGAAACCTAAAACTAATTTTAAAAAAAAATCTTTCTAGGCATCCACTGTCCCTAATCGTGCAAGAATATTTCAATTGACTTGTTGAAATATTGCAATCACCCTTATCCAAAAACGAAATTTAAATCAACTTTTTAGCAGTAACACACTCACATTTTTCATGAAACAAACACATTTTTTTCAGGAATCAACTCTCTGGAACCTAAAACAAATATAAAAAAACATCTTTCTATGTATCCACTCTCCCTAATCGTGCAAGAAAATTTCAATTAACTAGTTGAAATAATGCAATCACGCCTATCCTGAAGCTAAATTTAAATAAACTTTTTAGCAGTAACACACTCACATTTTTCATAAAACAAACACATTTTTTTCAGGAATCTACTCTCTGAAACCTAAACTAATTTAAAAAAAACATCTTTCTAGGCATCCACTGTCCCTAATCGTGCAAGAAAATTTCAATTGACTTGTTGAAATATTGCAATCACCCTTATCCAAAAACGAAATTTAAATCAACTTTTTAGCAGTAACACACTTACATTTTTCATAAAACAAACACATTTTTTTCAGGAATCTACTGTCTGAAACCTAAAACTAATTTTAAAAAAACATCTTTCTAGGCATCCACTGTCCCTAATCGTGCAAGAAAATTTCAATTGACTTGTTGAAATATTGCAATGACCCTTATTCAAAAATGAAATTTAAATCAACTTTTTAGCAGTAACACACTCACATTTTTCATAAAACAAACACATTTTTTACAGGAATCTACTCTCTGAAACCTAAAACTAATTTTAAAAAAACATCTTTCTAGGCATCCACTCTCCCTAACCTTGCAAGAAAATTTCAATTAACTTGTTGAAATATTGCAATCACCCTTATCCAAAAACGATATTTAAATCATCTTTTTTGCACTAACACACTCACATTTTTCATAAAACAAACACATTTTTTTCAGGAATCTACTCTCTGAAACCTAAAACTAATTTAAAAAAAAACATCTTTCTAGGCATCCACTGTCCCTAATCGTGCAAGAAAATTTCAATTGACTTGTTGAAATATTGCAATGACCCTTATTCAAAAACGAAATTTAAATCAACTTTTTAGCAGTAACACACTCACATTTTTCATAAAACAAACACATTTTTTTCAGGAATCTACTCTCTGAAACCTAAAACTAATTTTAAAAAAACATCTTTCTAGGCATCCACTGTCCCTAATCGTGCAAGAAAATTTCAATTGACTTGTTGAAATATTGCAATCACCCTTATCCAAAAACGAAATGTAAATCAACTTTTTAGCAGTAACACACTCACATTTTTCATAAAACAAACACATTTTTTTCAGGAATCTACTCTCTGAAACCTAAAACTAATTTTAAAAAAACATCTTTCTAGGCATCCACTGTCCCTAATCGTGCAAGAAAATTTCAATTGACTTGTTGAAATATTGCAATGACCCTTATTCAAAAACGAAATTTAAATCAACTTTTTAGCAGTAACACACTCACATTTTTCATAAAACAAACACATTTTTTTCAGGAATCTACTCTCTGAAACCTAAAACTAATTTTAAAAAAACATCTTTCTAGGCATCCACTCTCCCTAACCTTGCAAGAAAATTTCAATTAACTTGTTGAAATATTGCAATCACCCTTATCCAAAAACGATATTTAGATCATGTTTTTTGCACTAACACACTCACATTTTTCATAAAACAAACACATTTTTTTCAGGAATCTACTCTCTGAAACCTAAAACTAATTTTAAAAAAACATCTTTCTAGGCATCCACTGTCCCTAATCGTGCAAGAAAATTTCAATTGACTTGTTGAAATATTGCAATCACCCTTATCCAAAAACAAAATTTGAATCAACTTTTTAGCAGTAACACACTCACATTTTTCATAAAACAAACACATTTTTTTCAGGAATCTACTCTCTGAAACCTAAAACTAATTTTAAAAAAAAATCTTTCTAGGCATCAACTGTCCCTAATCGTGCAAAAACATTTCAATTGACTTGTTGAAATATTGCAATCACCCTTATTCAAAAACAAAATTTAAATCAACTTTTTAGCAGTAACACACTCACATTTTTTATAAAACAAATACATTTTTGTCAGGAATCTACTCTCTGGAACCTAAAACTAATTTAAAAAAAAACATCTTTCTAGGCATCCACTGTCCCTAATCTTGCAAGAAAATTTCAATTGACTTGTTGAAATATTGCAATCACCTTTATCCAAAAACGAAATTTAAATCAACTTTTTAGCAGTAACTTACTCACATTTTTCATGAAACAAACACATTTTTTTCAGGAATCTACTCTCTGAAACCTAAACTAATTTTAAAAAAACATCTTTCTAGGCATCCACTGTCCCTAATCTTGCAAGAAAATTTCAATTGACTTGTTGAAATATTGCAATCACCCTTATCCAAAAACGAAATTTAAATCAACTTTTTAGCAGTAACACACTCACATTTTTCATGAAACAAACACATTTTTTTCAGGAATCAACTCTCTGGAACCTAAAACAAATATAAAAAAACATCTTTCTATGTATCCACTCTCCCTAATCGTGCAAGAAAATTTCAATTAACTAGTTGAAATAATGCAATCACGCCTATCCTGAAGCTAAATTTAAATACACTTTTTAGCAGTAACACACTCACATTTTTCATAAAACCAACACATTTTTTTCAGGAATCTACTCTCTGAAACCTAAAACTAATTTAAAAAAAACATCTTTCTAGGCATCCACTGTCCCTAATCGTGCAAGAAAATTTCAATTGACTTGTTGAAATATTGCAATCACCCTTATCCAAAAACGAAATGTAAATCAACTTTTTAGCAGTAACACACTCACATTTTTCATAAAACAAACACATTTTTTTCAGGAATCTACTCTCTGAAACCTAAAACTAATTTTAAAAAAACATCTTTCTAGGCATCCACTGTCCCTAATCGTGCAAGAAAATTTCAATTGACTTGTTGAAATATTGCAATGACCCTTATTCAAAAATGAAATTTAAATCAACTTTTTAGCAGTAACACACTCACATTTTTCATAAAACAAACACATTTTTTACAGGAATCTACTCTCTGAAACCTAAAACTAATTTTAAAAAAACATCTTTCTAGGCATCCACTCTCCCTAACCTTGCAAGAAAATTTCAATTAACTTGTTGAAATATTGCAATCACCCTTATCCAAAAACGATATTTAAATCATCTTTTTTGCACTAACACACTCACATTTTTCATAAAACAAACACATTTTTTTCAGGAATCTACTCTCTGAAACCTAAAACTAATTTTAAAAAAACATCTTTCTAGGCATCCACTGTCCCTAATAGTGCAAGAAAATTTCAATTGACTTGTTGAAATATTGCAATGACCCTTATTCAAAAACGAAATTTAAATCAACTTTTTAGCAGTAACACACTCACATTTTTCATAAAACAAACACATTTTTTTCAGGAATCTACTCTCTGAAACCTAAAACTAATTTTAAAAAAACATCTTTCTAGGCATCCACTGTCCCTAATCGTGCAAGAAAATTTCAATTGACTTGTTGAAATATTGCAATCACCCTTATCCAAAAACGAAATGTAAATCAACTTTTTAGCAGTAACACACTCACATTTTTCATAAAACAAACACATTTTTTTCAGGAATCTACTCTCTGAAACCTAAAACTAATTTTAAAAAAACATCTTTCTAGGCATCCACTGTCCCTAATCGTGCAAGAAAATTTCAATTGACTTGTTGAAATATTGCAATGACCCTTATTCAAAAACGAAATTTAAATCAACTTTTTAGCAGTAACACACTCACATTTTTCATAAAACAAACACATTTTTTTCAGGAATCTACTCTCTGAAACCTAAAACTAATTTTAAAAAAACATTTTTCTAGGCATCCACTCTCCCTAACCTTGCAAGAAAATTTCAATTAACTTGTTGAAATATTGCAATCACCCTTATCCAAAAACGATATTTAAATCATCTTTTTTGCACTAACACACTCACATTTTTCATAAAACAAACACATTTTTTTCAGGAATCTACTCTCTGAAACCTAAAACTAATTTTAAAAAAACATCTTTCTAGGCATCCACTGTCCCTAATCGTGCAAGAAAATTTCAATTGACTTGTTGAAATATTGCAATCACCCTTATCCAAAAACGAAATTAGAATCAACTTTTTAGCAGTAACACACTCACATTTTTCATAAAACAAACACATTTTTTTCAGGAATCTACTCTCTGAAACCTAAAACTAATTTTAAAAAAACATCTTTCTAGGCATCAACTGTCCCTAATCGTGCAAAAACATTTCAATTGACTTGTTGAAATATTGCAATCACCCTTATTCAAAAACAAAATTTAAATCAACTTTTTAGCAGTAACACACTCACATTTTTCATAAAATAAACATATTTTTTTCAGGAATCTACTCTCTGAAACCTAAAACTAATTTTTAAAAA
This sequence comes from Lissotriton vulgaris, assembly GCF_964263255.1. Taxonomy (NCBI): domain Eukaryota; kingdom Metazoa; phylum Chordata; class Amphibia; order Caudata; family Salamandridae; genus Lissotriton; species Lissotriton vulgaris. Next base: position 243,581,817 of record NC_141688.1, on the reverse strand, counting down.
ACATCTTTCTAGGCATCCACTGTCCCTAATCATGCAAGAAAATTTAAATTGACTTGTTGAAATATTGCAATCACCCTTATCCAAAAACGAAATTTAAATGAACTTTTTTGCAGTAACACACTCACATTTTTTATAAAACAAATACATTTTTGTCAGGAATCTACTCTCTGGAACCTAAAACTAATTTTAAAAAAAACATCTTTCTAGGCATCCACTGTCCCTAATCTTGCAAGAAAATTTCAATTGACTTGTTGAAATATTGCAATCACCTTTATCCAAAAACGAAATTTAAATCAACTTTTTAGCAGTAACTTACTCACATTTTTCATGAAACAAACACATTTTTTTCAGGAATCAACTCTCAGGAACCTAAAACAAATATAAAAAAAACATCTTTCTATGTATCCACTCTCCCTAATCGTGCAAGAAAATTTCAATTAACTAGTTGAAATAATGCAATCACACCTATCCTGAAGCTAAATTTAAATAAACTTTTTAGCAGTAACACACTCACATTTTTCATAAAACAAACACATTTTTTTCAGGAATCTACTCTCTGAAACCTAAACTAATTTAAAAAAAACATCTTTCTAGGCATCCACTGTCCCTAATCGTGCAAGAAAATTTCAATTGACTTGTTGAAATATTGCAATCACCCTTATCCAAAAACGAAATTTAAATCAACTTTTTAGCAGTAACACACTTACATTTTTCATAAAACAAACACATTTTTTTCAGGAATCTACTCTCTGAAACCTAAAACTAATTTTAAAAAAACATCTTTCTAGGCATCCACTGTCCCTAATCGTGCAAGAAAATGTCAATTGACTTGTTGAAATATTGCAATCACCCTTATTCAAAAACAAAATTTAAATCAAATTTTTAGCAGTAACACACTCACATTTTTCATAAAACAAACACATTTTTTTCAGGAATCTACTCTCTGGAACCTAAAACTAATTTAAAAAAAAATCTTTCTAGGCATCCACTGTCCCTAATCGTGCAAGAAAATTTCAATTGACTTGTTGAAATATTGCAATCACCCTTATCCAAAAACGAAATTTAAATCAACTTTTTAGCAGTAACACACTCACATTTTTCATAAAACAAACACATTTTTTCAGGAATCTACTCTCTGAAACCTAAAACTAATTTTAAAAAAACATCTTTCTAGGCATCCACTGTCCCTAATCGTGCAAGAAAATTTCAATTGACTTGTTGAAATATTGCAATCACCCTTATTCAAAAACGATATTTAAATCAACTTTTTTGCAGTAACACACTCACATTTTTCATAAAACAAACACATGTTTTTTCAGGAATCTATTCTCTGAAACCTAAAACTAATTTAAAAAAAACATCTTTCTAGGCATCCACTGTCCCTAATCGTGCAAGAAAATTTCAATTGACTTGTTGAAATAATGCATTCACGCCTATCCTGAAACTAAATTAAAATCAAATTTTTTGCAGTAACACACTCACATTTTTCATAAAACAAACAATAATTTTTTCAGGAATCCACTCTCTGGAACCTAAAACTAATTAAAAAAAAACATCTTTCTAGGCATCCACTGTCCCTAATCGTGCAAGAAAATGTCAATTGACTTGTTGAAATATTGCAATCACCCTTATTCAAAAACAAAATTTAAATCAAATTTTTAGCAGTAACACACTCACATTTTTCATAAAACAAACACATTTTTTTCAGGAATATACTCTCTGGAACCTAAAACTAATTTTAAAAAAACATCTTTCTAGGCATCCACTGTCCCTAATCGTGCAAGAAAATTTCAATTGACTTGTTGAAATATTGCAATCACCCTTATCCAAAAACGAAATTTAAATCAACTTTTTAGCAGTAACACACTCACATTTTTCATAAAACAAACACATTTTTTCAGGAATCTACTCTCTGAAACCTAAAACTAATTTTAAAAAAACATCTTTCTAGGCATCCACTGTCCCTAATCGTGCAAAAAAATTTCAATTGACTTGTTGAAATATTGCAATCACCCTTATTCAAAAACGAAATTTAAATCAACTTTTTAGCAGTAACACACTCACATTTTTCATAAAACAAACAAATTTTTTTCAGGAATCTACTCTCTGAAACCTAAAACTAATTAAAAAAAAATATCTTTCTAGGCATCCACTCTCCCTAATCTTCCAAGAAAATTTCAATTAACTTATTGAAATATTGCAATCACCCTTATCCAAAAACGATATTTAAATCAACTTTTTTGCAGTAACACACTCACATTTTTCATAAAACAAACACATTTTTTCAGGAATCTACTCTCTGAAACCTAAAACTAATTTAAAAAAAACATCTTTCTAGGCATCCACTGTCCCTAATCTTGCAAGAAAATTTCAATTGACTTGTTGAAATATTGCAATCACCCTTATCCAAAAACGAAATTTAAATCAACTTTTTAGCAGTAACACACTCACATTTTTCATGAAACAAACAAATTTTTTTCAGGAATCAACTCTCTGGAACCTAAAACAAATATAAAAAAACATCTTTCTATGTATCCACTCTCCCTAATCGTGCAAGAAAATTTCAATTAACTAGTTGAAATAATGCAATCACGCCTATCCTGAAGCTAAATTTAAATAAACTTTTTAGCAGTAACACACTCACATTTTTCATAAAACAAACACATTTTTTTCAGGAATCAACTCTCTGGAACCTAAAACAAATATAAAAAAACATCTTTCTAGGCATCCACTCTCCCTAATCGTGCAAGAAAATTTCAATTAACTTGTTAAAATGATGCATTCACGCTTATCCTGAAACTAAATTTAAATCAACTTTTTTGCAGTAACACACTCACATTTTTCATGAAACAAATACATTTTTTTTTCAGGAATCCACTCTCTGGAACCTATAACGAATTTGTAAAAAACATCTTTCTAGGCATCCACTCTCCCTAATCTTGCAAAAAAATTTCAATTAACTTGTTGAAATATTGCAATCACCCTTATCCAAAAACGATTTTTAAATCAACTTTTTTGCAGTAACACACTCACATTTTTCATAAAACAAACACATTTTTTTCAGGAATCTACTCTCTGAAACCTAAAACTAATTTTAAAAAAACATCTTTCTTGGCATCCACTGTCCCTAATCGTGCAAGAAAAATTCAATTGACTTGTTGAAATATTGCAATCACCCTTATCCAAAAACGAAATTTAAATCAACTTTTTAGCAGTAACACACTCACATTTTTCATAAAACAAACACATTTTTTTCTGGAATCTACTCTCTGAAACCTAAAACTAATTTTAAAAAAACATCTTTCTAGGCATCCACTGTCCCTAACCGTGCAAGAAAATTCCAATTGACTTGTTGAAATATTGCAATCACCCTTATCCAAAAACGAAATTTGAATCAACTTTTTAGCAGTAACACACTTACATTTTTCATAAAACAAACACATTTTTTTCAGGAATCTACTCTCTGAAACCTAAAACTAATTTTAAAAAAACATCTTTCTAGGCATCCACTGTCCCTAATCGTGCAAGAAAATTTCAATTGACTTGTTGAAATATTGCAATCACCCTTATCCAAAAACGAAATTTAAATCAACTTTTTAGCAGTAACACACTCACATTTTTCATAAAACAAACAAATTTTTTTCAGGAATCTACTCTCTGAAACCTAAAACTAATTAAAAAAAAATATCTTTCTAGGCATCCACTCTCCCTAATCTTCCAAGAAAATTTCAATTAACTTATTGAAATATTGCAATCACCCTTATCCAAAAACGATATTTAAATCAACTTTTTTGCAGTAACACACTCACATTTTTCATAAAACAAACACATTTTTTCAGGAATCTACTCTCTGAAACCTAAAACTAATTTAAAAAAAACATCTTTCTAGGCATCCACTGTCCCTAATCTTGCAAGAAAATTTCAATTGACTTGTTGAAATATTGCAATCACCCTTATCCAAAAACGAAATTTAAATCAACTTTTTAGCAGTAACACACTCACATTTTTCATGAAACAAACAAATTTTTTTCAGGAATCAACTCTCTGGAACCTAAAACAAATATAAAAAAACATCTTTCTATGTATCCACTCTCCCTAATCGTGCAAGAAAATTTCAATTAACTAGTTGAAATAATGCAATCACGCCTATCCTGAAGCTAAATTTAAATAAACTTTTTAGCAGTAACACACTCACATTTTTCATAAAACAAACACATTTTTTTCAGGAATCAACTCTCTGGAACCTAAAACAAATATAAAAAAACATCTTTCTAGGCATCCACTCTCCCTAATCGTGCAAGAAAATTTCAATTAACTTGTTAAAATGATGCATTCACGCTTATCCTGAAACTAAATTTAAATCAACTTTTTTGCAGTAACACACTCACATTTTTCATGAAACAAATACATTTTTTTTTCAGGAATCCACTCTCTGGAACCTATAACGAATTTGTAAAAAACATCTTTCTAGGCATCCACTCTCCCTAATCTTGCAAGAAAATTTCAATTAACTTGTTGAAATATTGCAATCACCCTTATCCAAAAACGATTTTTAAATCAACTTTTTTGCAGTAACACACTCACATTTTTCATAAAACAAACACATTTTTTTCAGGAATCTACTCTCTGAAACCTAAAACTAATTTTAAAAAAACATCTTTCTTGGCATCCACTGTCCCTAATCGTGCAAGAAAAATTCAATTGACTTGTTGAAATATTGCAATCACCCTTATCCAAAAACGAAATTTAAATCAACTTTTTAGCAGTAACACACTCACATTTTTCATAAAACAAACACATTTTTTTCTGGAATCTACTCTCTGAAACCTAAAACTAATTTTAAAAAAACATCTTTCTAGGCATCCACTGTCCCTAACCGTGCAAGAAAATTCCAATTGACTTGTTGAAATATTGCAATCACCCTTATCCAAAAACGAAATTTGAATCAACTTTTTAGCAGTAACACACTTACATTTTTCATAAAACAAACACATTTTTTTCAGGAATCTACTCTCTGAAACCTAAAACTAATTTTAAAAAAACATCTTTCTAGGCATCCACTGTCCCTAATCGTGCAAGAAAATTTCAATTGACTTGTTGAAATATTGCAATCACCCTTATCCAAAAACGAAATTTAAATCAACTTTTTAGCAGTAACACACTCACATTTTTCATAAAACAAACAAATTTTTTTCAGGAATCTACTCTCTGAAACCTAAAACTAATTAAAAAAAAATATCTTTCTAGGCATCCACTCTCCCTAATCTTCCAAGAAAATTTCAATTAACTTATTGAAATATTGCAATCACCCTTATCCAAAAACGATATTTAAATCAACTTTTTTGCAGTAACACACTCACATTTTTCATAAAACAAACACATTTTTTCAGGAATCTACTCTCTGAAACCTAAAACTAATTTAAAAAAAACATCTTTCTAGGCATCCACTGTCCCTAATCTTGCAAGAAAATTTCAATTGACTTGTTGAAATATTGCAATCACCCTTATCCAAAAACGAAATTTAAATCAACTTTTTAGCAGTAACACACTCACATTTTTCATGAAACAAACAAATTTTTTTCAGGAATCAACTCTCTGGAACCTAAAACAAATATAAAAAAACATCTTTCTATGTATCCACTCTCCCTAATCGTGCAAGAAAATTTCAATTAACTAGTTGAAATAATGCAATCACGCCTATCCTGAAGCTAAATTTAAATAAACTTTTTAGCAGTAACACACTCACATTTTTCATAAAACAAACACATTTTTTTCAGGAATCAACTCTCTGGAACCTAAAACAAATATAAAAAAACATCTTTCTAGGCATCCACTCTCCCTAATCGTGCAAGAAAATTTCAATTAACTTGTTAAAATGATGCATTCACGCTTATCCTGAAACTAAATTTAAATCAACTTTTTTGCAGTAACACACTCACATTTTTCATGAAACAAATACATTTTTTTTTCAGGAATCCACTCTCTGGAACCTATAACGAATTTGTAAAAAACATCTTTCTAGGCATCCACTCTCCCTAATCTTGCAAGAAAATTTCAATTAACTTGTTGAAATATTGCAATCACCCTTATCCAAAAACGATTTTTAAATCAACTTTTTTGCAGTAACACACTCACATTTTTCATAAAACAAACACATTTTTTTCAGGAATCTACTCTCTGAAACCTAAAACTAATTTTAAAAAAACATCTTTCTTGGCATCCACTGTCCCTAATCGTGCAAGAAAAATTCAATTGACTTGTTGAAATATTGCAATCACCCTTATCCAAAAACGAAATTTAAATCAACTTTTTAGCAGTAACACACTCACATTTTTCATAAAACAAACACATTTTTTTCTGGAATCTACTCTCTGAAACCTAAAACTAATTTTAAAAAAACATCTTTCTAGGCATCCACTGTCCCTAACCGTGCAAGAAAATTCCAATTGACTTGTTGAAATATTGCAATCACCCTTATCCAAAAACGAAATTTGAATCAACTTTTTAGCAGTAACACACTTACATTTTTCATAAAACAAACACATTTTTTTCAGGAATCTACTCTCTGAAACCTAAAACTAATTTTAAAAAAACATCTTTCTAGGCATCCACTGTCCCTAATCGTGCAAGAAAATTTCAATTGACTTGTTGAAATATTGCAATCACCCTTATCCAAAAACGAAATTTAAATCAACTTTTTAGCAGTAACACACTCACATTTTTCATAAAACAAACACATTTTTTTCAGGAATCTACTCTCTGAAACCTAAAACTAATTTAAAAAAAACATCTTTCTAGGCATCAACTGTCCCTAATCGTGCAAGAACATTTCAATTGACTTGTTGAAATATTGCAATGACCCTTATTCAAAAACGAAATTTAAATCAACTTTTTAGCAGTAACACACTCACATTTTTCATAAAACAAACACATTTTTTCCAGGAATCTACTCTCTGAAACCTAAAACTAATTAAAAAAAACATCTTTCTAGGCATCCACTGTCCCTAATCTTGCAAGAAAATTTCAATTGACTTGTTGAAATATTGCAATCACCCTTATCCAAAAACGAAATTTAAATCAACTTTTTAGCAGTAACTTACTCACATTTTTCATAAAACAAACACATTTTTTTCAGGAATCTACTCTCTGGAACCTAAAACTAATTTAAAAAAAACATCTTTCTAGGCATCCACTGTCCCTAATCTTGCAAGAAAATTTCAATTGACTTGTTGAAATATTGCAATCACCCTTATCCAAAAACGAAATTTAAATCAACTTTTTAGCAGTAACTTACTCACATTTTTCATGAAACAAACACATTTTTTTCAGGAATCAACTCTCTGAAACCTAAAACTAATTTAAAAAAAACATCTTTCTAGGCATCCACTGTCCCTAATCGTGCAAGAAAATTTCAATTGACTTGTTGAAATATTGCAATCACCCTTATCCAAAAACGAAATTTAAATCAACTTTTTAGCAGTAACACACTCACATTTTTCATAAAACAAACACATTTTTTTCAGGAATCTACTCTCTGAAACCTAAAACTAATTTTAAAAAAACATCTTTCTAGGCATCAACTGTCCCTAATCGTGCAAGAACATTTCAATTGACTTGTTGAAATATTGCAATCACCCTTATCCAAAAACGATAAGTTTTTGCAGTAACACACTCACATTTTTCATGAAACAAATACATTTTTTTTTCAGGAATCCACTCTCTGGAACCTATAACGAATTTGTAAAAAACATCTTTCTAGGCATCCACTCTCCCTAATCTTGCAAGAAAATTTCAATTAACTTGTTGAAATATTGCAATCACCCTTATCCAAAAACGATTTTTAAATCAACTTTTTTGCAGTAACACACTCACATTTTTCATAAAACAAACACATTTTTTTCAGGAATCTACTCTCTGAAACCTAAAACTAATTTTAAAAAAACATCTTTCTTGGCATCCACTGTCCCTAATCGTGCAAGAAAAATTCAATTGACTTGTTGAAATATTGCAATCACCCTTATCCAAAAACGAAATTTAAATCAACTTTTTAGCAGTAACACACTCACATTTTTCATAAAACAAACACATTTTTTTCTGGAATCTACTCTCTGAAACCTAAAACTAATTTTAAAAAAACATCTTTCTAGGCATCAACTGTCCCTAATCGTGCAAGAACATTTCAATTGACTTGTTGAAATATTGCAATCACCCTTATTCAAAAACAAAATTTAAATCAACTTTTTAGCAGTAACACACTCACATTTTTCATAAAATAAACACATTTTTTTCAGGAATCTACTCTCTGAAACCTAAAACTAATTTTTAAAAAACATCTTTCTAGGCATCCACTGTCCCTAATCATGCAAGAAAATTTAAATTGACTTGTTGAAATATTGCAATCACCCTTATCCAAAAACGAAATTTAAATCAACTTTTTTGCAGTAACACACTCACATTTTTCATAAAACAAACACATTTTTTTCAGGAATCTACTCTCTGGAACCTAAAACTAATTAAAAAAAAACATCGTTCTAGGCATCCACTGTCCCTAATCGTGCAAGAAAATTTCAATTAACTAGTTGAAATAATGCAATCACGCCTATCCTGAAGCTAAATTTAAATAAACTTTTTAGCAGTAACACACTCACATTTTTCATAAAACAAACACATTTTTTTCAGGAATCTACTCTCTGAAACCTAAACTAATTTAAAAAAAAACATCTTTCTAGGCATCCACTGTCCCTAACCGTGCAAGAAAATTCCAATTGACTTGTTGAAATATTGCAATCACCCTTATCCAAAAACGAAATTTAAATCAACTTTTTAGCAGTAACACACTTACATTTTTCATAAAACAAACACATTTTTTTTCAGGAATCTACTCTCTGAAACCTAAAACTAATTTTAAAAAAACATCTTTCTAGGCATCCACTGTCCCTAATCGTGCAAGAAAATTTCAATTGACTTGTTGAAATATTGCAATCACCCTTATCCAAAAACGAAATTTAAATCAACTTTTTAGCAGTAACACACTCACATTTTTCATAAAACAAACACATTTTTTTCAGGAATCTACTCTCTGAAACCTAAAACTAATTTAAAAAAAACATCTTTCTAGGCATCAACTGTCCCTAATCGTGCAAGAACATTTCAATTGACTTGTTGAAATATTGCAATGACCCTTATTCAAAAACGAAATTTAAATCAACTTTTTAGCAGTAACACACTCTCATTTTTCATAAAACAAACACATTTTTTTCAGGAATCTACTCTCTGAAACCTAAAACTAATTAAAAAAAACATCTTTCTAGGCATCCACTGTCCCTAATCTTGCAAGAAAATTTCAATTGACTTGTTGAAATATTGCAATCACCCTTATCCAAAAACGAAATTTAAATCAACTTTTTAGCAGTAACTTACTCACATTTTTCATAAAACAAACACATTTTTTTCAGGAATCTACTCTCTGGAACCTAAAACTAATTTAAAAAAAAACATCTTTCTAGGCATCCACTGTCCCTAATCTTGCAAGAAAATTTCAATTGACTTGTTGAAATATTGCAATCACCCTTATCCAAAAACGAAATTTAAATCAACTTTTTAGCAGTAACTTACTCACATTTTTCATGAAACAAACACATTTTTTTCAGGAATCAACTCTCTGAAACCTAAAACTAATTTAAAAAAAACATCTTTCTAGGCATCCACTGTCCCTAATCGTGCAAGAAAATTTCAATTGACTTGTTGAAATATTGCAATCACCCTTATCCAAAAACGAAATTTAAATCAACTTTTTAGCAGTAACACACTCACATTTTTCATAAAACAAACACATTTTTTTCAGGAATCTACTCTCTGAAACCTAAAACTAATTTTAAAAAAACATCTTTCTAGGCATCAACTGTCCCTAATCGTGCAAGAACATTTCAATTGACTTGTTGAAATATTGCAATCACCCTTATCCAAAAACAAAATTTAAATCAACTTTTTTGCAGTAACACACTCACATTTTTCATAAAACAAACACATTTTTTTCAGGAATCTACTCTCTGGAACCTAAAACTAATTTTAAAAAAAATCATCTTTCTAGGCATCCACTGTCCCTAATCTTGCAAGAAAATTTCAATTGACTTGTTGAAATATTGCAATCACCCTTATCCAAAAACGAAATTTAAATCAACTTTTTAGCAGTAACTTACTCACATTTTTCATGAAACAAACACATTTTTTTCAGGAATCAACTCTCTGGAACCTAAAACAAATATAAAAAAACATCTTTCTATGTATCCACTCTCCCTAATCGTGCAAGAAAATTTCAATTAGCTGGTTGAAATAATGCAATCACGCCTATCCTGAAGCTAAATTTAATTAAACTTTTTAGCAGTAACACACTCACATTTTTCATAAAACAAACACAGTTTTTTTCAGGAATCTACTCTCTGAAACCTAAACTAATTTAAAAAAAACATCTTTCTAGGCATCCACTGTCCCTAATCGTGCAAGAAAATTTCAATTGACTTGTTGAAATATTGCAATCACCCTTATCCAAAAACGAAATTAAAATCAACTTTTTAGCAGTAACACACTTACATTTTTCATAAAACAAATACATTTTTTTCAGGAATCTACTCTCTGAAACCTAAAACTAATTTTAAAAAAACATCTTTCTAGGCATCCACTGTCCCTAATCGTGCAAGAAAATTTCAATTGACTTGTTGAAATATTGCAATCACCCTTATTCAAAAACAAAATTTAAATCAAATTTTTAGCAGTAACACACTCACACTTTTCATAAAACAAACACATTTTTTTTCAGGAATCTACTCTCTGAAACCTAAAACTAATTTTAAAAAAACATCTTTCTAGGCATCCACTGTCCCTAATCATGCAAGAAAATTTCAATTGACTTGTTGAAATATTGCAATCACTCTTATTCAAAAACGAAATGTAAATCAACTTTTTAGCAGTAACACACTCACATTTTTCATAAAACAAACACATTTTTTTCAGGAATCTACTCTCTGAAACCTAAAACTAATTTTAAAAAAACATCTTTTTTAGGCATCCACTGTCCCTAATCGTGCAAGAAAATTTCAATTGACTTGTTGAAATATTGCAATGACCCTTATTCAAAAACGAAATTTAAATCAACTTTTTAGCAGTAACACACTCACATTTTAAATAAAACAAACACATTTTTTTCAGGAATCTACTCTCTGAAACCTAAAATTAATTTAAAAAAAACATCTTTCTAGGCATCCACTGTCCCTAATTGTGCAAGAAAATTTCAATTGACTTGTTGAAATATTGCAATGACCCTTATTCAAAAACGAAATTTAAATCAACTTTTTAGCAGTAACACACTCACATTTTTCATAAAACAAACACATTTTTTTCAGGAATCTACTCTCTGAAACCTAAAACTAATTTTAAAAAAACATCTTTCTAGGCATCCACTCTCCCTAACCATGCAAGAAAATTTCAATTAACTTGTTGAAATATTGCAATCACCCTTATCCAAAAACGATATTTAAATCATCTTTTTTGCACTAACACACTCACATTTTTCATAAAACAAACACATTTTTTTCAGGAATCTACTCTCTGAAACCTAAAACTAATTTTAAAAAAACATCTTTCTAGGCATCCACTGTCCCTAATCGTGCAAGAAAATTTCAATTGACTTGTTGAAATATTGCAATCACCCTTATCCAAAAACGAAATTTGAATCAACTTTTTAGCAGTAACACACTCACATTTTTCATAAAGCAAACACATTTTTTTCAGGAATCTACTCTCTGAAACCTAAAACTAATTTAAAAAAACATCTTTCTAGGCATCAACTGTCCCTAATCGTGCAAAAACATTTCAATTGACTTGTTGAAATATTGCAATCACCCTTATTCAAAAACAAAATTTAAATCAACTTTTTAGCAGTAACTTACTCACATTTTTCATGAAACAAACACATTTTTTTCAGGAATCAACTCTCAGGAACCTAAAACAAATATAAAAAAAACATCTTTCTATGTATCCACTCTCCCTAATCGTGCAAGAAAATTTCAATTAACTAGTTGAAATAATGCAATCACACCGATCCTGAAGCTAAATTTAAATAAACTTTTTAGCAGTAACACACTCACATTTTTCATAAAACAAACACATTTTTTCAGGAATCTACTCTCCGAAACCTAAACTAATTTAAAAAAAACATCTTTCTAGGCATCCACTGTCCCTAATCGTGCAAGAAAATTTCAATTGACTTGTTGAAATATTGCAATCACCCTTATCCAAAAACGAAATTTAAATCAACTTTTTAGCAGTAACACACTTACATTTTTCATAAAACAAACACATTTTTTTCAGGAATCTACTCTCTGAAACCTAAAACTAATTTTAAAAAAACATCTTTCTAGGCATCCACTGTCCCTAATCGTGCAAGAAAATGTCAATTGACTTGTTGAAATATTGCAATCACCCTTATTCAAAAACAAAATTTAAATCAAATTTTTAGCAGTAACACACTCACATTTTTCATAAAACAAACACATTTTTTTCAGGAATCTACTCTCTGGAACCTAAAACTAATTTAAAAAAAAACATCTTTCTAGGCATCCACTGTCCCTAATCGTGCAAGAAAATTTCAATTGACTTGTTGAAATATTGCAATCACCCTTATCCAAAAACGAAATTTAAATCAACTTTTTAGCAGTAACACACTCACATTTTTCATAAAACAAACACATTTTTTTCAGGAATCTACTCTCTGAAACCTAAAACTAATTTTAAAAAAACATCTTGCTAGGCATCCACTGTCCCTAATCGTGCAAGAAAATTTCAATTGACTTGTTGAAATATTGCAATCACCCTTATTCAAAAACGATATTTAATTCAACTTTTTTGCAGTAACACACTCACATTTTTCATAAAACAAACACATGTTTTTTCAGGAATCTATTCTCTGAAACCTAAAACTAATTTTAAAAAAACATCTTTCTAGGCATCCACTGTCCCTAATCGTGCAAGAAAATTTCAATTGACTTGTTGAAATATTGCAATGACCCTTATTCAAAAATGAAATTTAAATCAACTTTTTAGCAGTAACACACTCACATTTTTCATGAAACAAACACATTTTTTTCAGGAATCAACTCTCTGGAACCTAAAACAAATATAAAAAAACATCTTTCTATGTATCCACTCTCCCTAATCGTGCAAGAAAATTTCAATTAACTAGTTGAAATAATGCAATCACGCCTATCCTGAAGCTAAATTTAAATAAACTTTTTAGCAGTAACACACTCACATTTTTCATAAAACCAACACATTTTTTTCAGGAATCTACTCTCTGAAACCTAAAACTAATTTAAAAAAAACATCTTTCTAGGCATCCACTGTCCCTAATCGTGCAAGAAAATTTCAATTGACTTGTTGAAATATTGCAATCACCCTTATCCAAAAACGAAATGTAAATCAACTTTTTAGCAGTAACACACTCACATTTTTCATAAAACAAACACATTTTTTTCAGGAATCTACTCTCTGAAACCTAAAACTAATTTTAAAAAAACATCTTTCTAGGCATCCACTGTCCCTAATCGTGCAAGAAAATTTCAATTGACTTGTTGAAATATTGCAATGACCCTTATTCAAAAATGAAATTTAAATCAACTTTTTAGCAGTAACACACTCACATTTTTCATAAAACAAACACATTTTTTACAGGAATCTACTCTCTGAAACCTAAAACTAATTTTAAAAAAACATCTTTCTAGGCATCCACTCTCCCTAACCTTGCAAGAAAATTTCAATTAACTTGTTGAAATATTGCAATCACCCTTATCCAAAAACGATATTTAAATCATCTTTTTTGCACTAACACACTCACATTTTTCATAAAACAAACACATTTTTTTCAGGAATCTACTCTCTGAAACCTAAAACTAATTTTAAAAAAACATCTTTCTAGGCATCCACTGTCCCTAATAGTGCAAGAAAATTTCAATTGACTTGTTGAAATATTGCAATGACCCTTATTCAAAAACGAAATTTAAATCAACTTTTTAGCAGTAACACACTCACATTTTTCATAAAACAAACACATTTTTTTCAGGAATCTACTCTCTGAAACCTAAAACTAATTTTAAAAAAACATCTTTCTAGGCATCCACTGTCCCTAATCGTGCAAGAAAATTTCAATTGACTTGTTGAAATATTGCAATCACCCTTATCCAAAAACGAAATGTAAATCAACTTTTTAGCAGTAACACACTCACATTTTTCATAAAACAAACACATTTTTTTCAGGAATCTACTCTCTGAAACCTAAAACTAATTTTAAAAAAACATCTTTCTAGGCATCCACTGTCCCTAATCGTGCAAGAAAATTTCAATTGACTTGTTGAAATATTGCAATGACCCTTATTCAAAAACGAAATTTAAATCAACTTTTTAGCAGTAACACACTCACATTTTTCATAAAACAAACACATTTTTTTCAGGAATCTACTCTCTGAAACCTAAAACTAATTTTAAAAAAACATTTTTCTAGGCATCCACTCTCCCTAACCTTGCAAGAAAATTTCAATTAACTTGTTGAAATATTGCAATCACCCTTATCCAAAAACGATATTTAAATCATCTTTTTTGCACTAACACACTCACATTTTTCATAAAACAAACACATTTTTTTCAGGAATCTACTCTCTGAAACCTAAAACTAATTTTAAAAAAACATCTTTCTAGGCATCCACTGTCCCTAATCGTGCAAGAAAATTTCAATTGACTTGTTGAAATATTGCAATCACCCTTATCCAAAAACGAAATTAGAATCAACTTTTTAGCAGTAACACACTCACATTTTTCATAAAACAAACACATTTTTTTCAGGAATCTACTCTCTGAAACCTAAAACTAATTTTAAAAAAACATCTTTCTAGGCATCAACTGTCCCTAATCGTGCAAAAACATTTCAATTGACTTGTTGAAATATTGCAATCACCCTTATTCAAAAACAAAATTTAAATCAACTTTTTAGCAGTAACACACTCACATTTTTCATAAAATAAACACATTTTTTTCAGGAATCTACTCTCTGAAACCTAAAACTAATTTTTAAAAAACATCTTTCTAGGCATCCACTGTCCCTAATCATGCAAGAAAATTTAAATTGACTTGTTGAAATATTGCAATCACCCTTATCCAAAAACGAAATTTAAATGAACTTTTTTGCAGTAACACACTCACATTTTTTATAAAACAAATACATTTTTGTCAGGAATCTACTCTCTGGAACCTAAAACTAATTTAAAAAAAAACATCTTTCTAGGCATCCACTGTCCCTAATCTTGCAAGAAAATTTCAATTGACTTGTTGAAATATTGCAATCACCTTTATCCAAAAACGAAATTTAAATCAACTTTTTAGCAGTAACTTACTCACATTTTTCATGAAACAAACACATTTTTTTCAGGAATCAACTCTCAGGAACCTAAAACAAATATAAAAAAAACATCTTTCTATGTATCCACTCTCCCTAATCGTGCAAGAAAATTTCAATTAACTAGTTGAAATAATGCAATCACACCTATCCTGAAGCTAAATTTAAATAAACTTTTTAGCAGTAACACACTCACATTTTTCATAAAACAAACACATTTTTTTCAGGAATCTACTCTCTGAAACCTAAACTAATTTAAAAAAAACATCTTTCTAGGCATCCACTGTCCCTAATCGTGCAAGAAAATTTCAATTGACTTGTTGAAATATTGCAATCACCCTTATCCAAAAACGAAATTTAAATCAACTTTTTAGCAGTAACACACTTACATTTTTCATAAAACAAACACATTTTTTTCAGGAATCTACTCTCTGAAACCTAAAACTAATTTTAAAAAAACATCTTTCTAGGCATCCACTGTCCCTAATCGTGCAAGAAAATGTCAATTGACTTGTTGAAATATTGCAATCACCCTTATTCAAAAACAAAATTTAAATCAAATTTTTAGCAGTAACACACTCACATTTTTCATAAAACAAACAAATTTTTTTCAGGAATATACTCTCTGGAACCTAAAACTAATTTTAAAAAAACATCTTTCTAGGCATCCACTGTCCCTAATCGTGGAAGAAAATTTCAATTGACTTGTTGAAATATTGCAATCACCCTTATCCAAAAACGAAATTTAAATCAACTTTTTAGCAGTAACACACTCACATTTTTCATAAAACAAACACATTTTTTTCAGGAATCTACTCTCTGAAACCTAAAACTAATTTTAAAAAAACATCTTTCTAGGCATCCACTGTCCCTAATCGTGCAAAAAAATTTCAATTGACTTGTTGAAATATTGCAATCACCCTTATTCAAAAACGAAATTTAAATCAACTTTTTAGCAGTAACACACTCACATTTTTCATAAAACAAACAATTTTTTTTCAGGAATCTACTCTCTGAAACCTAAAACTAATTAAAAAAAAATATCTTTCTAGGCATCCACTCTCCCTAATCTTCCAAGAAAATTTCAATTAACTTATTGAAATATTGCAATCACCCTTATCCAAAAACGATATTTAAATCAACTTTTTTGCAGTAACACACTCACATTTTTCATAAAACAAACACATTTTTTCAGGAATCTACTCTCTGAAACCTAAAACTAATTTAAAAAAAACATCTTTCTAGGCATCCACTGTCCCTAATCTTGCAAGAAAATTTCAATTGACTTGTTGAAATATTGCAATCACCCTTATCCAAAAACGAAATTTAAATCAACTTTTTAGCAGTAACACACTCACATTTTTCATGAAACAAACAAATTTTTTTCAGGAATCAACTCTCTGGAACCTAAAACAAATATAAAAAAACATCTTTCTATGTATCCACTCTCCCTAATCGTGCAAGAAAATTTCAATTAACTAGTTGAAATAATGCAATCACGCCTATCCTGAAGCTAAATTTAAATAAACTTTTTAGCAGTAACACACTCACATTTTTCATAAAACAAACACATTTTTTTCAGGAATCAACTCTCTGGAACCTAAAACAAATATAAAAAAACATCTTTCTAGGCATCCACTCTCCCTAATCGTGCAAGAAAATTTCAATTAACTTGTTAAAATGATGCATTCACGCTTATCCTGAAACTAAATTTAAATCAACTTTTTTGCAGTAACACACTCACATTTTTCATGAAACAAATACATTTTTTTTTCAGGAATCCACTCTCTGGAACCTATAACGAATTTGTAAAAAACATCTTTCTAGGCATCAACTCTCCCTAATCTTGCAAGAAAATTTCAATTAACTTGTTGAAATATTGCAATCACCCTTATCCAAAAACGATTTTTAAATCAACTTTTTTGCAGTAACACACTCACATTTTTCATAAAACAAACACATTTTTTTCAGGAATCTACTCTCTGAAACCTAAAACTAATTTTAAAAAAACATCTTTCTTGGCATCCACTGTCCCTAATCGTGCAAGAAAAATTCAATTGACTTGTTGAAATATTGCAATCACCCTTATCCAAAAACGAAATTTAAATCAACTTTTTAGCAGTAACACACTTACATTTTTCATAAAACAAACACATTTTTTTCAGGAATCTACTCTCTGAAACCTAAAACTAATTTTAAAAAAACATCTTTCTAGGCATCCACTGTCCCTAATCGTGCAAGAAAATTTCAATTGACTTGTTGAAATATTGCAATCACCCTTATCCAAAAACGAAATTTAAATCAACTTTTTAGCAGTAACACACTCACATTTTTCATAAAACAAACACATTTTTTTCAGGAATCTACTCTCTGAAACCTAAAACTAATTTAAAAAAAACATCTTTCTAGGCATCAACTGTCCCTAATCGTGCAAGAACATTTCAATTGACTTGTTGAAATATTGCAATGACCCTTATTCAAAAACGAAATTTAAATCAACTTTTTAGCAGTAACACACTCACATTTTTCATAAAACAAACACATTTTTTCCAGGAATCTACTCTCTGAAACCTAAAACTAATTAAAAAAAACATCTTTCTAGGCATCCACTGTCCCTAATCTTGCAAGAAAATTTCAATTGACTTGTTGAAATATTGCAATCACCCTTATCCAAAAACGAAATTTAAATCAACTTTTTAGCAGTAACTTACTCACATTTTTCATAAAACAAACACATTTTTTTCAGGAATCTACTCTCTGGAACCTAAAACTAATTTAAAAAAAAACATCTTTCTAGGCATCCACTGTCCCTAATCTTGCAAGAAAATTTCAATTGACTTGTTGAAATATTGCAATCACCCTTATCCAAAAACGAAATTTAAATCAACTTTTTAGCAGTAACTTACTCACATTTTTCATGAAACAAACACATTTTTTTCAGGAATCAACTCTCTGAAACCTAAAACTAATTTAAAAAAAACATCTTTCTAGGCATCCACTGTCCCTAATCGTGCAAGAAAATTTCAATTGACTTGTTGAAATATTGCAATCACCCTTATCCAAAAACGAAATTTAAATCAACTTTTTAGCAGTAACACACTCACATTTTTCATAAAACAAACACATTTTTTTCAGGAATCTACTCTCTGAAACCTAAAACTAATTTTAAAAAAACATCTTTCTAGGCATCAACTGTCCCTAATCGTGCAAGAACATTTCAATTGACTTGTTGAAATATTGCAATCACCCTTATCCAAAAACAAAATTTAAATCAACTTTTTTGCAGTAACACACTCACATTTTTCATAAAACAAACACATTTTTTTCAGGAATCTACTCTCTGGAACCTAAAACTAATTTTAAAAAAAACATCTTTCTAGGCATCCACTGTCCCTAATCTTGCAAGAAAATTTCAATTGACTTGTTGAAATATTGCAATCACCCTTATCCAAAAACGAAATTTAAATCAACTTTTTAGCAGTAACTTACTCACATTTTTCATGAAACAAACACATTTTTTTCAGGAATCAACTCTCTGGAACCTAAAACAAATATAAAAAAAACATCTTTCTATGTATCCACTCTCCCTAATCGTGCAAGAAAATTTCAATTAGCTGGTTGAAATAATGCAATCACGCCTATCCTGAAGCTAAATTTAAATAAACTTTTTAGCAGTAACACACTCACATTTTTCATAAAACAAACACATTTTTTTCAGGAATCTACTCTCTGAAACCTAAACTAATTTAAAAAAAACATCTTTCTAGGCATCCACTGTCCCTAATCGTGCAAGAAAATTTCAATTAACTTGTTAAAATGATGCATTCACGCTTATCCTGAAACTAAATTTAAATCAACTTTTTTGCAGTAACACACTCACATTTTTCATGAAACAAATACATTTTTTTTTCAGGAATCCACTCTCTGGAACCTATAACGAATTTGTAAAAAACATCTTTCTAGGCATCCACTCTCCCTAATCTTGCAAGAAAATTTCAATTAACTTGTTGAAATATTGCAATCACCCTTATCCAAAAACGATTTTTAAATCAACTTTTTTGCAGTAACACACTCACATTTTTCATAAAACAAACACATTTTTTTCAGGAATCTACTCTCTGAAACCTAAAACTAATTTTAAAAAAACATCTTTCTTGGCATCCACTGTCCCTAATCGTGCAAGAAAAATTCAATTGACTTGTTGAAATATTGCAATCACCCTTATCCAAAAACGAAATTTAAATCAACTTTTTAGCAGTAACACACTCACATTTTTCATAAAACAAACACATTTTTTTCTGGAATCTACTCTCTGAAACCTAAAACTAATTTTAAAAAAACATCTTTCTAGGCATCAACTGTCCCTAATCGTGCAAGAACATTTCAATTGACTTGTTGAAATATTGCAATCACCCTTATTCAAAAACAAAATTTAAATCAACTTTTTAGCAGTAACACACTCACATTTTTCATAAAATAAACACATTTTTTTCAGGAATCTACTCTCTGAAACCTAAAACTAATTTTTAAAAAACATCTTTCTAGGCATCCACTGTCCCTAATCATGCAAGAAAATTTAAATTGACTTGTTGAAATATTGCAATCACCCTTATCCAAAAACGAAATTTAAATCAACTTTTTTGCAGTAACACACTCACATTTTTCATAAAACAAACACATTTTTTTCAGGAATCTACTCTCTGGAACCTAAAACTAATTAAAAAAAAACATCGTTCTAGGCATCCACTGTCCCTAATCGTGCAAGAAAATTTCAATTAACTAGTTGAAATAATGCAATCACGCCTATCCTGAAGCTAAATTTAAATAAACTTTTTAGCAGTAACACACTCACATCTTTCATAAAACAAACACATTTTTTTCAGGAATCTACTCTCTGAAACCTAAACTAATTTAAAAAAAAACATCTTTCTAGGCATCCACTGTCCCTAACCGTGCAAGAAAATTCCAATTGACTTGTTGAAATATTGCAATCACCCTTATCCAAAAACGAAATTTAAATCAACTTTTTAGCAGTAACACACTTACATTTTTCATAAAACAAACAAATTTTTTTCAGGAATCTACTCTCTGAAACCTAAAACTAATTTTAAAAAAACATCTTTCTAGGCATCCACTGTCCCTAATCGTGCAAGAAAATTTCAATTGACTTGTTGAAATATTGCAATCACCCTTATCCAAAAACGAAATTTAAATCAACTTTTTAGCAGTAACACACTCACATTTTTCATAAAACAAACACATTTTTTTCAGGAATCTACTCTCTGAAACCTAAAACTAATTTAAAAAAAACATCTTTCTAGGCATCAACTGTCCCTAATCGTGCAAGAACATTTCAATTGACTTGTTGAAATATTGCAATGACCCTTATTCAAAAACGAAATTTAAATCAACTTTTTAGCAGTAACACACTCTCATTTTTCATAAAACAAACACATTTTTTTCAGGAATCTACTCTCTGAAACCTAAAACTAATTAAAAAAAACATCTTTCTAGGCATCCACTGTCCCTAATCTTGCAAGAAAATTTCAATTGACTTGTTGAAATATTGCAATCACCCTTATCCAAAAACGAAATTTAAATCAACTTTTTAGCAGTAACTTACTCACATTTTTCATAAAACAAACACATTTTTTTCAGGAATCTACTCTCTGGAACCTAAAACTAATTTAAAAAAAAACATCTTTCTAGGCATCCACTGTCCCTAATCTTGCAAGAAAATTTCAATTGACTTGTTGAAATATTGCAATCACCCTTATCCAAAAACGAAATTTAAATCAACTTTTTAGCAGTAACTTACTCACATTTTTCATGAAACAAACACATATTTTTCAGGAATCAACTCTCTGAAACCTAAAACTAATTTAAAAAAAACATCTTTCTAGGCATCCACTGTCCCTAATCGTGCAAGAAAATTTCAATTGACTTGTTGAAATATTGCAATCACCCTTATCCAAAAACGAAATTTAAATCAACTTTTTAGCAGTAACACACTCACATTTTTCATAAAACAAACACATTTTTTTCAGGAATCTACTCTCTGAAACCTAAAACTAATTTTAAAAAAACATCTTTCTAGGCATCAACTGTCCCTAATCGTGCAAGAACATTTCAATTGACTTGTTGAAATATTGCAATCACCCTTATCCAAAAACAAAATTTAAATCAACTTTTTTGCAGTAACACACTCACATTTTTCATAAAACAAACACATTTTTTTCAGGAATCTACTCTCTGGAACCTAAAACTAATTTTAAAAAAAATCATCTTTCTAGGCATCCACTGTCCCTAATCTTGCAAGAAAATTTCAATTGACTTGTTGAAATATTGCAATCACCCTTATCCAAAAACGAAATTTAAATCAACTTTTTAGCAGTAACTTACTCACATTTTTCATGAAACAAACACATTTTTTTCAGGAATCAACTCTCTGGAACCTAAAACAAATATAAAAAAAACATCTTTCTATGTATCCACTCTCCCTAATCGTGCAAGAAAATTTCAATTAGCAGGTTGAAATAATGCAATCACGCCTATCCTGAAGCTAAATTTAATTAAACTTTTTAGCAGTAACACACTCACATTTTTCATAAAACAAACACATTTTTTTCAGGAATCTACTCTCTGAAACCTAAACTAATTTAAAAAAAACATCTTTCTAGGCATCCACTGTCCCTAATCGTGCAAGAAAATTTCAATTGACTTGTTGAAATATTGCAATCACCCTTATCCAAAAACGAAATTAAAATCAACTTTTTAGCAGTAACACACTTACATTTTTCATAAAACAAATACATTTTTTTCAGGAATCTACTCTCTGAAACCTAAAACTAATTTTAAAAAAACATCTTTCTAGGCATCCACTGTCCCTAATCGTGCAAGAAAATTTCAATTGACTTGTTGAAATATTGCAATCACCCTTATTCAAAAACAAAATTTAAATCAAATTTTTAGCAGTAACACACTCACACTTTTCATAAAACAAACACATTTTTTTTCAGGAATCTACTCTCTGAAACCTAAAACTAATTTTAAAAAAACATCTTTCTAGGCATCCACTGTCCCTAATCATGCAAGAAAATTTCAATTGACTTGTTGAAATATTGCAATCACTCTTATTCAAAAACGAAATGTAAATCAACTTTTTAGCAGTAACACACTCACATTTTTCATAAAACAAACACATTTTTTTCAGGAATCTACTCTCTGAAACCTAAAACTAATTTTAAAAAAACATCTTTTTTAGGCATCCACTGTCCCTAATCGTGCAAGAAAATTTCAATTGACTTGTTGAAATATTGCAATGACCCTTATTCAAAAACGAAATTTAAATCAACTTTTTAGCAGTAACACACTCACATTTTAAATAAAACAAACACATTTTTTTCAGGAATCTACTCTCTGAAACCTAAAATTAATTTAAAAAAAACATCTTTCTAGGCATCCACTGTCCCTAATTGTGCAAGAAAATTTCAATTGACTTGTTGAAATATTGCAATGACCCTTATTCAAAAACGAAATTTAAATCAACTTTTTAGCAGTAACACACTCACATTTTTCATAAAACAAACACATTTTTTTCAGGAATCTACTCTCTGAAACCTAAAACTAATTTTAAAAAAACATCTTTCTAGGCATCCACTCTCCCTAACCATGCAAGAAAATTTCAATTAACTTGTTGAAATATTGCAATCACCCTTATCCAAAAACGATATTTAAATCATCTTTTTTGCACTAACACACTCACATTTTTCATAAAACAAACACATTTTTTTCAGGAATCTACTCTCTGAAACCTAAAACTAATTTTAAAAAAACATCTTTCTAGGCATCCACTGTCCCTAATCGTGCAAGAAAATTTCAATTGACTTGTTGAAATATTGCAATCACCCTTATCCAAAAACGAAATTTGAATCAACTTTTTAGCAGTAACACACTCACATTTTTCATAAAGCAAACACATTTTTTTCAGGAATCTACTCTCTGAAACCTAAAACTAATTTAAAAAAACATCTTTCTAGGCATCAACTGTCCCTAATCGTGCAAAAACATTTCAATTGACTTGTTGAAATATTGCAATCACCCTTATTCAAAAACAAAATTTAAATCAACTTTTTAGCAGTAACTTACTCACATTTTTCATGAAACAAACACATTTTTTTCAGGAATCAACTCTCAGGAACCTAAAACAAATATAAAAAAAACATCTTTCTATGTATCCACTCTCCCTAATCGTGCAAGAAAATTTCAATTAACTAGTTGAAATAATGCAATCACACCGATCCTGAAGCTAAATTTAAATAAACTTTTTAGCAGTAACACACTCACATTTTTCATAAAACAAACACATTTTTTCAGGAATCTACTCTCCGAAACCTAAACTAATTTAAAAAAAACATCTTTCTAGGCATCCACTGTCCCTAATCGTGCAAGAAAATTTCAATTGACTTGTTGAAATATTGCAATCACCCTTATCCAAAAACGAAATTTAAATCAACTTTTTAGCAGTAACACACTTACATTTTTCATAAAACAAACACATTTTTTTCAGGAATCTACTCTCTGAAACCTAAAACTAATTTTAAAAAAACATCTTTCTAGGCATCCACTGTCCCTAATCGTGCAAGAAAATGTCAATTGACTTGTTGAAATATTGCAATCACCCTTATTCAAAAACAAAATTTAAATCAAATTTTTAGCAGTAACACACTCACATTTTTCATAAAACAAACACATTTTTTTCAGGAATCTACTCTCTGGAACCTAAAACTAATTTAAAAAAAAACATCTTTCTAGGCATCCACTGTCCCTAATCGTGCAAGAAAATTTCAATTGACTTGTTGAAATATTGCAATCACCCTTATCCAAAAACGAAATTTAAATCAACTTTTTAGCAGTAACACACTCACATTTTTCATAAAACAAACACATTTTTTTCAGGAATCTACTCTCTGAAACCTAAAACTAATTTTAAAAAAACATCTTGCTAGGCATCCACTGTCCCTAATCGTGCAAGAAAATTTCAATTGACTTGTTGAAATATTGCAATCACCCTTATTCAAAAACGATATTTAATTCAACTTTTTTGCAGTAACACACTCACATTTTTCATAAAACAAACACATGTTTTTTCAGGAATCTATTCTCTGAAACCTAAAACTAATTTTAAAAAAACATCTTTCTAGGCATCCACTGTCCCTAATCGTGCAAGAAAATTTCAATTGACTTGTTGAAATATTGCAATGACCCTTATTCAAAAATGAAATTTAAATCAACTTTTTAGCAGTAACACACTCACATTTTTCATGAAACAAACACATTTTTTTCAGGAATCAACTCTCTGGAACCTAAAACAAATATAAAAAAACATCTTTCTATGTATCCACTCTCCCTAATC
Organism: Lissotriton vulgaris; assembly: GCF_964263255.1. Lineage (NCBI taxonomy): Eukaryota > Metazoa > Chordata > Amphibia > Caudata > Salamandridae > Lissotriton > Lissotriton vulgaris. The sequence goes on along the minus strand of NC_141688.1, from coordinate 243,556,963 downwards.
GTGCAAGAAAATTTCAATTAACTAGTTGAAATAATGCAATCACGCCTATCCTGAAGCTAAATTTAAATAAACTTTTTAGCAGTAACACACTCACATTTTTCATAAAACCAACACATTTTTTTCAGGAATCTACTCTCTGAAACCTAAAACTAATTTAAAAAAAACATCTTTCTAGGCATCCACTGTCCCTAATCGTGCAAGAAAATTTCAATTGACTTGTTGAAATATTGCAATCACCCTTATCCAAAAACGAAATGTAAATCAACTTTTTAGCAGTAACACACTCACATTTTTCATAAAACAAACACATTTTTTTCAGGAATCTACTCTCTGAAACCTAAAACTAATTTTAAAAAAACATCTTTCTAGGCATCCACTGTCCCTAATCGTGCAAGAAAATTTCAATTGACTTGTTGAAATATTGCAATGACCCTTATTCAAAAATGAAATTTAAATCAACTTTTTAGCAGTAACACACTCACATTTTTCATAAAACAAACACATTTTTTACAGGAATCTACTCTCTGAAACCTAAAACTAATTTTAAAAAAACATCTTTCTAGGCATCCACTCTCCCTAACCTTGCAAGAAAATTTCAATTAACTTGTTGAAATATTGCAATCACCCTTATCCAAAAACGATATTTAAATCATCTTTTTTGCACTAACACACTCACATTTTTCATAAAACAAACACATTTTTTTCAGGAATCTACTCTCTGAAACCTAAAACTAATTTTAAAAAAACATCTTTCTAGGCATCCACTGTCCCTAATAGTGCAAGAAAATTTCAATTGACTTGTTGAAATATTGCAATGACCCTTATTCAAAAACGAAATTTAAATCAACTTTTTAGCAGTAACACACTCACATTTTTCATAAAACAAACACATTTTTTTCAGGAATCTACTCTCTGAAACCTAAAACTAATTTTAAAAAAACATCTTTCTAGGCATCCACTGTCCCTAATCGTGCAAGAAAATTTCAATTGACTTGTTGAAATATTGCAATCACCCTTATCCAAAAACGAAATGTAAATCAACTTTTTAGCAGTAACACACTCACATTTTTCATAAAACAAACACATTTTTTTCAGGAATCTACTCTCTGAAACCTAAAACTAATTTTAAAAAAACATCTTTCTAGGCATCCACTGTCCCTAATCGTGCAAGAAAATTTCAATTGACTTGTTGAAATATTGCAATGACCCTTATTCAAAAACGAAATTTAAATCAACTTTTTAGCAGTAACACACTCACATTTTTCATAAAACAAACACATTTTTTTCAGGAATCTACTCTCTGAAACCTAAAACTAATTTTAAAAAAACATTTTTCTAGGCATCCACTCTCCCTAACCTTGCAAGAAAATTTCAATTAACTTGTTGAAATATTGCAATCACCCTTATCCAAAAACGATATTTAAATCATCTTTTTTGCACTAACACACTCACATTTTTCATAAAACAAACACATTTTTTTCAGGAATCTACTCTCTGAAACCTAAAACTAATTTTAAAAAAACATCTTTCTAGGCATCCACTGTCCCTAATCGTGCAAGAAAATTTCAATTGACTTGTTGAAATATTGCAATCACCCTTATCCAAAAACGAAATTAGAATCAACTTTTTAGCAGTAACACACTCACATTTTTCATAAAACAAACACATTTTTTTCAGGAATCTACTCTCTGAAACCTAAAACTAATTTTAAAAAAACATCTTTCTAGGCATCAACTGTCCCTAATCGTGCAAAAACATTTCAATTGACTTGTTGAAATATTGCAATCACCCTTATTCAAAAACAAAATTTAAATCAACTTTTTAGCAGTAACACACTCACATTTTTCATAAAATAAACACATTTTTTTCAGGAATCTACTCTCTGAAACCTAAAACTAATTTTTAAAAAACATCTTTCTAGGCATCCACTGTCCCTAATCATGCAAGAAAATTTAAATTGACTTGTTGAAATATTGCAATCACCCTTATCCAAAAACGAAATTTAAATGAACTTTTTTGCAGTAACACACTCACATTTTTTATAAAACAAATACATTTTTGTCAGGAATCTACTCTCTGGAACCTAAAACTAATTTAAAAAAAAACATCTTTCTAGGCATCCACTGTCCCTAATCTTGCAAGAAAATTTCAATTGACTTGTTGAAATATTGCAATCACCTTTATCCAAAAACGAAATTTAAATCAACTTTTTAGCAGTAACTTACTCACATTTTTCATGAAACAAACACATTTTTTTCAGGAATCAACTCTCAGGAACCTAAAACAAATATAAAAAAAACATCTTTCTATGTATCCACTCTCCCTAATCGTGCAAGAAAATTTCAATTAACTAGTTGAAATAATGCAATCACACCTATCCTGAAGCTAAATTTAAATAAACTTTTTAGCAGTAACACACTCACATTTTTCATAAAACAAACACATTTTTTTCAGGAATCTACTCTCTGAAACCTAAACTAATTTAAAAAAAACATCTTTCTAGGCATCCACTGTCCCTAATCGTGCAAGAAAATTTCAATTGACTTGTTGAAATATTGCAATCACCCTTATCCAAAAACGAAATTTAAATCAACTTTTTAGCAGTAACACACTTACATTTTTCATAAAACAAACACATTTTTTTCAGGAATCTACTCTCTGAAACCTAAAACTAATTTTAAAAAAACATCTTTCTAGGCATCCACTGTCCCTAATCGTGCAAGAAAATGTCAATTGACTTGTTGAAATATTGCAATCACCCTTATTCAAAAACAAAATTTAAATCAAATTTTTAGCAGTAACACACTCACATTTTTCATAAAACAAACAAATTTTTTTCAGGAATATACTCTCTGGAACCTAAAACTAATTTTAAAAAAACATCTTTCTAGGCATCCACTGTCCCTAATCGTGGAAGAAAATTTCAATTGACTTGTTGAAATATTGCAATCACCCTTATCCAAAAACGAAATTTAAATCAACTTTTTAGCAGTAACACACTCACATTTTTCATAAAACAAACACATTTTTTTCAGGAATCTACTCTCTGAAACCTAAAACTAATTTTAAAAAAACATCTTTCTAGGCATCCACTGTCCCTAATCGTGCAAAAAAATTTCAATTGACTTGTTGAAATATTGCAATCACCCTTATTCAAAAACGAAATTTAAATCAACTTTTTAGCAGTAACACACTCACATTTTTCATAAAACAAACAATTTTTTTTCAGGAATCTACTCTCTGAAACCTAAAACTAATTAAAAAAAAATATCTTTCTAGGCATCCACTCTCCCTAATCTTCCAAGAAAATTTCAATTAACTTATTGAAATATTGCAATCACCCTTATCCAAAAACGATATTTAAATCAACTTTTTTGCAGTAACACACTCACATTTTTCATAAAACAAACACATTTTTTCAGGAATCTACTCTCTGAAACCTAAAACTAATTTAAAAAAAACATCTTTCTAGGCATCCACTGTCCCTAATCTTGCAAGAAAATTTCAATTGACTTGTTGAAATATTGCAATCACCCTTATCCAAAAACGAAATTTAAATCAACTTTTTAGCAGTAACACACTCACATTTTTCATGAAACAAACAAATTTTTTTCAGGAATCAACTCTCTGGAACCTAAAACAAATATAAAAAAACATCTTTCTATGTATCCACTCTCCCTAATCGTGCAAGAAAATTTCAATTAACTAGTTGAAATAATGCAATCACGCCTATCCTGAAGCTAAATTTAAATAAACTTTTTAGCAGTAACACACTCACATTTTTCATAAAACAAACACATTTTTTTCAGGAATCAACTCTCTGGAACCTAAAACAAATATAAAAAAACATCTTTCTAGGCATCCACTCTCCCTAATCGTGCAAGAAAATTTCAATTAACTTGTTAAAATGATGCATTCACGCTTATCCTGAAACTAAATTTAAATCAACTTTTTTGCAGTAACACACTCACATTTTTCATGAAACAAATACATTTTTTTTTCAGGAATCCACTCTCTGGAACCTATAACGAATTTGTAAAAAACATCTTTCTAGGCATCAACTCTCCCTAATCTTGCAAGAAAATTTCAATTAACTTGTTGAAATATTGCAATCACCCTTATCCAAAAACGATTTTTAAATCAACTTTTTTGCAGTAACACACTCACATTTTTCATAAAACAAACACATTTTTTTCAGGAATCTACTCTCTGAAACCTAAAACTAATTTTAAAAAAACATCTTTCTTGGCATCCACTGTCCCTAATCGTGCAAGAAAAATTCAATTGACTTGTTGAAATATTGCAATCACCCTTATCCAAAAACGAAATTTAAATCAACTTTTTAGCAGTAACACACTTACATTTTTCATAAAACAAACACATTTTTTTCAGGAATCTACTCTCTGAAACCTAAAACTAATTTTAAAAAAACATCTTTCTAGGCATCCACTGTCCCTAATCGTGCAAGAAAATTTCAATTGACTTGTTGAAATATTGCAATCACCCTTATCCAAAAACGAAATTTAAATCAACTTTTTAGCAGTAACACACTCACATTTTTCATAAAACAAACACATTTTTTTCAGGAATCTACTCTCTGAAACCTAAAACTAATTTAAAAAAAACATCTTTCTAGGCATCAACTGTCCCTAATCGTGCAAGAACATTTCAATTGACTTGTTGAAATATTGCAATGACCCTTATTCAAAAACGAAATTTAAATCAACTTTTTAGCAGTAACACACTCACATTTTTCATAAAACAAACACATTTTTTCCAGGAATCTACTCTCTGAAACCTAAAACTAATTAAAAAAAACATCTTTCTAGGCATCCACTGTCCCTAATCTTGCAAGAAAATTTCAATTGACTTGTTGAAATATTGCAATCACCCTTATCCAAAAACGAAATTTAAATCAACTTTTTAGCAGTAACTTACTCACATTTTTCATAAAACAAACACATTTTTTTCAGGAATCTACTCTCTGGAACCTAAAACTAATTTAAAAAAAAACATCTTTCTAGGCATCCACTGTCCCTAATCTTGCAAGAAAATTTCAATTGACTTGTTGAAATATTGCAATCACCCTTATCCAAAAACGAAATTTAAATCAACTTTTTAGCAGTAACTTACTCACATTTTTCATGAAACAAACACATTTTTTTCAGGAATCAACTCTCTGAAACCTAAAACTAATTTAAAAAAAACATCTTTCTAGGCATCCACTGTCCCTAATCGTGCAAGAAAATTTCAATTGACTTGTTGAAATATTGCAATCACCCTTATCCAAAAACGAAATTTAAATCAACTTTTTAGCAGTAACACACTCACATTTTTCATAAAACAAACACATTTTTTTCAGGAATCTACTCTCTGAAACCTAAAACTAATTTTAAAAAAACATCTTTCTAGGCATCAACTGTCCCTAATCGTGCAAGAACATTTCAATTGACTTGTTGAAATATTGCAATCACCCTTATCCAAAAACAAAATTTAAATCAACTTTTTTGCAGTAACACACTCACATTTTTCATAAAACAAACACATTTTTTTCAGGAATCTACTCTCTGGAACCTAAAACTAATTTTAAAAAAAACATCTTTCTAGGCATCCACTGTCCCTAATCTTGCAAGAAAATTTCAATTGACTTGTTGAAATATTGCAATCACCCTTATCCAAAAACGAAATTTAAATCAACTTTTTAGCAGTAACTTACTCACATTTTTCATGAAACAAACACATTTTTTTCAGGAATCAACTCTCTGGAACCTAAAACAAATATAAAAAAAACATCTTTCTATGTATCCACTCTCCCTAATCGTGCAAGAAAATTTCAATTAGCTGGTTGAAATAATGCAATCACGCCTATCCTGAAGCTAAATTTAAATAAACTTTTTAGCAGTAACACACTCACATTTTTCATAAAACAAACACATTTTTTTCAGGAATCTACTCTCTGAAACCTAAACTAATTTAAAAAAAACATCTTTCTAGGCATCCACTGTCCCTAATCGTGCAAGAAAATTTCAATTAACTTGTTAAAATGATGCATTCACGCTTATCCTGAAACTAAATTTAAATCAACTTTTTTGCAGTAACACACTCACATTTTTCATGAAACAAATACATTTTTTTTTCAGGAATCCACTCTCTGGAACCTATAACGAATTTGTAAAAAACATCTTTCTAGGCATCCACTCTCCCTAATCTTGCAAGAAAATTTCAATTAACTTGTTGAAATATTGCAATCACCCTTATCCAAAAACGATTTTTAAATCAACTTTTTTGCAGTAACACACTCACATTTTTCATAAAACAAACACATTTTTTTCAGGAATCTACTCTCTGAAACCTAAAACTAATTTTAAAAAAACATCTTTCTTGGCATCCACTGTCCCTAATCGTGCAAGAAAAATTCAATTGACTTGTTGAAATATTGCAATCACCCTTATCCAAAAACGAAATTTAAATCAACTTTTTAGCAGTAACACACTCACATTTTTCATAAAACAAACACATTTTTTTCTGGAATCTACTCTCTGAAACCTAAAACTAATTTTAAAAAAACATCTTTCTAGGCATCAACTGTCCCTAATCGTGCAAGAACATTTCAATTGACTTGTTGAAATATTGCAATCACCCTTATTCAAAAACAAAATTTAAATCAACTTTTTAGCAGTAACACACTCACATTTTTCATAAAATAAACACATTTTTTTCAGGAATCTACTCTCTGAAACCTAAAACTAATTTTTAAAAAACATCTTTCTAGGCATCCACTGTCCCTAATCATGCAAGAAAATTTAAATTGACTTGTTGAAATATTGCAATCACCCTTATCCAAAAACGAAATTTAAATCAACTTTTTTGCAGTAACACACTCACATTTTTCATAAAACAAACACATTTTTTTCAGGAATCTACTCTCTGGAACCTAAAACTAATTAAAAAAAAACATCGTTCTAGGCATCCACTGTCCCTAATCGTGCAAGAAAATTTCAATTAACTAGTTGAAATAATGCAATCACGCCTATCCTGAAGCTAAATTTAAATAAACTTTTTAGCAGTAACACACTCACATCTTTCATAAAACAAACACATTTTTTTCAGGAATCTACTCTCTGAAACCTAAACTAATTTAAAAAAAAACATCTTTCTAGGCATCCACTGTCCCTAACCGTGCAAGAAAATTCCAATTGACTTGTTGAAATATTGCAATCACCCTTATCCAAAAACGAAATTTAAATCAACTTTTTAGCAGTAACACACTTACATTTTTCATAAAACAAACAAATTTTTTTCAGGAATCTACTCTCTGAAACCTAAAACTAATTTTAAAAAAACATCTTTCTAGGCATCCACTGTCCCTAATCGTGCAAGAAAATTTCAATTGACTTGTTGAAATATTGCAATCACCCTTATCCAAAAACGAAATTTAAATCAACTTTTTAGCAGTAACACACTCACATTTTTCATAAAACAAACACATTTTTTTCAGGAATCTACTCTCTGAAACCTAAAACTAATTTAAAAAAAACATCTTTCTAGGCATCAACTGTCCCTAATCGTGCAAGAACATTTCAATTGACTTGTTGAAATATTGCAATGACCCTTATTCAAAAACGAAATTTAAATCAACTTTTTAGCAGTAACACACTCTCATTTTTCATAAAACAAACACATTTTTTTCAGGAATCTACTCTCTGAAACCTAAAACTAATTAAAAAAAACATCTTTCTAGGCATCCACTGTCCCTAATCTTGCAAGAAAATTTCAATTGACTTGTTGAAATATTGCAATCACCCTTATCCAAAAACGAAATTTAAATCAACTTTTTAGCAGTAACTTACTCACATTTTTCATAAAACAAACACATTTTTTTCAGGAATCTACTCTCTGGAACCTAAAACTAATTTAAAAAAAAACATCTTTCTAGGCATCCACTGTCCCTAATCTTGCAAGAAAATTTCAATTGACTTGTTGAAATATTGCAATCACCCTTATCCAAAAACGAAATTTAAATCAACTTTTTAGCAGTAACTTACTCACATTTTTCATGAAACAAACACATATTTTTCAGGAATCAACTCTCTGAAACCTAAAACTAATTTAAAAAAAACATCTTTCTAGGCATCCACTGTCCCTAATCGTGCAAGAAAATTTCAATTGACTTGTTGAAATATTGCAATCACCCTTATCCAAAAACGAAATTTAAATCAACTTTTTAGCAGTAACACACTCACATTTTTCATAAAACAAACACATTTTTTTCAGGAATCTACTCTCTGAAACCTAAAACTAATTTTAAAAAAACATCTTTCTAGGCATCAACTGTCCCTAATCGTGCAAGAACATTTCAATTGACTTGTTGAAATATTGCAATCACCCTTATCCAAAAACAAAATTTAAATCAACTTTTTTGCAGTAACACACTCACATTTTTCATAAAACAAACACATTTTTTTCAGGAATCTACTCTCTGGAACCTAAAACTAATTTTAAAAAAAATCATCTTTCTAGGCATCCACTGTCCCTAATCTTGCAAGAAAATTTCAATTGACTTGTTGAAATATTGCAATCACCCTTATCCAAAAACGAAATTTAAATCAACTTTTTAGCAGTAACTTACTCACATTTTTCATGAAACAAACACATTTTTTTCAGGAATCAACTCTCTGGAACCTAAAACAAATATAAAAAAAACATCTTTCTATGTATCCACTCTCCCTAATCGTGCAAGAAAATTTCAATTAGCAGGTTGAAATAATGCAATCACGCCTATCCTGAAGCTAAATTTAATTAAACTTTTTAGCAGTAACACACTCACATTTTTCATAAAACAAACACATTTTTTTCAGGAATCTACTCTCTGAAACCTAAACTAATTTAAAAAAAACATCTTTCTAGGCATCCACTGTCCCTAATCGTGCAAGAAAATTTCAATTGACTTGTTGAAATATTGCAATCACCCTTATCCAAAAACGAAATTAAAATCAACTTTTTAGCAGTAACACACTTACATTTTTCATAAAACAAATACATTTTTTTCAGGAATCTACTCTCTGAAACCTAAAACTAATTTTAAAAAAACATCTTTCTAGGCATCCACTGTCCCTAATCGTGCAAGAAAATTTCAATTGACTTGTTGAAATATTGCAATCACCCTTATTCAAAAACAAAATTTAAATCAAATTTTTAGCAGTAACACACTCACACTTTTCATAAAACAAACACATTTTTTTTCAGGAATCTACTCTCTGAAACCTAAAACTAATTTTAAAAAAACATCTTTCTAGGCATCCACTGTCCCTAATCATGCAAGAAAATTTCAATTGACTTGTTGAAATATTGCAATCACTCTTATTCAAAAACGAAATGTAAATCAACTTTTTAGCAGTAACACACTCACATTTTTCATAAAACAAACACATTTTTTTCAGGAATCTACTCTCTGAAACCTAAAACTAATTTTAAAAAAACATCTTTTTTAGGCATCCACTGTCCCTAATCGTGCAAGAAAATTTCAATTGACTTGTTGAAATATTGCAATGACCCTTATTCAAAAACGAAATTTAAATCAACTTTTTAGCAGTAACACACTCACATTTTAAATAAAACAAACACATTTTTTTCAGGAATCTACTCTCTGAAACCTAAAATTAATTTAAAAAAAACATCTTTCTAGGCATCCACTGTCCCTAATTGTGCAAGAAAATTTCAATTGACTTGTTGAAATATTGCAATGACCCTTATTCAAAAACGAAATTTAAATCAACTTTTTAGCAGTAACACACTCACATTTTTCATAAAACAAACACATTTTTTTCAGGAATCTACTCTCTGAAACCTAAAACTAATTTTAAAAAAACATCTTTCTAGGCATCCACTCTCCCTAACCATGCAAGAAAATTTCAATTAACTTGTTGAAATATTGCAATCACCCTTATCCAAAAACGATATTTAAATCATCTTTTTTGCACTAACACACTCACATTTTTCATAAAACAAACACATTTTTTTCAGGAATCTACTCTCTGAAACCTAAAACTAATTTTAAAAAAACATCTTTCTAGGCATCCACTGTCCCTAATCGTGCAAGAAAATTTCAATTGACTTGTTGAAATATTGCAATCACCCTTATCCAAAAACGAAATTTGAATCAACTTTTTAGCAGTAACACACTCACATTTTTCATAAAGCAAACACATTTTTTTCAGGAATCTACTCTCTGAAACCTAAAACTAATTTAAAAAAACATCTTTCTAGGCATCAACTGTCCCTAATCGTGCAAAAACATTTCAATTGACTTGTTGAAATATTGCAATCACCCTTATTCAAAAACAAAATTTAAATCAACTTTTTAGCAGTAACTTACTCACATTTTTCATGAAACAAACACATTTTTTTCAGGAATCAACTCTCAGGAACCTAAAACAAATATAAAAAAAACATCTTTCTATGTATCCACTCTCCCTAATCGTGCAAGAAAATTTCAATTAACTAGTTGAAATAATGCAATCACACCTATCCTGAAGCTAAATTTAAATAAACTTTTTAGCAGTAACACACTCACATTTTTCATAAAACAAACACATTTTTTCAGGAATCTACTCTCCGAAACCTAAACTAATTTAAAAAAAACATCTTTCTAGGCATCCACTGTCCCTAATCGTGCAAGAAAATTTCAATTGACTTGTTGAAATATTGCAATCACCCTTATCCAAAAACGAAATTTAAATCAACTTTTTAGCAGTAACACACTTACATTTTTCATAAAACAAACACATTTTTTTCAGGAATCTACTCTCTGAAACCTAAAACTAATTTTAAAAAAACATCTTTCTAGGCATCCACTGTCCCTAATCGTGCAAGAAAATGTCAATTGACTTGTTGAAATATTGCAATCACCCTTATTCAAAAACAAAATTTAAATCAAATTTTTAGCAGTAACACACTCACATTTTTCATAAAACAAACACATTTTTTTCAGGAATCTACTCTCTGGAACCTAAAACTAATTTAAAAAAAAACATCTTTCTAGGCATCCACTGTCCCTAATCGTGCAAGAAAATTTCAATTGACTTGTTGAAATATTGCAATCACCCTTATCCAAAAACGAAATTTAAATCAACTTTTTAGCAGTAACACACTCACATTTTTCATAAAACAAACACATTTTTTTCAGGAATCTACTCTCTGAAACCTAAAACTAATTTTAAAAAAACATCTTGCTAGGCATCCACTGTCCCTAATCGTGCAAGAAAATTTCAATTGACTTGTTGAAATATTGCAATCACCCTTATTCAAAAACGATATTTAATTCAACTTTTTTGCAGTAACACACTCACATTTTTCATAAAACAAACACATGTTTTTTCAGGAATCTATTCTCTGAAACCTAAAACTAATTTTAAAAAAACATCTTTCTAGGCATCCACTGTCCCTAATCGTGGAAGAAAATTTCAATTGACTTGTTGAAATATTGCAATCACCCTTATCCAAAAACGAAATTTAAATCAACTTTTTAGCAGTAACATACTCACATTTTTCATAAAACAAACACATTTTTTTCAGGAATCTACTCTCTGGAACCTAAAACTAATTTAAAAAAAACATCTTTCTAGGCATCCACTGTCCCTAATCGTGCAAGAAAATTTCAATTGACTTGTTGAAATATTGCAATCACCCTTATTCAAAAACGAAATTTAAATCAACTTTTTAGCAGTAACACACTCACATTTTTCATAAAACAAACACATTTTTTTCAGGAATCTACTCTCTGAAACCTAAAACTAATTAAAAAAATATCTTTCTAGGCATCCACTCTCCCTAATCTTCCAAGAAAATTTCAATTAACTTATTGAAATATTGCAATCACCCTTATCCAAAAACGATATTTAAATCAACTTTTTTGCAGTAACACACTCACATTTTTCATAAAACAAACACATTTTTTCAGGAATCTACTCTCTGAAACCTAAAACTAATTTTAAAAAAACATCTTTCTAGGCATCCACTGTCCCTAATCTTGCAAGAAAATTTCAATTGACTTGTTGAAATATTGCAATCACCCTTATCCAAAAACGAAATTTAAATCAACTTTTTAGCAGTAACACACTCACATTTTTCATGAAACAAACACATTTTTTTCAGGAATCAACTCTCTGGAACCTAAAACAAATATAAAAAAACATCTTTCTATGTATCCACTCTCCCTAATCGTGCAAGAAAATTTCAATTAACTAGTTGAAATAATGCAATCACGCCTATCCTGAAGCTAAATTTAAATAAACTTTTTAGCAGTAACACACTCACATTTTTCATAAAACAAACACATTTTTTTCAGGAATCAACTCTCTGGAACCTAAAACAAATATAAAAAAACATCTTTCTAGGCATCCACTCTCCCTAATCGTGCAAGAAAATTTCAATTAACTTGTTGAAATGATGCATTCACGCTTATCCTGAAACTAAATTTAAATCAACTTTTTTGCAGTAACACACTCACATTTTTCATGAAACAAATACATTTTTTTTCAGGAATCCACTCTCTGGAACCTATAACGAATTTGTAAAAAACATCTTTCTAGGCATCCACTCTCCCTAATCTTGCAAGAAAATTTCAATTAACTTGTTGAAATATTGCAATCACCCTCATCCAAAACGATTTTTAAATCAACTTTTTTGCAGTAACACACTCACATTTTTCATAAAATAAACACATTTTTTTCAGGAATCTACTATCTGAAACCTAAAACTAATTTTAAAAAAACATCTTTCTAGGCATCCACTGTCCCTAATCGTGCAAGAAAAATTCAATTGACTTGTTGAAATATTGCAATCACCCTTAACCAAAAACGAAATTTAAATCAACTTTTTAGCAGTAACACACTCACATTTTTCATAAAACAAACACATTTTTTTCTGGAATCTACTCTCTGAAACCTAAAACTAATTTTAAAAAAACATCTTTCTAGGCATCAACTGTCCCTAATCGTGCAAGAACATTTCAATTGACTTGTTGAAATATTGCAATCACCCTTATTCAAAAACAAAATTTAAATCAACTTTTTAGCAGTAACACACTCACATTTTTCATAAAATAAACACTTTTTTTCAGGAATCTACTCTCTGAAACCTAAAACTAATTTTTAAAAACATCTTTCTAGGCATCCACTGTCCCTAATCATGCAAGAAAATTTAAATTGACTTGTTGAAATATTGCAATCACCCTTATCCAAAAACAAAATTTAAATCAACTTTTTTGCAGTAACACACTCACATTTTTTATTAAACAAACACTTTTTTTCAGGAATCTACTCTCTGGAACCTAAAACTAATTAAAAAAAACATCTTTCTAGGCATCCACTGTCCCTAATCTTGCAAGAAAATTTCAATTGACTTGTTGAAATATTGCAATCACCCTTATCCAAAAACGAAATTTAAATCAACTTTTTAGCAGTAACTTACTCACATTTTTCATGAAACAAACACATTTTTTTCAGGAATCAACTCTCTGGAACCTAAAACAAATATAAAAAAACATCTTTCTATGTATCCACTCTCCCTAATCGTGCAAGAAAATTTCAATTAACTAGTTGAAATAATGCAATCGCGCCTATCCTGAAGCTAAATTTAAATAAACTTTTTAGCAGTAACACACTCACATTTTCCATAAAACAAACACATTTTTTTCAGGAATCTACTCTCTGAAACCTAAAACTAATTTTAAAAAAACATCTTTCTAGGCATCCACTGCCCCTAATCGTGCAAGAAAATTTCAATTGACTTGTTGAAATATTGCAATCACCCTTATCCAAAAACGAAATTTAAATCAACTTTTTAGCAGTAACACACTTACATTTTTCATAAAACAAACACATTTTTTTCAGGAATCTACTCTCTGAAACCTAAAACTAATTTTAAAAAAACATCTTTCTAGGCATCCACTGTCCCTAATCGTGCAAGAAAATGTCAATTGACTTGTTGAAATATTGCAATCACCCTTATTCAAAAACAAAATTTAAATCAAATTTTTAGCAGTAACACACTCACATTTTTCATAAAACAAACACATTTTTTTCAGGAATCTACTCTCTGGAACCTAAAACTAATTTTAAAAAAAACATCTTTCTAGGCATCCACTGTCCCTAATCGTGCAAGAAAATTTCAATTGACTTGTTGAAATATTGCAATCACCCTTATCCAAAAACGAAATTTAAATCAACTTTTTAGCAGTAACACACTCACATTTTTCATAAAACAAACACATTTTTTTCAGGAATCTACTCTCTGAAACCTAAAACTAATTTTAAAAAAACATCTTGCTAGGCATCCACTGTCCCTAATCGTGCAAGAAAATTTCAATTGACTTGTTGAAATATTGCAATCACCCTTATTCAAAAACGATATTTAATTCAACTTTTTTGCAGTAACACACTCACATTTTTCATAAAACAAACACATGTTTTTTCAGGAATCTATTCTCTGAAACCTAAAACTAATTTTAAAAAAACATCTTTCTAGGCATCCACTGTCCCTAATCGTGGAAGAAAATTTCAATTGACTTGTTGAAATATTGCAATCACCCTTATCCAAAAACGAAATTTAAATCAACTTTTTAGCAGTAACATACTCACATTTTTCATAAAACAAACACATTTTTTTCAGGAATCTACTCTCTGGAACCTAAAACTAATTTTAAAAAAACATCTTTCTAGGCATCCACTGTCCCTAATCGTGCAAGAAAATTTCAATTGACTTGTTGAAATATTGCAATCACCCTTATTCAAAAACGAAATTTAAATCAACTTTTTAGCAGTAACACACTCACATTTTTCATAAAACAAACACATTTTTTTCAGGAATCTACTCTCTGAAACCTAAAACTAATTAAAAAAATATCTTTCTAGGCATCCACTCTCCCTAATCTTCCAAGAAAATTTCAATTAACTTATTGAAATATTGCAATCACCCTTATCCAAAAACGATATTTAAATCAACTTTTTTGCAGTAACACACTCACATTTTTCATAAAACAAACACATTTTTTCAGGAATCTACTCTCTGAAACCTAAAACTAATTTTAAAAAAACATCTTTCTAGGCATCCACTGTCCCTAATCTTGCAAGAAAATTTCAATTGACTTGTTGAAATATTGCAATCACCCTTATCCAAAAACGAAATTTAAATCAACTTTTTAGCAGTAACACACTCACATTTTTCATGAAACAAACACATTTTTTTCAGGAATCAACTCTCTGGAACCTAAAACAAATATAAAAAAACATCTTTCTATGTATCCACTCTCCCTAATCGTGCAAGAAAATTTCAATTAACTAGTTGAAATAATGCAATCACGCCTATCCTGAAGCTAAATTTAAATAAACTTTTTAGCAGTAACACACTCACATTTTTCATAAAACAAACACATTTTTTTCAGGAATCAACTCTCTGGAACCTAAAACAAATATAAAAAAACATCTTTCTAGGCATCCACTCTCCCTAATCGTGCAAGAAAATTTCAATTAACTTGTTGAAATGATGCATTCACGCTTATCCTGAAACTAAATTTAAATCAACTTTTTTGCAGTAACACACTCACATTTTTCATGAAACAAATACATTTTTTTTCAGGAATCCACTCTCTGGAACCTATAACGAATTTGTAAAAAACATCTTTCTAGGCATCCACTCTCCCTAATCTTGCAAGAAAATTTCAATTAACTTGTTGAAATATTGCAATCACCCTCATCCAAAACGATTTTTAAATCAACTTTTTTGCAGTAACACACTCACATTTTTCATAAAATAAACACATTTTTTTCAGGAATCTACTATCTGAAACCTAAAACTAATTTTAAAAAAACATCTTTCTAGGCATCCACTGTCCCTAATCTTGCAAGAAAATTTCAATTGACTTGTTGAAATATTGCAATCACCCTTATCCAAAAACGAAATTTAAATCAACTTTTTAGCAGTAACTTACTCACATTTTTCATGAAACAAACACATTTTTTTCAGGAATCAACTCTCTGGAACCTAAAACAAATATAAAAAAAACATCTTTCTATGTATCCACTCTCCCTAATCGTGCAAGAAAATTTCAATTAGCAGGTTGAAATAATGCAATCACGCCTATCCTGAAGCTAAATTTAATTAAACTTTTTAGCAGTAACACACTCACATTTTTCATAAAACAAACACATTTTTTTTCAGGAATCTACTCTCTGAAACCTAAAACTAATTTTAAAAAAACATCTTTCTAGGCATCCACTGTCCCTAATCATGCAAGAAAATTTCAATTGACTTGTTGAAATATTGCAATCACTCTTATTCAAAAACGAAATGTAAATCAACTTTTTAGCAGTAACACACTCACATTTTTCATAAAACAAACACATTTTTTTCAGGAATCTACTCTCTGAAACCTAAAACTAATTTTAAAAAAACATCTTTTTTAGGCATCCACTGTCCCTAATCGTGCAAGAAAATTTCAATTGACTTGTTGAAATATTGCAATGACCCTTATTCAAAAACGAAATTTAAATCAACTTTTTAGCAGTAACACACTCACATTTTAAATAAAACAAACACATTTTTTTCAGGAATCTACTCTCTGAAACCTAAAATTAATTTAAAAAAAACATCTTTCTAGGCATCCACTGTCCCTAATTGTGCAAGAAAATTTCAATTGACTTGTTGAAATATTGCAATGACCCTTATTCAAAAACGAAATTTAAATCAACTTTTTAGCAGTAACACACTCACATTTTTCATAAAACAAACACATTTTTTTCAGGAATCTACTCTCTGAAACCTAAAACTAATTTTAAAAAAACATCTTTCTAGGCATCCACTCTCCCTAACCATGCAAGAAAATTTCAATTAACTTGTTGAAATATTGCAATCACCCTTATCCAAAAACGATATTTAAATCATCTTTTTTGCACTAACACACTCACATTTTTCATAAAACAAACACATTTTTTTCAGGAATCTACTCTCTGAAACCTAAAACTAATTTTAAAAAAACATCTTTCTAGGCATCCACTGTCCCTAATCGTGCAAGAAAATTTCAATTGACTTGTTGAAATATTGCAATCACCCTTATCCAAAAACGAAATTTGAATCAACTTTTTAGCAGTAACACACTCACATTTTTCATAAAGCAAACACATTTTTTTCAGGAATCTACTCTCTGAAACCTAAAACTAATTTAAAAAAACATCTTTCTAGGCATCAACTGTCCCTAATCGTGCAAAAACATTTCAATTGACTTGTTGAAATATTGCAATCACCCTTATTCAAAAACAAAATTTAAATCAACTTTTTAGCAGTAACTTACTCACATTTTTCATGAAACAAACACATTTTTTTCAGGAATCAACTCTCAGGAACCTAAAACAAATATAAAAAAAACATCTTTCTATGTATCCACTCTCCCTAATCGTGCAAGAAAATTTCAATTAACTAGTTGAAATAATGCAATCACACCTATCCTGAAGCTAAATTTAAATAAACTTTTTAGCAGTAACACACTCACATTTTTCATAAAACAAACACATTTTTTCAGGAATCTACTCTCCGAAACCTAAACTAATTTAAAAAAAACATCTTTCTAGGCATCCACTGTCCCTAATCGTGCAAGAAAATTTCAATTGACTTGTTGAAATATTGCAATCACCCTTATCCAAAAACGAAATTTAAATCAACTTTTTAGCAGTAACACACTTACATTTTTCATAAAACAAACACATTTTTTTCAGGAATCTACTCTCTGAAACCTAAAACTAATTTTAAAAAAACATCTTTCTAGGCATCCACTGTCCCTAATCGTGCAAGAAAATGTCAATTGACTTGTTGAAATATTGCAATCACCCTTATTCAAAAACAAAATTTAAATCAAATTTTTAGCAGTAACACACTCACATTTTTCATAAAACAAACACATTTTTTTCAGGAATCTACTCTCTGGAACCTAAAACTAATTTAAAAAAAAACATCTTTCTAGGCATCCACTGTCCCTAATCGTGCAAGAAAATTTCAATTGACTTGTTGAAATATTGCAATCACCCTTATCCAAAAACGAAATTTAAATCAACTTTTTAGCAGTAACACACTCACATTTTTCATAAAACAAACACATTTTTTTCAGGAATCTACTCTCTGAAACCTAAAACTAATTTTAAAAAAACATCTTGCTAGGCATCCACTGTCCCTAATCGTGCAAGAAAATTTCAATTGACTTGTTGAAATATTGCAATCACCCTTATTCAAAAACGATATTTAATTCAACTTTTTTGCAGTAACACACTCACATTTTTCATAAAACAAACACATGTTTTTTCAGGAATCTATTCTCTGAAACCTAAAACTAATTTTAAAAAAACATCTTTCTAGGCATCCACTGTCCCTAATCGTGGAAGAAAATTTCAATTGACTTGTTGAAATATTGCAATCACCCTTATCCAAAAACGAAATTTAAATCAACTTTTTAGCAGTAACATACTCACATTTTTCATAAAACAAACACATTTTTTTCAGGAATCTACTCTCTGGAACCTAAAACTAATTTAAAAAAAACATCTTTCTAGGCATCCACTGTCCCTAATCGTGCAAGAAAATTTCAATTGACTTGTTGAAATATTGCAATCACCCTTATTCAAAAACGAAATTTAAATCAACTTTTTAGCAGTAACACACTCACATTTTTCATAAAACAAACACATTTTTTTCAGGAATCTACTCTCTGAAACCTAAAACTAATTAAAAAAATATCTTTCTAGGCATCCACTCTCCCTAATCTTCCAAGAAAATTTCAATTAACTTATTGAAATATTGCAATCACCCTTATCCAAAAACGATATTTAAATCAACTTTTTTGCAGTAACACACTCACATTTTTCATAAAACAAACACATTTTTTCAGGAATCTACTCTCTGAAACCTAAAACTAATTTTAAAAAAACATCTTTCTAGGCATCCACTGTCCCTAATCTTGCAAGAAAATTTCAATTGACTTGTTGAAATATTGCAATCACCCTTATCCAAAAACGAAATTTAAATCAACTTTTTAGCAGTAACACACTCACATTTTTCATGAAACAAACACATTTTTTTCAGGAATCAACTCTCTGGAACCTAAAACAAATATAAAAAAACATCTTTCTATGTATCCACTCTCCCTAATCGTGCAAGAAAATTTCAATTAACTAGTTGAAATAATGCAATCACGCCTATCCTGAAGCTAAATTTAAATAAACTTTTTAGCAGTAACACACTCACATTTTTCATAAAACAAACACATTTTTTTCAGGAATCAACTCTCTGGAACCTAAAACAAATATAAAAAAACATCTTTCTAGGCATCCACTCTCCCTAATCGTGCAAGAAAATTTCAATTAACTTGTTGAAATGATGCATTCACGCTTATCCTGAAACTAAATTTAAATCAACTTTTTTGCAGTAACACACTCACATTTTTCATGAAACAAATACATTTTTTTTCAGGAATCCACTCTCTGGAACCTATAACGAATTTGTAAAAAACATCTTTCTAGGCATCCACTCTCCCTAATCTTGCAAGAAAATTTCAATTAACTTGTTGAAATATTGCAATCACCCTCATCCAAAACGATTTTTAAATCAACTTTTTTGCAGTAACACACTCACATTTTTCATAAAATAAACACATTTTTTTCAGGAATCTACTATCTGAAACCTAAAACTAATTTTAAAAAAACATCTTTCTAGGCATCCACTGTCCCTAATCGTGCAAGAAAAATTCAATTGACTTGTTGAAATATTGCAATCACCCTTAACCAAAAACGAAATTTAAATCAACTTTTTAGCAGTAACACACTCACATTTTTCATAAAACAAACACATTTTTTTCTGGAATCTACTCTCTGAAACCTAAAACTAATTTTAAAAAAACATCTTTCTAGGCATCAACTGTCCCTAATCGTGCAAGAACATTTCAATTGACTTGTTGAAATATTGCAATCACCCTTATTCAAAAACAAAATTTAAATCAACTTTTTAGCAGTAACACACTCACATTTTTCATAAAATAAACACTTTTTTTCAGGAATCTACTCTCTGAAACCTAAAACTAATTTTTAAAAACATCTTTCTAGGCATCCACTGTCCCTAATCATGCAAGAAAATTTAAATTGACTTGTTGAAATATTGCAATCACCCTTATCCAAAAACAAAATTTAAATCAACTTTTTTGCAGTAACACACTCACATTTTTTATTAAACAAACACTTTTTTTCAGGAATCTACTCTCTGGAACCTAAAACTAATTAAAAAAAACATCTTTCTAGGCATCCACTGTCCCTAATCTTGCAAGAAAATTTCAATTGACTTGTTGAAATATTGCAATCACCCTTATCCAAAAACGAAATTTAAATCAACTTTTTAGCAGTAACTTACTCACATTTTTCATGAAACAAACACATTTTTTTCAGGAATCAACTCTCTGGAACCTAAAACAAATATAAAAAAACATCTTTCTATGTATCCACTCTCCCTAATCGTGCAAGAAAATTTCAATTAACTAGTTGAAATAATGCAATCGCGCCTATCCTGAAGCTAAATTTAAATAAACTTTTTAGCAGTAACACACTCACATTTTCCATAAAACAAACACATTTTTTTCAGGAATCTACTCTCTGAAACCTAAAACTAATTTTAAAAAAACATCTTTCTAGGCATCCACTGCCCCTAATCGTGCAAGAAAATTTCAATTGACTTGTTGAAATATTGCAATCACCCTTATCCAAAAACGAAATTTAAATCAACTTTTTAGCAGTAACACACTTACATTTTTCATAAAACAAACACATTTTTTTCAGGAATCTACTCTCTGAAACCTAAAACTAATTTTAAAAAAACATCTTTCTAGGCATCCACTGTCCCTAATCGTGCAAGAAAATGTCAATTGACTTGTTGAAATATTGCAATCACCCTTATTCAAAAACAAAATTTAAATCAAATTTTTAGCAGTAACACACTCACATTTTTCATAAAACAAACACATTTTTTTCAGGAATCTACTCTCTGGAACCTAAAACTAATTTAAAAAAAAACATCTTTCTAGGCATCCACTGTCCCTAATCGTGCAAGAAAATTTCAATTGACTTGTTGAAATATTGCAATCACCCTTATCCAAAAACGAAATTTAAATCAACTTTTTAGCAGTAACACACTCACATTTTTCATAAAACAAACACATTTTTTTCAGGAATCTACTCTCTGAAACCTAAAACTAATTTTAAAAAAACATCTTGCTAGGCATCCACTGTCCCTAATCGTGCAAGAAAATTTCAATTGACTTGTTGAAATATTGCAATCACCCTTATTCAAAAACGATATTTAATTCAACTTTTTTGCAGTAACACACTCACATTTTTCATAAAACAAACACATGTTTTTTCAGGAATCTATTCTCTGAAACCTAAAACTAATTTTAAAAAAACATCTTTCTAGGCATCCACTGTCCCTAATCGTGGAAGAAAATTTCAATTGACTTGTTGAAATATTGCAATCACCCTTATCCAAAAACGAAATTTAAATCAACTTTTTAGCAGTAACATACTCACATTTTTCATAAAACAAACACATTTTTTTCAGGAATCTACTCTCTGGAACCTAAAACTAATTTTAAAAAAACATCTTTCTAGGCATCCACTGTCCCTAATCGTGCAAGAAAATTTCAATTGACTTGTTGAAATATTGCAATCACCCTTATTCAAAAACGAAATTTAAATCAACTTTTTAGCAGTAACACACTCACATTTTTCATAAAACAAACACATTTTTTTCAGGAATCTACTCTCTGAAACCTAAAACTAATTAAAAAAATATCTTTCTAGGCATCCACTCTCCCTAATCTTCCAAGAAAATTTCAATTAACTTATTGAAATATTGCAATCACCCTTATCCAAAAACGATATTTAAATCAACTTTTTTGCAGTAACACACTCACATTTTTCATAAAACAAACACATTTTTTCAGGAATCTACTCTCTGAAACCTAAAACTAATTTTAAAAAAACATCTTTCTAGGCATCCACTGTCCCTAATCTTGCAAGAAAATTTCAATTGACTTGTTGAAATATTGCAATCACCCTTATCCAAAAACGAAATTTAAATCAACTTTTTAGCAGTAACACACTCACATTTTTCATGAAACAAACACATTTTTTTCAGGAATCAACTCTCTGGAACCTAAAACAAATATAAAAAAACATCTTTCTATGTATCCACTCTCCCTAATCGTGCAAGAAAATTTCAATTAACTAGTTGAAATAATGCAATCACGCCTATCCTGAAGCTAAATTTAAATAAACTTTTTAGCAGTAACACACTCACATTTTTCATAAAACAAACACATTTTTTTCAGGAATCAACTCTCTGGAACCTAAAACAAATATAAAAAAACATCTTTCTAGGCATCCACTCTCCCTAATCGTGCAAGAAAATTTCAATTAACTTGTTGAAATGATGCATTCACGCTTATCCTGAAACTAAATTTAAATCAACTTTTTTGCAGTAACACACTCACATTTTTCATGAAACAAATACATTTTTTTTCAGGAATCCACTCTCTGGAACCTATAACGAATTTGTAAAAAACATCTTTCTAGGCATCCACTCTCCCTAATCTTGCAAGAAAATTTCAATTAACTTGTTGAAATATTGCAATCACCCTCATCCAAAACGATTTTTAAATCAACTTTTTTGCAGTAACACACTCACATTTTTCATAAAATAAACACATTTTTTTCAGGAATCTACTATCTGAAACCTAAAACTAATTTTAAAAAAACATCTTTCTAGGCATCCACTGTCCCTAATCGTGCAAGAAAAATTCAATTGACTTGTTGAAATATTGCAATCACCCTTAACCAAAAACGAAATTTAAATCAACTTTTTAGCAGTAACACACTCACATTTTTCATAAAACAAACACATTTTTTTCTGGAATCTACTCTCTGAAACCTAAAACTAATTTTAAAAAAACATCTTTCTAGGCATCAACTGTCCCTAATCGTGCAAGAACATTTCAATTGACTTGTTGAAATATTGCAATCACCCTTATTCAAAAACAAAATTTAAATCAACTTTTTAGCAGTAACACACTCACATTTTTCATAAAATAAACACTTTTTTTCAGGAATCTACTCTCTGAAACCTAAAACTAATTTTTAAAAACATCTTTCTAGGCATCCACTGTCCCTAATCATGCAAGAAAATTTAAATTGACTTGTTGAAATATTGCAATCACCCTTATCCAAAAACAAAATTTAAATCAACTTTTTTGCAGTAACACACTCACATTTTTCATAAAACAAACACTTTTTTTTCAGGAATCTACTCTCTGGAACCTAAAACTAATTAAAAAAAACATCTTTCTAGGCATCCACTGTCCCTAATCTTGCAAGAAAATTTCAATTGACTTGTTGAAATATTGCAATCACCCTTATCCAAAAACGAAATTTAAATCAACTTTTTAGCAGTAACTTACTCACATTTTTCATGAAACAAACACATTTTTTTCAGGAATCAACTCTCTGGAACCTAAAACAAATATAAAAAAACATCTTTCTATGTATCCACTCTCCCTAATCGTGCAAGAAAATTTCAATTAACTAGTTGAAATAATGCAATCGCGCCTATCCTGAAGCTAAATTTAAATAAACTTTTTAGCAGTAACACACTCACATTTTCCATAAAACAAACACATTTTTTTCAGGAATCTACTCTCTGAAACCTAAAACTAATTTTAAAAAAACATCTTTCTAGGCATCCACTGCCCCTAATCGTGCAAGAAAATTTCAATTGACTTGTTGAAATATTGCAATCACCCTTATCCAAAAACGAAATTTAAATCAACTTTTTAGCAGTAACACACTCACATTTTTCATAAAACAAACAAAATTTTTTCAGGAATCTACTCTCTGAAACCTAAAACTAATTTTAAAAAAACATCTTTCTATTCATCAACTGTCCCTAATCGTGCAAGAACATTTCAATTGACTTGTTGAAATATTGCAATGACCCTTATTCAAAAACGAAATTTAAATCAACTTTTTAGCAGTAACACACTCACATTTTTCATAAAACAAACACATTTTTTTCAGGAATCTACTCTCTGAAACCTAAAACTAATTAAAAAAAACATCTTTCTAGGCAACCACTGTCCCTAATCTTGCAAGAAAATTTCAATTGACTTGTTGAAATATTGCAATCACCCTTATCCAAAAACGAAGTTTAAATCAACTTTTTAGCAGTAACTTACTCACATTTTTCATAAAACAAACACATTTTTTTCAGGAATCTACTCTCTGGAACCTAAAACTAATTTAAAAAAAAACATCTTTCTAGGCATCCACTGTCCCTAATCTTGCAAGAAAATTTCAATTGACTTGTTGAAATATTGCAATCACCCTTATCCAAAAACGAAATTTAAATCAACTTTTTAGCAGTAACTTACTCACATTTTTCATGAAACAAACACATTTTTTTCAGGAATCAACTCTCTGGAACCTAAAACAAATATTAAAAAAACATATTTCTATGTATCCACTCTCCCTAATCGTGCAAGAAAATTTCAATTAACTAGTTGAAATAATGCAATCACGCCTATCCTGAAGCTAAATTTAAATAAACTTTTTAGCAGTAACACACTCACATTTTTCATAAAACAAACACATTTTTTTCAGGAATCTACTCTCTGAAACCTAAACTAATTTAAAAAAAACATCTTTCTAGGCATCCACTGTCCCTAATCGTGCAAGAAAATTTCAATTGACTTGTTGAAATATTGCAATCACCCTTATCCAAAAACGAAATTAAAATCAACTTTTTAGCAGTAACACACTTACATTTTTCATAAAACAAACACATTTTTTTCAGGAATCTACTCTCTGAAACCTAAAATTAATTTTAAAAAAAATCTTTCTAGGCATCCACTGTCCTTAATCGTGCAAGAATATTTCAATTGACTTGTTGAAATATTGCAATCACCCTTATCCAAAAACGAAATTTAAATCAACTTTTTTGCAGTAACACACTCACATTTTTCATAAAACAAACACATGTTTTTTCAGGAATCTATTCTCTGAAACCTAAAACTAATTTTAAAAAAACATCTTTCTAGGCATCCACTGTCCCTAATCGTGCAAGAAAATTTCAATTGACTTGTTGAAATGATGCATTCACGCCTATCCTGAAACTAAATTAAAATCAAATTTTTTGCAGTAACACACTCACATTTTTCATAAAACAAACAATAATTTTTTCAGGAATCCACTCTCTGGAACCTAAAACTAATTAAAAAAAAAACATCTTTCTAGGCATCCACTGTCCCTAATCGTGCAAGAAAATTTCAATTGACTTGTTGAAATATTGCAATCACCCTTATCCAAAAACGAAATTTAAATCAACTTTTTAGCAGTAACATACTCACATTTTTCATAAAACAAACACATTTTTTTCAGGAATATACTCTCTGGAACCTAACACTAATTTTAAAAAAACATCTTTCTAGGCATCCACTGTCCCTAATTGTGGAAGAAAATTTCAATTGACTTGTTGAAATATTGCAATCACCCTTATCCAAAAACGAAATTTAAATCAACTTTTTAGCAGTAACATACTCACATTTTTCATAAAACAAACACATTTTTTTCAGGAATCTACTCTCTGGAACCTAAAACTAATTTTAAAAAAACATCTTTCTAGGCATCCACTGTCCCTAATCGTGCAAGAAAATTTCAATTGACTTGTTGAAATATTGCAATCACCCTTATCCAAGAACGAAATTTAAATCAACTTTTTAGCAGTAACACACTCACATTTTTTATAAAACAAACACATTTTTTTCAGGAATCTACTCTCTGAAACCTAAAACTAATTTTAAAAAAACATCTTTCTAGGCATCCACTGTCCCTAATCGTGCAAGAAAATTTCAATTGACTTGTTGAAATATTGCAATCACCCTTATTCAAAAACGAAATTTAAATCAACTTTTTAGCAGTAACACACTCACATTTTTCATAAAACAAACACATTTTTTTCAGGAATCTACTCTCTGAAACCTAAAACTAATTAAAAAAAAATATCTTTCTAGGCATCCACTCTCCCTAATCTTCCAAGAAAATTTCAATTAACTTATTGAAATATTGCAATCACCCTTATCCAAAAACGATATTTAAATCAACTTTTTTGCAGTAACACACTCACATTTTTCATAAAACAAACACATTTTTTCAGGAATCTACTCTCTGAAACCTAAAACTAATTTTAAAAAAACATCTTTCTAGGCATCCACTGTCCCTAATCTTGCAAGAAAATTTCAATTGACTTGTTGAAATATTGCAATCACCCTTATCCAAAAACGAAATTTAAATCAACTTTTTAGCAGTAACACACTCACATTTTTCATGAAACAAACACATTTTTTTCAGGAATCAACTCTCTGGAACCTAAAACAAATATAAAAAAACATCTTTCTATGTATCCACTCTCCCTAATCGTGCAAGAAAATTTCAATTAACTAGTTGAAATAATGCAATCACGCCTCTCCTGAAGCTAAATTTAAATAAACTTTTTAGCAGTAACACACTCACATTTTTCATAAAACAAACACATTTTTTTCAGGAATCAACTCTCTGGAACCTAAAACAAATATAAAAAAACATCTTTCTAGGCATCCACTCTCCCTAATCGTGCAAGAAAATTTCAATTAACTTGTTGAAATGATGCATTCACGCTTATCCTGAAACTAAATCTAAATCAACTTTTTTGCAGTAACACACTCACATTTTTCATGAAACAAATAAAAATTTTTTTCAGGAATCCACTCTCTGGAACCTATAACGAATTTGTAAAAAACATCTTTCTAGGCATCCACTCTCCCTAATCTTGCAAGAAAATTTCAATTGACTTGTTGAAATATTGCAATCACCCTTATCCAAAAACGAAATTTAAATCAACTTTTTAGCAGTAACATACTCACATTTTTCATAAAACAAACACATTTTTTTCAGGAATATACTCTCTGGAACCTAACACTAATTTTAAAAAAACATCTTTCTAGGCATCCACTGTCCCTAATTGTGGAAGAAAATTTCAATTGACTTGTTGAAATATTGCAATCACCCTTATCCAAAAACGAAATTTAAATCAACTTTTTAGCAGTAACATACTCACATTTTTCATAAAACAAACACATTTTTTTCAGGAATCTACTCTCTGGAACCTAAAACTAATTTTAAAAAAACATCTTTCTAGGCATCCACTGTCCCTAATCGTGCAAGAAAATTTCAATTGACTTGTTGAAATATTGCAATCACCCTTATCCAAAAACGAAATTTAAATCAACTTTTTAGCAGTAACACACTCACATTTTTTATAAAACAAACACATTTTTTTCAGGAATCTACTCTCTGAAACCTAAAACTAATTTTAAAAAAACATCTTTCTAGGCATCCACTGTCCCTAATCGTGCAAGAAAATTTCAATTGACTTGTTGAAATATTGCAATCACCCTTATTCAAAAACGAAATTTAAATCAACTTTTTAGCAGTAACACACTCACATTTTTCATAAAACAAACACATTTTTTTCAGGAATCTACTCTCTGAAACCTAAAACTAATTTTAAAAAAACATCTTTCTAGGCATCCACTCTCCCTAATCTTCCAAGAAAATTTCAATTAACTTATTGAAATATTGCAATCACCCTTATCCAAAAACGATATTTAAATCAACTTTTTTGCAGTAACACACTCACATTTTTCATAAAACAAACACATTTTTTCAGGAATCTACTCTCTGAAACCTAAAACTAATTTTAAAAAAACATCTTTCTAGGCATCCACTGTCCCTAATCTTGCAAGAAAATTTCAATTGACTTGTTGAAATATTGCAATCACCCTTATCCAAAAACGAAATTTAAATCAACTTTTTAGCAGTAACACACTCACATTTTTCATGAAACAAACACATTTTTTTCAGGAATCAACTCTCTGGAACCTAAAACAAATATAAAAAAACATCTTTCTATGTATCCACTCTCCCTAATCGTGCAAGAAAATTTCAATTAACTAGTTGAAATAATGCAATCACGCCTATCCTGAAGCTAAATTTAAATAAACTTTTTAGCAGTAACACACTCACATTTTTCATAAAACAAACACATTTTTTTCAGGAATCAACTCTCTGGAACCTAAAACAAATATAAAAAAACATCTTTCTAGGCATCCACTCTCCCTAATCGTGCAAGAAAATTTCAATTAACTTGTTGAAATGATGCATTCACGCTTATCCTGAAACTAAATCTAAATCAACTTTTTTGCAGTAACACACTCACATTTTTCATGAAACAAATAATTTTTTTTTTCAGGAATCCACTCTCTGGAACCTATAACGAATTTGTAAAAAACATCTTTCTAGGCATCCACTCTCCCTAATCTTGCAAGAAAATTTCAATTAACTTGTTGAAATATTGCAATCACCCTTATCCAAAACGATTTTTAAATCAACTTTTTTGCAGTAACACACTCACATTTTTCATAAAACAAACACATTTTTTTCAGGAATCTACTATCTGAAACCTAAAACTAATTTTAAAAAAACATCTTTCTAGGCATCCACTGTCCCTAATCGTGCAAGAAAAATTCAATTGACTTGTTGAAATATTGCAATCACCCTTATCCAAAAACGAAATTTAAATCAACTTTTTAGCTGTAACACACTCACATTTTTCATAAAACAAACACATTTTTTCAGGAATCTACTCTCTGAAACCTAAAACTAATTTTAAAAAAACATCTTTCTAGGCATCCACTGTCCCTAATCTTGCAAGAAAATTTCAATTGACTTGTTGAAATATTGCAATCACCCTTATCCAAAAACGAAATTTAAATCAACTTTTTAGCAGTAACACACTCACATTTTTCATGAAACAAACACATTTTTTTCAGGAATCAACTCTCTGGAACCTAAAACAAATATAAAAAAACATCTTTCTATGTATCCACTCTCCCTAATCGTGCAAGAAAATTTCAATTAACTAGTTGAAATAATGCAATCACGCCTATCCTGAAGCTAAATTTAAATAAACTTTTTAGCAGTAACACACTCACATTTTTCATAAAACAAACACATTTTTTTCAGGAATCAACTCTCTGGAACCTAAAACAAATATAAAAAAACATCTTTCTAGGCATCCACTCTCCCTAATCGTGCAAGAAAATTTCAATTAACTTGTTGAAATGATGCATTCACGCTTATCCTGAAACTAAATCTAAATCAACTTTTTTGCAGTAACACACTCACATTTTTCATGAAACAAATACATTTTTTTTTCAGGAATCCACTCTCTGGAACCTATAACGAATTTGTAAAAAACATCTTTCTAGGCATCCACTCTCCCTAATCTTGCAAGAAAATTTCAATTAACTTGTTGAAATATTGCAATCACCCTTATCCAAAACGATTTTTAAATCAACTTTTTTGCAGTAACACACTCACATTTTTCATAAAACAAACACATTTTTTTCAGGAATCTACTATCTGAAACCTAAAACTAATTTTAAAAAAACATCTTTCTAGGCATCCACTGTCCCTAATCGTGCAAGAAATTTTCAATTGACTTGTTGAAATATTGCAATCACCCTTATCCAAAAACGAAATTTAAATCAACTTTTTAGCTGTAACACACTCACATTTTTCATAAAACAAACACATTTTTTTCAGGAATCTACTCTCTGAAACCTAAAACTAATTTTAAAAAAACATCTTTCTAGGCATCCACTGCCCCTAATCGTGCAAGAAAATTTCAATTGACTTGTTGAAATATTGCAATCACCCTTATCCAAAAACGAAATTTAAATCAACCTTTTAGCAGTAACACACTCACATTTTTCATAAAACAAACAAATTTTTTTCAGGAATCTACTCTCTGAAACCTAAAACTAATTTTAAAAAAACATCTTTCTAGGCATCAACTGTCCCTAATCGTGCAAGAACATTTCAATTGACTTGTTGAAATATTGCAATGACCCTTATTCAAAAACGAAATTTGAATCAACTTTTTAGCAGTAACACACTCACATTTTTCATAAAGCAAACACATTTTTTTCAGGAATCTACTCTCTGAAACCTAAAACTAATTTAAAAAAAAGATCTTTCTAGGCATCAACTGTCCCTAATCGTGCAAAAACATTTCAATTGACTTGTTGAAATATTGCAATCACCCTTATTCAAAAACAAAACTTAAATCAACTTTTTAGCAGTAACACACTCACATTTTTCATAAAATAAACACATTTTTTTCAGGAATCTACTCTCTGAAACCTAAAACTAATTTTTAAAAAACATCTTTCTAGGCATCCACTGTCCCTAATCATGCAAGAAAATTTAAATTGACTTGTTGAAATATTGCAATCACCCTTATCCAAAAACGAAATTTAAATCAACTTTTTTGCAGTAACACACTCACATTTTTTATAAAACAAATACATTTTTGTCAGGAATCTACTCTCTGGAACCTAAAAGTAATTTAAAAAAAACATCTTTCTAGGCATCCACTGTCCCTAATCTTGCAAGAAAATTTCAATTGACTTGTTGAAATATTGCAATCACCCTTATCCAAAAACGAAATTTAAATCAACTTTTTAGCAGTAACTTACTCACATTTTTCATGAAACAAACACATTTTTTTCAGGAATCAACTCTCAGGAACCTAAAACAAATATAAAAAAAACATCTTTCTATGTATCCACTCTCCCTAATCGTGCAAGAAAATTTCAATTAACTAGTTGAAATAATGCAATCACACCTATCCTGAAGCTAAATTTAAATAAACTTTTTAGCAGTAACACACTCACATTTTTCATAAAACAAACACATTTTTTTCAAGAATCTACTCTCTGAAACCTAAACTAATTTAAAAAAAAACATCTTTCTAGGCATCCACTGTCCCTAATCATGCAAGAACATTTCAATTGACTTGTTGAAATATTGCAATCACCCTTATCCAAAAACGAAATTTAAATCAACTTTTTAGCAGTAACACACTTACATTTTTCATAAAACAAACACATTTTTTTCAGGAATCTACTCTCTGAAACCTAAAACTAATTTTAAAAAAACATCTTTTTAGGCATCCACTGTCCCTAATCGTGCAAGAAAATGTCAATTGACTTGTTGAAATATTGCAATCACCCTTATTCAAAAACAAAATTTAAATCAAATTTTTAGCAGTAACACACTCACATTTTTCATAAAACAAACACATTTTTTTCAGGAATCTACTCCCTGGAACCTAAAACTAATTTAAAAAAAACATCTTTCTAGGCATCCACTGTCCCTAATCGTGCAAGAAAATTTCAATTGACTTGTTGAAATATTGCAATCACCCTTATCCAAAAACGAAATGTAAATCAACTTTTTAGCAGTAACACACTCACATTTTTCATAAAACAAACACATTTTTTTCAGGAATCAACTCTCTGGAACCTAAAACAAATATAAAAAAACATCTTTCTAGGCATCCACTCTCCCTAATCGTGCAAGAAAATTTCAATTAACTTGTTGAAATGATGCATTCACGCTTATCCTGAAACTAAATCTAAATCAACTTTTTTGCAGTAACACACTCACATTTTTCATGAAACAAATAATTTTTTTTTTCAGGAATCCACTCTCTGGAACCTATAACGAATTTGTAAAAAACCTCTTTCTAGGCATCCACTCTCCCTAATCTTGCAAGAAAATTTCAATTAACTTGTTGAAATATTGCAATCACCCTTATCCAAAACTATTTTTAAATCAACTTTTTTGCAGTAACACACTCACATTTTTCATAAAACAAACACATTTTTTTCAGGAATCTACTATCTGAAACCTAAAACTAATTTTAAAAAAACATCTTTCTAGGCATCCACTGTCCCTAATCGTGCAAGAAAAATTCAATTGACTTGTTGAAATATTGCAATCACCCTTATCCAAAAACGAAATTTAAATCGACTTTTTAGCTGTAACACACTCACATTTTTCATAAAACAAACACATTTTTTCAGGAATCTACTCTCTGAAACCTAAAACTAATTTTAAAAAAACATCTTTCTAGGCATCCACTGTCCCTAATCTTGCAAGAAAATTTCAATTGACTTGTTGAAATATTGCAATCACCCTTATCCAAAAACGAAATTTAAATCAACTTTTTAGCAGTAACACACTCACATTTTTCATGAAACAAACACATTTTTTTCAGGAATCAACTCTCTGGAACCTAAAACAAATATAAAAAAACATCTTTCTATGTATCCACTCTCCCTAATCGTGCAAGAAAATTTCAATTAACTAGTTGAAATAATGCAATCACGCCTATCCTGAAGCTAAATTTAAATAAACTTTTTAGCAGTAACACACTCACATTTTTCATAAAACAAACTCATTTTTTTCAGGAATCAACTCTCTGGAACCTAAAACAAATATAAAAAAACATCTTTCTAGGCATCCACTCTCCCTAATCGTGCAAGAAAATTTCAATTAACTTGTTGAAATGATGCATTCACGCTTATCCTGAAACTAAATCTAAATCAACTTTTTTGCAGTAACACACTCACATTTTTCATGAAACAAATACATTTTTTTTTCAGGAATCCACTCCCTGGAACCTAAAACTAATTTAAAAAAAACATCTTTCTAGGCATCCACTGTCCCTAATCGTGCAAGAAAATTTCAATTGACTTGTTGAAATATTGCAATCACCCTTATCCAAAAACGAAATGTAAATCAACTTTTTAGCAGTAACACACTCACATTTTTCATAAAACAAACACATTTTTTTCAGGAATCTACTATCTGAAACCTAAAACTAATTTTAAAAAAACATCTTTCTAGGCATCCACTGTCCCTAATCGTGCAAGAAATTTTCAATTGACTTGTTGAAATATTGCAATCACCCTTATCCAAAAACGAAATTTAAATCAACCTTTTAGCAGTAACACACTCACATTTTTCATAAAACAAACAAATTTTTTTCAGGAATCTACTCTCTGAAACCTAAAACTAATTTTAAAAAAACATCTTTCTAGGCATCAACTGTCCCTAATCGTGCAAGAACATTTCAATTGACTTGTTGAAATATTGCAATGACCCTTATTCAAAAACGAAATTTGAATCAACTTTTTAGCAGTAACACACTCACATTTTTCATAAAGCAAACACATTTTTTTCAGGAATCTACTCTCTGAAACCTAAAACTAATTTAAAAAAAAGATCTTTCTAGGCATCAACTGTCCCTAATCGTGCAAAAACATTTCAATTGACTTGTTGAAATATTGCAATCACCCTTATTCAAAAACAAAACTTAAATCAACTTTTTAGCAGTAACACACTCACATTTTTCATAAAATAAACACATTTTTTTCAGGAATCTACTCTCTGAAACCTAAAACTAATTTTTAAAAAACATCTTTCTAGGCATCCACTGTCCCTAATCATGCAAGAAAATTTAAATTGACTTGTTGAAATATTGCAATCACCCTTATCCAAAAACGAAATTTAAATCAACTTTTTTGCAGTAACACACTCACATTTTTTATAAAACAAATACATTTTTGTCAGGAATCTACTCTCTGGAACCTAAAAGTAATTTTAAAAAAACATCTTTCTAGGCATCCACTGTCCCTAATCTTGCAAGAAAATTTCAATTGACTTGTTGAAATATTGCAATCACCCTTATCCAAAAACGAAATTTAAATCAACTTTTTAGCAGTAACTTACTCACATTTTTCATGAAACAAACACATTTTTTTCAGGAATCAACTCTCAGGAACCTAAAACAAATATAAAAAAACATCTTTCTATGTATCCACTCTCCCTAATCGTGCAAGAAAATTTCAATTAACTAGTTGAAATAATGCAATCACACCTATCCTGAAGCTAAATTTAAATAAACTTTTTAGCAGTAACACACTCACATTTTTCATAAAACAAACACATTTTTTTCAAGAATCTACTCTCTGAAACCTAAACTAATTTAAAAAAAAACATCTTTCTAGGCATCCACTGTCCCTAATCATGCAAGAAAATTTCAATTGACTTGTTGAAATATTGCAATCACCCTTATCCAAAAACGAAATTTAAATCAACTTTTTAGCAGTAACACACTTACATTTTTCATAAAACAAACACATTTTTTTCAGGAATCTACTCTCTGAAACCTAAAACTAATTTTAAAAAAACATCTTTTTAGGCATCCACTGTCCCTAATCGTGCAAGAAAATGTCAATTGACTTGTTGAAATATTGCAATCACCCTTATTCAAAAACAAAATTTAAATCAAATTTTTAGCAGTAACACACTCACATTTTTCATAAAACAAACACATTTTTTTCAGGAATCTACTCCCTGGAACCTAAAACTAATTTAAAAAAAACATCTTTCTAGGCATCCACTGTCCCTAATCGTGCAAGAAAATTTCAATTGACTTGTTGAAATATTGCAATCACCCTTATCCAAAAACGAAATGTAAATCAACTTTTTAGCAGTAACACACTCACATTTTTCATAAAACAAACACATTTTTTTCAGGAATCTACTCTCTGAAACCTAAAACTAATTTTAAAAAAACATCTTGCTAGGCATCCACTGTCCCTAATCGTGCAAGAAAATTTCAATTGACTTGTTGAAATATTGCAATCACCCTTATTCAAAAACGATATTTAATTCAACTTTTTTGCAGTAACACACTCACATTTTTCATAAAACAAACACATGTTTTTTCAGGAATCTATTCTCTGAAACCTAAAACTAATTTTAAAAAAACATCTTTCTAGGCATCCACTGTCCCTAATCGTGCAAGAAAATTTCAATTAACTAGTTGAAATAATGCAATCACGCCTATCCTGAAGCTAAATTTAAATAAACTTTTTAGCAGTAACACACTCACATTTTTCATAAAACAAACACATTTTTTTCAGGAATCAACTCTCTGGAACCTAAAACAAATATAAAAAAACATCTTTCTAGGCATCCACTCTCCCTAATCGTGCAAGAAAATTTCAATTAACTTGTTGAAATGATGCATTCACGCTTATCCTGAAACTAAATTTAAATCAACTTTTTTGCAGTAACACACTCACATTTTTCATGAAACAAATAAATTTTTTTTTCAGGAATCCACTCTCTGGAACCTATAACGAATTTGTAAAAAACATCTTTCTAGGCATCCACTCTCCCTAATCTTGCAAGAAAATTTCAATTAACTTGTTGAAATATTGCAATCACCCTTATCCAAAACGATTTTTAAATCAACTTTTTTGCAGTAACACACTCACATTTTTCATAAAATAAACACATTTTTTTCAGGAATCTACTATCTGAAACCTAAAACTAATTTTAAAAAAACATCTTTCTAGGCATCCACTGTCCCTAATCGTGCAAGAAAAATTCAATTGACTTGTTGAAATATTGCAATCACCCTTATCCAAAAACGAAATTTAAATCAACTTTTTAGCAGTAACACACTCACATTTTTCATAAAACAAACACATTTTTTTCTGGAATCTACTCTCTGAAACCTAAAACTAATTTTAAAAAAACATCTTTCTAGGCATCAACTGTCCCTAATCGTGCAAGAACATTTCAATTGACTTGTTGAAATATTGCAATCACCCTTATTCAAAAACAAAATTTAAATCAACTTTTTAGCAGTAACACACTCACATTTTTCATAAAATAAACACATTTTTTCAGGAATCTACTCTCTGGAACCTAAAACTAATTTAAAAAAAACATCTTTCTAGGCATCCACTGTCCCTAATCGTGCAAGAAAATTTCAATTGACTTGTTGAAATATTGCAATCACCCTTATCCAAAAACGAAATTTAAATCAACTTTTTAGCAGTAACACACTCACATTTTTCATAAAACAAACACATTTTTTTCAGGAATCTACTCTCTGAAACCTAAAACTAATTTTAAAAAAACATCTTGCTAGGCATCCACTGTCCCTAATCGTGCAAGAAAATTTCAATTGACTTGTTGAAATATTGCAATCACCCTTATTCAAAAACGATATTTAATTCAACTTTTTTGCAGTAACACACTCACATTTTTCATAAAACAAACACATGTTTTTTCAGGAATCTATTCTCTGAAACCTAAAACTAATTTTAAAAAAACATCTTTCTAGGCATCCACTGTCCCTAATCGTGGAAGAAAATTTCAATTGACTTGTTGAAATATTGCAATCACCCTTATCCAAAAACGAAATTTAAATCAACTTTTTAGCAGTAACATACTCACATTTTTCATAAAACAAACACATTTTTTTCAGGAATCTACTCTCTGGAACCTAAAACTAATTTTAAAAAAACATCTTTCTAGGCATCCACTGTCCCTAATCGTGCAAGAAAATTTCAATTGACTTGTTGAAATATTGCAATCACCCTTATCCAAAAACGAAATTTAAATCAACTTTTTAGCAGTAACACACTCACATTTTTTATAAAACAAACACATTTTTTTCATGAATCTACTCTCTGAAACCTAAAACTAATTTTAAAAAAACATCTTTCTAGGCATCCACTGTCCCTAATCGTGCAAGAAAATTTCAATTGACTTGTTGAAATATTGCAATCACCCTTATTCAAAAACGAAATTTAAATCAACTTTTTAGCAGTAACACACTCACATTTTTCATAAAACAAACACATTTTTTTCAGGAATCTACTCTCTGAAACCTAAAACTAATTAAAAAAATATCTTTCTAGGCATCCACTCTCCCTAATCTTCCAAGAAAATTTCAATTAACTTATTGAAATATTGCAATCACCCTTATCCAAAAACGATATTTAAATCAACTTTTTTGCAGTAACACACTCACATTTTTCATAAAACAAACACATTTTTTCAGGAATCTACTCTCTGAAACCTAAAACTAATTTTAAAAAAACATCTTTCTAGGCATCCACTGTCCCTAATCTTGCAAGAAAATTTCAATTGACTTGTTGAAATATTGCAATCACCCTTATCCAAAAACGAAATTTAAATCAACTTTTTAGCAGTAACACACTCACATTTTTCATGAAACAAACACATTTTTTTCAGGAATCAACTCTCTGGAACCTAAAACAAATATAAAAAAACATCTTTCTATGTATCCACTCTCCCTAATCGTGCAAGAAAATTTCAATTAACTAGTTGAAATAATGCAATCACGCCTATCCTGAAGCTAAATTTAAATAAACTTTTTAGCAGTAACACACTCACATTTTTCATAAAACAAACACATTTTTTTCAGGAATCAACTCTCTGGAACCTAAAACAAATATAAAAAAACATCTTTCTAGGCATCCACTCTCCCTAATCGTGCAAAAAAATTTCAATTAACTTGTTGAAATGATGCATTCACGCTTATCCTGAAACTAAATTTAAATCAACTTTTTTGCAGTAACACACTCACATTTTTCATGAAACAAATACATTTTTTTTCAGGAATCCACTCTCTGGAACCTATAACGAATTTGTAAAAAACATCTTTCTAGGCATCCACTCTCCCTAATCTTGCAAGAAAATTTCAATTAACTTGTTGAAATATTGCAATCACCCTTATCCAAAACGATTTTTAAATCAACTTTTTTGCAGTAACACACTCACATTTTTCATAAAATAAACACATTTTTTTCAGGAATCTACTATCTGAAACCTAAAACTAATTTTAAAAAAACATCTTTCTAGGCATCCACTGTCCCTAATCGTGCAAGAAAAATTCAATTGACTTGTTGAAATATTGCAATCACCCTTA
Source organism: Lissotriton vulgaris (assembly GCF_964263255.1). Taxonomy (NCBI): domain Eukaryota; kingdom Metazoa; phylum Chordata; class Amphibia; order Caudata; family Salamandridae; genus Lissotriton; species Lissotriton vulgaris. The sequence goes on along the minus strand of NC_141688.1, from coordinate 243,519,121 downwards.
ACCAAAAACGAAATTTAAATCAACTTTTTAGCAGTAACACACTCACATTTTTCATAAAACAAACACATTTTTTTCTGGAATCTACTCTCTGAAACCTAAAACTAATTTTAAAAAAACATCTTTCTAGGCATCAACTGTCCCTAATCGTGCAAGAACATTTCAATTGACTTGTTGAAATATTGCAATCACCCTTATTCAAAAACAAAATTTAAATCAACTTTTTAGCAGTAACACACTCACATTTTTCATAAAATAAACACTTTTTTTCAGGAATCTACTCTCTGAAACCTAAAACTAATTTTTAAAAAACATCTTTCTAGGCATCCACTGTCCCTAATCATGCAAGAAAATTTAAATTGACTTGTTGAAATATTGCAATCACCCTTATCCAAAAACAAAATTTAAATCAACTTTTTTGCAGTAACACACTCACATTTTTCATAAAACAAACACATTTTTTTCAGGAATCTACTCTCTGGAACCTAAAACTAATTAAAAAAAACATCTTTCTAGGCATCCACTGTCCCTAATCTTGCAAGAAAATTTCAATTGACTTGTTGAAATATTGCAATCACCCTTATCCAAAAACGAAATTTAAATCAACTTTTTAGCAGTAACTTACTCACATTTTTCATGAAACAAACACATTTTTTTCAGGAATCAACTCTCTGGAACCTAAAACAAATATAAAAAAAACATCTTTCTATGTATCCACTCTCCCTAATCGTGCAAGAAAATTTCAATTAACTAGTTGAAATAATGCAATCACGCCTATCCTGAAGCTAAATTTAAATAAACTTTTTAGCAGTAACACACTCACATTTTCCATAAAACAAACACATTTTTTTCAGGAATCTACTCTCTGAAACCTAAAACTAATTTTAAAAAAACATCTTTCTAGGCATCCACTGCCCCTAATCGTGCAAGAAAATTTCAATTGACTTGTTGAAATATTGCAATCACCCTTATCCAAAAACGAAATTTAAATCAACTTTTTAGCAGTAACACACTCACATTTTTCATAAAACAAACACATTTTTTTCAGGAATCTACTCTCTGAAACCTAAAACTAATTTTAAAAAAACATCTTTCTATTCATCAACTGTCCCTAATCGTGCAAGAACATTTCAATTGACTTGTTGAAATATTGCAATGACCCTTATTCAAAAACGAAATTTAAATCAACTTTTTAGCAGTAACACACTCACATTTTTCATAAAACAAACACATTTTTTTCAGGAATCTACTCTCTGAAACCTAAAACTAATTAAAAAAAACATCTTTCTAGGCAACCACTGTCCCTAATCTTGCAAGAAAATTTCAATTGACTTGTTGAAATATTGCAATCACCCTTATCCAAAAACGAAGTTTAAATCAACTTTTTAGCAGTAACTTACTCACATTTTTCATAAAACAAACACATTTTTTTCAGGAATCTACTCTCTGGAACCTAAAACTAATTAAAAAAAAACATCTTTCTAGGCATCCACTGTCCCTAATCTTGCAAGAAAATTTCAATTGACTTGTTGAAATATTGCAATCACCCTTATCCAAAAACGAAATTTAAATCAACTTTTTAGCAGTAACTTACTCACATTTTTCATGAAACAAACACATTTTTTTCAGGAATCAACTCTCTGGAACCTAAAACAAATATTAAAAAAACATATTTCTATGTATCCACTCTCCCTAATCGTGCAAGAAAATTTCAATTAACTAGTTGAAATAATGCAATCACGCCTATCCTGAAGCTAAATTTAAATAAACTTTTTAGCAGTAACACACTCACATTTTTCATAAAACAAACACATTTTTTTCAGGAATCTACTCTCTGAAACCTAAACTAATTTAAAAAAACATCTTTCTAGGCATCCACTGTCCCTAATCGTGCAAGAAAATTTCAATTGACTTGTTGAAATATTGCAATCACCCTTATCCAAAAACGAAATTAAAATCAACTTTTTAGCAGTAACACACTTACATTTTTCATAAAACAAACACATTTTTTTCAGGAATCTACTCTCTGAAACCTAAAACTAATTTTAAAAAAAATCTTTCTAGGCATCCACTGTCCCTAATCGTGCAAGAATATTTCAATTGACTTGTTGAAATATTGCAATCACCCTTATCCAAAAACGAAATTTAAATCAACTTTTTAGCAGTAACACACTCACATTTTTCATAAAACAAACACATTTTTTTCAGGAATCTACTCTCTGGAACCTAAAACTAATTTTAAAAAAACATCTTTCTAGGCATCCACTGTCCCTAATCGTGCAAGAAAATTTCAATTGACTTGTTGAAATATTGCAATCACCCTTATCCAAGAACGAAATTTAAATCAACTTTTTAGCAGTAACACACTCACATTTTTTATAAAACAAACACATTTTTTTCAGGAATCTACTCTCTGAAACCTAAAACTAATTTTAAAAAAACATCTTTCTAGGCATCCACTGTCCCTAATCGTGCAAGAAAATTTCAATTGACTTGTTGAAATATTGCAATCACCCTTATTCAAAAACGAAATTTAAATCAACTTTTTAGCAGTAACACACTCACATTTTTCATAAAACAAACACATTTTTTTCAGGAATCTACTCTCTGAAACCTAAAACTAATTAAAAAAAAATATCTTTCTAGGCATCCACTCTCCCTAATCTTCCAAGAAAATTTCAATTAACTTATTGAAATATTGCAATCACCCTTATCCAAAAACGATATTTAAATCAACTTTTTTGCAGTAACACACTCACATTTTTCATAAAACAAACACATTTTTTCAGGAATCTACTCTCTGAAACCTAAAACTAATTTTAAAAAAACATCTTTCTAGGCATCCACTGTCCCTAATCTTGCAAGAAAATTTCAATTGACTTGTTGAAATATTGCAATCACCCTTATCCAAAAACGAAATTTAAATCAACTTTTTAGCAGTAACACACTCACATTTTTCATGAAACAAACACATTTTTTTCAGGAATCAACTCTCTGGAACCTAAAACAAATATAAAAAAACATCTTTCTATGTATCCACTCTCCCTAATCGTGCAAGAAAATTTCAATTAACTAGTTGAAATAATGCAATCACGCCTCTCCTGAAGCTAAATTTAAATAAACTTTTTAGCAGTAACACACTCACATTTTTCATAAAACAAACACATTTTTTTCAGGAATCAACTCTCTGGAACCTAAAACAAATATAAAAAAACATCTTTCTAGGCATCCACTCTCCCTAATCGTGCAAGAAAATTTCAATTAACTTGTTGAAATGATGCATTCACGCTTATCCTGAAACTAAATCTAAATCAACTTTTTTGCAGTAACACACTCACATTTTTCATGAAACAAATAAAAAAATTTTTCAGGAATCCACTCTCTGGAACCTATAACGAATTTGTAAAAAACATCTTTCTAGGCATCCACTCTCCCTAATCTTGCAAGAAAATTTCAATTGACTTGTTGAAATATTGCAATCACCCTTATCCAAAAACGAAATTTAAATCAACTTTTTAGCAGTAACATACTCACATTTTTCATAAAACAAACACATTTTTTTCAGGAATATACTCTCTGGAACCTAACACTAATTTTAAAAAAACATCTTTCTAGGCATCCACTGTCCCTAATTGTGGAAGAAAATTTCAATTGACTTGTTGAAATATTGCAATCACCCTTATCCAAAAACGAAATTTAAATCAACTTTTTAGCAGTAACATACTCACATTTTTCATAAAACAAACACATTTTTTTCAGGAATCTACTCTCTGGAACCTAAAACTAATTTTAAAAAAACATCTTTCTAGGCATCCACTGTCCCTAATCGTGCAAGAAAATTTCAATTGACTTGTTGAAATATTGCAATCACCCTTATCCAAAAACGAAATTTAAATCAACTTTTTAGCAGTAACACACTCACATTTTTTATAAAACAAACACATTTTTTTCAGGAATCTACTCTCTGAAACCTAAAACTAATTTTAAAAAAACATCTTTCTAGGCATCCACTGTCCCTAATCGTGCAAGAAAATTTCAATTGACTTGTTGAAATATTGCAATCACCCTTATTCAAAAACGAAATTTAAATCAACTTTTTAGCAGTAACACACTCACATTTTTCATAAAACAAACACATTTTTTTCAGGAATCTACTCTCTGAAACCTAAAACTAATTTTAAAAAAACATCTTTCTAGGCATCCACTCTCCCTAATCTTCCAAGAAAATTTCAATTAACTTATTGAAATATTGCAATCACCCTTATCCAAAAACGATATTTAAATCAACTTTTTTGCAGTAACACACTCACATTTTTCATAAAACAAACACATTTTTTCAGGAATCTACTCTCTGAAACCTAAAACTAATTTTAAAAAAACATCTTTCTAGGCATCCACTGTCCCTAATCTTGCAAGAAAATTTCAATTGACTTGTTGAAATATTGCAATCACCCTTATCCAAAAACGAAATTTAAATCAACTTTTTAGCAGTAACACACTCACATTTTTCATGAAACAAACACATTTTTTTCAGGAATCAACTCTCTGGAACCTAAAACAAATATAAAAAAACATCTTTCTATGTATCCACTCTCCCTAATCGTGCAAGAAAATTTCAATTAACTAGTTGAAATAATGCAATCACGCCTATCCTGAAGCTAAATTTAAATAAACTTTTTAGCAGTAACACACTCACATTTTTCATAAAACAAACACATTTTTTTCAGGAATCAACTCTCTGGAACCTAAAACAAATATAAAAAAACATCTTTCTAGGCATCCACTCTCCCTAATCGTGCAAGAAAATTTCAATTAACTTGTTGAAATGATGCATTCACGCTTATCCTGAAACTAAATCTAAATCAACTTTTTTGCAGTAACACACTCACATTTTTCATGAAACAAATAATTTTTTTTTTCAGGAATCCACTCTCTGGAACCTATAACGAATTTGTAAAAAACATCTTTCTAGGCATCCACTCTCCCTAATCTTGCAAGAAAATTTCAATTAACTTGTTGAAATATTGCAATCACCCTTATCCAAAACGATTTTTAAATCAACTTTTTTGCAGTAACACACTCACATTTTTCATAAAACAAACACATTTTTTTCAGGAATCTACTATCTGAAACCTAAAACTAATTTTAAAAAAACATCTTTCTAGGCATCCACTGTCCCTAATCGTGCAAGAAAAATTCAATTGACTTGTTGAAATATTGCAATCACCCTTATCCAAAAACGAAATTTAAATCAACTTTTTAGCTGTAACACACTCACATTTTTCATAAAACAAACACATTTTTTCAGGAATCTACTCTCTGAAACCTAAAACTAATTTTAAAAAAACATCTTTCTAGGCATCCACTGTCCCTAATCTTGCAAGAAAATTTCAATTGACTTGTTGAAATATTGCAATCACCCTTATCCAAAAACGAAATTTAAATCAACTTTTTAGCAGTAACACACTCACATTTTTCATGAAACAAACACATTTTTTTCAGGAATCAACTCTCTGGAACCTAAAACAAATATAAAAAAACATCTTTCTATGTATCCACTCTCCCTAATCGTGCAAGAAAATTTCAATTAACTAGTTGAAATAATGCAATCACGCCTATCCTGAAGCTAAATTTAAATAAACTTTTTAGCAGTAACACACTCACATTTTTCATAAAACAAACACATTTTTTTCAGGAATCAACTCTCTGGAACCTAAAACAAATATAAAAAAACATCTTTCTAGGCATCCACTCTCCCTAATCGTGCAAGAAAATTTCAATTAACTTGTTGAAATGATGCATTCACGCTTATCCTGAAACTAAATCTAAATCAACTTTTTTGCAGTAACACACTCACATTTTTCATGAAACAAATAAATTTTTTTTTCAGGAATCCACTCTCTGGAACCTATAACGAATTTGTAAAAAACATCTTTCTAGGCATCCACTCTCCCTAATCTTGCAAGAAAATTTCAATTAACTTGTTGAAATATTGCAATCACCCTTATCCAAAACGATTTTTAAATCAACTTTTTTGCAGTAACACACTCACATTTTTCATAAAACAAACACATTTTTTTCAGGAATCTACTATCTGAAACCTAAAACTAATTTTAAAAAAACATCTTTCTAGGCATCCACTGTCCCTAATCGTGCAAGAAATTTTCAATTGACTTGTTGAAATATTGCAATCACCCTTATCCAAAAACGAAATTTAAATCAACTTTTTAGCTGTAACACACTCACATTTTTCATAAAACAAACACATTTTTTTCAGGAATCTACTCTCTGAAACCTAAAACTAATTTTAAAAAAACATCTTTCTAGGCATCCACTGCCCCTAATCGTGCAAGAAAATTTCAATTGACTTGTTGAAATATTGCAATCACCCTTATCCAAAAACGAAATTTAAATCAACCTTTTAGCAGTAACACACTCACATTTTTCATAAAACAAACAAATTTTTTTCAGGAATCTACTCTCTGAAACCTAAAACTAATTTTAAAAAAACATCTTTCTAGGCATCAACTGTCCCTAATCGTGCAAGAACATTTCAATTGACTTGTTGAAATATTGCAATGACCCTTATTCAAAAACGAAATTTGAATCAACTTTTTAGCAGTAACACACTCACATTTTTCATAAAGCAAACACATTTTTTTCAGGAATCTACTCTCTGAAACCTAAAACTAATTTAAAAAAAAGATCTTTCTAGGCATCAACTGTCCCTAATCGTGCAAAAACATTTCAATTGACTTGTTGAAATATTGCAATCACCCTTATTCAAAAACAAAACTTAAATCAACTTTTTAGCAGTAACACACTCACATTTTTCATAAAATAAACACATTTTTTTCAGGAATCTACTCTCTGAAACCTAAAACTAATTTTTAAAAAACATCTTTCTAGGCATCCACTGTCCCTAATCATGCAAGAAAATTTAAATTGACTTGTTGAAATATTGCAATCACCCTTATCCAAAAACGAAATTTAAATCAACTTTTTTGCAGTAACACACTCACATTTTTTATAAAACAAATACATTTTTGTCAGGAATCTACTCTCTGGAACCTAAAAGTAATTTAAAAAAAACATCTTTCTAGGCATCCACTGTCCCTAATCTTGCAAGAAAATTTCAATTGACTTGTTGAAATATTGCAATCACCCTTATCCAAAAACGAAATTTAAATCAACTTTTTAGCAGTAACTTACTCACATTTTTCATGAAACAAACACATTTTTTTCAGGAATCAACTCTCAGGAACCTAAAACAAATATAAAAAAAACATCTTTCTATGTATCCACTCTCCCTAATCGTGCAAGAAAATTTCAATTAACTAGTTGAAATAATGCAATCACACCTATCCTGAAGCTAAATTTAAATAAACTTTTTAGCAGTAACACACTCACATTTTTCATAAAACAAACACATTTTTTTCAAGAATCTACTCTCTGAAACCTAAACTAATTTAAAAAAAAACATCTTTCTAGGCATCCACTGTCCCTAATCATGCAAGAAAATTTCAATTGACTTGTTGAAATATTGCAATCACCCTTATCCAAAAACGAAATTTAAATCAACTTTTTAGCAGTAACACACTTACATTTTTCATAAAACAAACACATTTTTTTCAGGAATCTACTCTCTGAAACCTAAAACTAATTTTAAAAAAACATCTTTTTAGGCATCCACTGTCCCTAATCGTGCAAGAAAATGTCAATTGACTTGTTGAAATATTGCAATCACCCTTATTCAAAAACAAAATTTAAATCAAATTTTTAGCAGTAACACACTCACATTTTTCATAAAACAAACACATTTTTTTCAGGAATCTACTCCCTGGAACCTAAAACTAATTTAAAAAAAACATCTTTCTAGGCATCCACTGTCCCTAATCGTGCAAGAAAATTTCAATTGACTTGTTGAAATATTGCAATCACCCTTATCCAAAAACGAAATGTAAATCAACTTTTTAGCAGTAACACACTCACATTTTTCATAAAACAAACACATTTTTTTCAGGAATCAACTCTCTGGAACCTAAAACAAATATAAAAAAACATCTTTCTAGGCATCCACTCTCCCTAATCGTGCAAGAAAATTTCAATTAACTTGTTGAAATGATGCATTCACGCTTATCCTGAAACTAAATCTAAATCAACTTTTTTGCAGTAACACACTCACATTTTTCATGAAACAAATAATTTTTTTTTTCAGGAATCCACTCTCTGGAACCTATAACGAATTTGTAAAAAACCTCTTTCTAGGCATCCACTCTCCCTAATCTTGCAAGAAAATTTCAATTAACTTGTTGAAATATTGCAATCACCCTTATCCAAAACTATTTTTAAATCAACTTTTTTGCAGTAACACACTCACATTTTTCATAAAACAAACACATTTTTTTCAGGAATCTACTATCTGAAACCTAAAACTAATTTTAAAAAAACATCTTTCTAGGCATCCACTGTCCCTAATCGTGCAAGAAAAATTCAATTGACTTGTTGAAATATTGCAATCACCCTTATCCAAAAACGAAATTTAAATCGACTTTTTAGCTGTAACACACTCACATTTTTCATAAAACAAACACATTTTTTCAGGAATCTACTCTCTGAAACCTAAAACTAATTTTAAAAAAACATCTTTCTAGGCATCCACTGTCCCTAATCTTGCAAGAAAATTTCAATTGACTTGTTGAAATATTGCAATCACCCTTATCCAAAAACGAAATTTAAATCAACTTTTTAGCAGTAACACACTCACATTTTTCATGAAACAAACACATTTTTTTCAGGAATCAACTCTCTGGAACCTAAAACAAATATAAAAAAACATCTTTCTATGTATCCACTCTCCCTAATCGTGCAAGAAAATTTCAATTAACTAGTTGAAATAATGCAATCACGCCTATCCTGAAGCTAAATTTAAATAAACTTTTTAGCAGTAACACACTCACATTTTTCATAAAACAAACTCATTTTTTTCAGGAATCAACTCTCTGGAACCTAAAACAAATATAAAAAAACATCTTTCTAGGCATCCACTCTCCCTAATCGTGCAAGAAAATTTCAATTAACTTGTTGAAATGATGCATTCACGCTTATCCTGAAACTAAATCTAAATCAACTTTTTTGCAGTAACACACTCACATTTTTCATGAAACAAATACATTTTTTTTTCAGGAATCCACTCCCTGGAACCTAAAACTAATTTAAAAAAAACATCTTTCTAGGCATCCACTGTCCCTAATCGTGCAAGAAAATTTCAATTGACTTGTTGAACTATTGCAATCACCCTTATCCAAAAACGAAATGTAAATCAACTTTTTAGCAGTAACACACTCACATTTTTCATAAAACAAACACATTTTTTTCAGGAATCTACTATCTGAAACCTAAAACTAATTTTAAAAAAACATCTTTCTAGGCATCCACTGTCCCTAATCGTGCAAGAAATTTTCAATTGACTTGTTGAAATATTGCAATCACCCTTATCCAAAAACGAAATTTAAATCAACCTTTTAGCAGTAACACACTCACATTTTTCATAAAACAAACAAATTTTTTTCAGGAATCTACTCTCTGAAACCTAAAACTAATTTTAAAAAAACATCTTTCTAGGCATCAACTGTCCCTAATCGTGCAAGAACATTTCAATTGACTTGTTGAAATATTGCAATGACCCTTATTCAAAAACGAAATTTGAATCAACTTTTTAGCAGTAACACACTCACATTTTTCATAAAGCAAACACATTTTTTTCAGGAATCTACTCTCTGAAACCTAAAACTAATTTAAAAAAAAGATCTTTCTAGGCATCAACTGTCCCTAATCGTGCAAAAACATTTCAATTGACTTGTTGAAATATTGCAATCACCCTTATTCAAAAACAAAACTTAAATCAACTTTTTAGCAGTAACACACTCACATTTTTCATAAAATAAACACATTTTTTTCAGGAATCTACTCTCTGAAACCTAAAACTAATTTTTAAAAAACATCTTTCTAGGCATCCACTGTCCCTAATCATGCAAGAAAATTTAAATTGACTTGTTGAAATATTGCAATCACCCTTATCCAAAAACGAAATTTAAATCAACTTTTTTGCAGTAACACACTCACATTTTTTATAAAACAAATACATTTTTGTCAGGAATCTACTCTCTGGAACCTAAAAGTAATTTTAAAAAAACATCTTTCTAGGCATCCACTGTCCCTAATCTTGCAAGAAAATTTCAATTGACTTGTTGAAATATTGCAATCACCCTTATCCAAAAACGAAATTTAAATCAACTTTTTAGCAGTAACTTACTCACATTTTTCATGAAACAAACACATTTTTTTCAGGAATCAACTCTCAGGAACCTAAAACAAATATAAAAAAACATCTTTCTATGTATCCACTCTCCCTAATCGTGCAAGAAAATTTCAATTAACTAGTTGAAATAATGCAATCACACCTATCCTGAAGCTAAATTTAAATAAACTTTTTAGCAGTAACACACTCACATTTTTCATAAAACAAACACATTTTTTTCAAGAATCTACTCTCTGAAACCTAAACTAATTTAAAAAAAAACATCTTTCTAGGCATCCACTGTCCCTAATCATGCAAGAAAATTTCAATTGACTTGTTGAAATATTGCAATCACCCTTATCCAAAAACGAAATTTAAATCAACTTTTTAGCAGTAACACACTTACATTTTTCATAAAACAAACACATTTTTTTCAGGAATCTACTCTCTGAAACCTAAAACTAATTTTAAAAAAACATCTTTTTAGGCATCCACTGTCCCTAATCGTGCAAGAAAATGTCAATTGACTTGTTGAAATATTGCAATCACCCTTATTCAAAAACAAAATTTAAATCAAATTTTTAGCAGTAACACACTCACATTTTTCATAAAACAAACACATTTTTTTCAGGAATCTACTCCCTGGAACCTAAAACTAATTTAAAAAAAACATCTTTCTAGGCATCCACTGTCCCTAATCGTGCAAGAAAATTTCAATTGACTTGTTGAAATATTGCAATCACCCTTATCCAAAAACGAAATGTAAATCAACTTTTTAGCAGTAACACACTCACATTTTTCATAAAACAAACACATTTTTTTCAGGAATCTACTCTCTGAAACCTAAAACTAATTTTAAAAAAACATCTTGCTAGGCATCCACTGTCCCTAATCGTGCAAGAAAATTTCAATTGACTTGTTGAAATATTGCAATCACCCTTATTCAAAAACGATATTTAATTCAACTTTTTTGCAGTAACACACTCACATTTTTCATAAAACAAACACATGTTTTTTCAGGAATCTATTCTCTGAAACCTAAAACTAATTTTAAAAAAACATCTTTCTAGGCATCCACTGTCCCTAATCGTGCAAGAAAATTTCAATTAACTAGTTGAAATAATGCAATCACGCCTATCCTGAAGCTAAATTTAAATAAACTTTTTAGCAGTAACACACTCACATTTTTCATAAAACAAACACATTTTTTTCAGGAATCAACTCTCTGGAACCTAAAACAAATATAAAAAAACATCTTTCTAGGCATCCACTCTCCCTAATCGTGCAAGAAAATTTCAATTAACTTGTTGAAATGATGCATTCACGCTTATCCTGAAACTAAATTTAAATCAACTTTTTTGCAGTAACACACTCACATTTTTCATGAAACAAATAAATTTTTTTTTCAGGAATCCACTCTCTGGAACCTATAACGAATTTGTAAAAAACATCTTTCTAGGCATCCACTCTCCCTAATCTTGCAAGAAAATTTCAATTAACTTGTTGAAATATTGCAATCACCCTTATCCAAAACGATTTTTAAATCAACTTTTTTGCAGTAACACACTCACATTTTTCATAAAATAAACACATTTTTTTCAGGAATCTACTATCTGAAACCTAAAACTAATTTTAAAAAAACATCTTTCTAGGCATCCACTGTCCCTAATCGTGCAAGAAAAATTCAATTGACTTGTTGAAATATTGCAATCACCCTTATCCAAAAACGAAATTTAAATCAACTTTTTAGCAGTAACACACTCACATTTTTCATAAAACAAACACATTTTTTTCTGGAATCTACTCTCTGAAACCTAAAACTAATTTTAAAAAAACATCTTTCTAGGCATCAACTGTCCCTAATCGTGCAAGAACATTTCAATTGACTTGTTGAAATATTGCAATCACCCTTATTCAAAAACAAAATTTAAATCAACTTTTTAGCAGTAACACACTCACATTTTTCATAAAATAAACACATTTTTTCAGGAATCTACTCTCTGGAACCTAAAACTAATTTAAAAAAAACATCTTTCTAGGCATCCACTGTCCCTAATCGTGCAAGAAAATTTCAATTGACTTGTTGAAATATTGCAATCACCCTTATCCAAAAACGAAATTTAAATCAACTTTTTAGCAGTAACACACTCACATTTTTCATAAAACAAACACATTTTTTTCAGGAATCTACTCTCTGAAACCTAAAACTAATTTTAAAAAAACATCTTGCTAGGCATCCACTGTCCCTAATCGTGCAAGAAAATTTCAATTGACTTGTTGAAATATTGCAATCACCCTTATTCAAAAACGATATTTAATTCAACTTTTTTGCAGTAACACACTCACATTTTTCATAAAACAAACACATGTTTTTTCAGGAATCTATTCTCTGAAACCTAAAACTAATTTTAAAAAAACATCTTTCTAGGCATCCACTGTCCCTAATCGTGGAAGAAAATTTCAATTGACTTGTTGAAATATTGCAATCACCCTTATCCAAAAACGAAATTTAAATCAACTTTTTAGCAGTAACATACTCACATTTTTCATAAAACAAACACATTTTTTTCAGGAATCTACTCTCTGGAACCTAAAACTAATTTTAAAAAAACATCTTTCTAGGCATCCACTGTCCCTAATCGTGCAAGAAAATTTCAATTGACTTGTTGAAATATTGCAATCACCCTTATCCAAAAACGAAATTTAAATCAACTTTTTAGCAGTAACACACTCACATTTTTTATAAAACAAACACATTTTTTTCATGAATCTACTCTCTGAAACCTAAAACTAATTTTAAAAAAACATCTTTCTAGGCATCCACTGTCCCTAATCGTGCAAGAAAATTTCAATTGACTTGTTGAAATATTGCAATCACCCTTATTCAAAAACGAAATTTAAATCAACTTTTTAGCAGTAACACACTCACATTTTTCATAAAACAAACACATTTTTTTCAGGAATCTACTCTCTGAAACCTAAAACTAATTAAAAAAATATCTTTCTAGGCATCCACTCTCCCTAATCTTCCAAGAAAATTTCAATTAACTTATTGAAATATTGCAATCACCCTTATCCAAAAACGATATTTAAATCAACTTTTTTGCAGTAACACACTCACATTTTTCATAAAACAAACACATTTTTTCAGGAATCTACTCTCTGAAACCTAAAACTAATTTTAAAAAAACATCTTTCTAGGCATCCACTGTCCCTAATCTTGCAAGAAAATTTCAATTGACTTGTTGAAATATTGCAATCACCCTTATCCAAAAACGAAATTTAAATCAACTTTTTAGCAGTAACACACTCACATTTTTCATGAAACAAACACATTTTTTTCAGGAATCAACTCTCTGGAACCTAAAACAAATATAAAAAAACATCTTTCTATGTATCCACTCTCCCTAATCGTGCAAGAAAATTTCAATTAACTAGTTGAAATAATGCAATCACGCCTATCCTGAAGCTAAATTTAAATAAACTTTTTAGCAGTAACACACTCACATTTTTCATAAAACAAACACATTTTTTTCAGGAATCAACTCTCTGGAACCTAAAACAAATATAAAAAAACATCTTTCTAGGCATCCACTCTCCCTAATCGTGCAAAAAAATTTCAATTAACTTGTTGAAATGATGCATTCACGCTTATCCTGAAACTAAATTTAAATCAACTTTTTTGCAGTAACACACTCACATTTTTCATGAAACAAATACATTTTTTTTCAGGAATCCACTCTCTGGAACCTATAACGAATTTGTAAAAAACATCTTTCTAGGCATCCACTCTCCCTAATCTTGCAAGAAAATTTCAATTAACTTGTTGAAATATTGCAATCACCCTTATCCAAAACGATTTTTAAATCAACTTTTTTGCAGTAACACACTCACATTTTTCATAAAATAAACACATTTTTTTCAGGAATCTACTATCTGAAACCTAAAACTAATTTTAAAAAAACATCTTTCTAGGCATCCACTGTCCCTAATCGTGCAAGAAAAATTCAATTGACTTGTTGAAATATTGCAATCACCCTTAACCAAAAACGAAATTTAAATCAACTTTTTAGCAGTAACACACTCACATTTTTCATAAAACAAACACATTTTTTTCTGGAATCTACTCTCTGAAACCTAAAACTAATTTTAAAAAAACATCTTTCTAGGCATCAACTGTCCCTAATCGTGCAAGAACATTTCAATTGACTTGTTGAAATATTGCAATCACCCTTATTCAAAAACAAAATTTAAATCAACTTTTTAGCAGTAACACACTCACATTTTTCATAAAATAAACACTTTTTTTCAGGAATCTACTCTCTGAAACCTAAAACTAATTTTTAAAAAACATCTTTCTAGGCATCCACTGTCCCTAATCATGCAAGAAAATTTAAATTGACTTGTTGAAATATTGCAATCACCCTTATCCAAAAACAAAATTTAAATCAACTTTTTTGCAGTAACACACTCACATTTTTCATAAAACAAACACATTTTTTTCAGGAATCTACTCTCTGGAACCTAAAACTAATTAAAAAAAACATCTTTCTAGGCATCCACTGTCCCTAATCTTGCAAGAAAATTTCAATTGACTTGTTGAAATATTGCAATCACCCTTATCCAAAAACGAAATTTAAATCAACTTTTTAGCAGTAACTTACTCACATTTTTCATGAAACAAACACATTTTTTTCAGGAATCAACTCTCTGGAACCTAAAACAAATATAAAAAAAACATCTTTCTATGTATCCACTCTCCCTAATCGTGCAAGAAAATTTCAATTAACTAGTTGAAATAATGCAATCACGCCTATCCTGAAGCTAAATTTAAATAAACTTTTTAGCAGTAACACACTCACATTTTCCATAAAACAAACACATTTTTTTCAGGAATCTACTCTCTGAAACCTAAAACTAATTTTAAAAAAACATCTTTCTAGGCATCCACTGCCCCTAATCGTGCAAGAAAATTTCAATTGACTTGTTGAAATATTGCAATCACCCTTATCCAAAAACGAAATTTAAATCAACTTTTTAGCAGTAACACACTCACATTTTTCATAAAACAAACACATTTTTTTCAGGAATCTACTCTCTGAAACCTAAAACTAATTTTAAAAAAACATCTTTCTATTCATCAACTGTCCCTAATCGTGCAAGAACATTTCAATTGACTTGTTGAAATATTGCAATGACCCTTATTCAAAAACGAAATTTAAATCAACTTTTTAGCAGTAACACACTCACATTTTTCATAAAACAAACACATTTTTTTCAGGAATCTACTCTCTGAAACCTAAAACTAATTAAAAAAAACATCTTTCTAGGCAACCACTGTCCCTAATCTTGCAAGAAAATTTCAATTGACTTGTTGAAATATTGCAATCACCCTTATCCAAAAACGAAGTTTAAATCAACTTTTTAGCAGTAACTTACTCACATTTTTCATAAAACAAACACATTTTTTTCAGGAATCTACTCTCTGGAACCTAAAACTAATTAAAAAAAAACATCTTTCTAGGCATCCACTGTCCCTAATCTTGCAAGAAAATTTCAATTGACTTGTTGAAATATTGCAATCACCCTTATCCAAAAACGAAATTTAAATCAACTTTTTAGCAGTAACTTACTCACATTTTTCATGAAACAAACACATTTTTTTCAGGAATCAACTCTCTGGAACCTAAAACAAATATTAAAAAAACATATTTCTATGTATCCACTCTCCCTAATCGTGCAAGAAAATTTCAATTAACTAGTTGAAATAATGCAATCACGCCTATCCTGAAGCTAAATTTAAATAAACTTTTTAGCAGTAACACACTCACATTTTTCATAAAACAAACACATTTTTTTCAGGAATCTACTCTCTGAAACCTAAACTAATTTAAAAAAACATCTTTCTAGGCATCCACTGTCCCTAATCGTGCAAGAAAATTTCAATTGACTTGTTGAAATATTGCAATCACCCTTATCCAAAAACGAAATTAAAATCAACTTTTTAGCAGTAACACACTTACATTTTTCATAAAACAAACACATTTTTTTCAGGAATCTACTCTCTGAAACCTAAAACTAATTTTAAAAAAAATCTTTCTAGGCATCCACTGTCCCTAATCGTGCAAGAATATTTCAATTGACTTGTTGAAATATTGCAATCACCCTTATCCAAAAACGAAATTTAAATCAACTTTTTAGCAGTAACACACTCACATTTTTCATAAAACAAACACATTTTTTTCAGGAATCTACTCTCTGAAACCTAAAACTAATTTTAAAAAAACATCTTTCTAGGCATCCACTGTCCCTAATCGTGCAAGAAAATTTCAATTGACTTGTTGAAATATTGCAATCACTCTTATTCAAAAACGAAATGTAAATCAACTTTTTAGCAGTAACACACTCACATTTTTCATAAAACAAACACATTTTTTTCAGGAATCTACTCTCTGAAACCTAAAACTAATTTTAAAAAAACATCTTTCTAGGCATCCACTGTCCCTAATCGTGCAAGAAAATTTCAATTGACTTGTTGAAATATTGCAATGACCCTTATTCAAAAACGAAATTTAAATCAACTTTTTAGCAGTAACACACTCACATTTTTCATAAAACAAACACATTTTTTTCAGGAATCTACTCTCTGAAACCTAAAACTAATTTTAAAAAAACATCTTGCTAGGCATCCACTGTCCCTAATCGTGCAAGAAAATTTCAATTGACTTGTTGAAATATTGCAATCACCCTTATTCAAAAACGATATTTAATTCAACTTTTTTGCAGTAACACACTCACATTTTTCATAAAACAAACACATGTTTTTTCAGGAATCTATTCTCTGAAACCTAAAACTAATTTTAAAAAAACATCTTTCTAGGCATCCACTGTCCCTAATCGTGCAAGAAAATTTCAATTGACTTGTTGAAATGATGCATTCACGCCTATCCTGAAACTAAATTAAAATCAAATTTTTTGCAGTAACACACTCACATTTTTCATAAAACAAACAATAATTTTTTCAGGAATCCACTCTCTGGAACCTAAAACTAATTAAAAAAAAAACATCTTTCTAGGCATCCACTGTCCCTAATCGTGCAAGAAAATTTCAATTGACTTGTTGAAATATTGCAATCACCCTTATCCAAAAACGAAATTTAAATCAACTTTTTAGCAGTAACATACTCACATTTTTCATAAAACAAACACATTTTTTTCAGGAATATACTCTCTGGAACCTAACACTAATTTTAAAAAAACATCTTTCTAGGCATCCACTGTCCCTAATTGTGGAAGAAAATTTCAATTGACTTGTTGAAATATTGCAATCACCCTTATCCAAAAACGAAATTTAAATCAACTTTTTAGCAGTAACATACTCACATTTTTCATAAAACAAACACATTTTTTTCAGGAATCTACTCTCTGGAACCTAAAACTAATTTTAAAAAAACATCTTTCTAGGCATCCACTGTCCCTAATCGTGCAAGAAAATTTCAATTGACTTGTTGAAATATTGCAATCACCCTTATCCAAAAACGAAATTTAAATCAACTTTTTAGCAGTAACACACTCACATTTTTTATAAAACAAACACATTTTTTTCAGGAATCTACTCTCTGAAACCTAAAACTAATTTTAAAAAAACATCTTTCTAGGCATCCACTGTCCCTAATCGTGCAAGAAAATTTCAATTGACTTGTTGAAATATTGCAATCACCCTTATTCAAAAACGAAATTTAAATCAACTTTTTAGCAGTAACACACTCACATTTTTCATAAAACAAACACATTTTTTTCAGGAATCTACTCTCTGAAACCTAAAACTAATTAAAAAAAAATATCTTTCTAGGCATCCACTCTCCCTAATCTTCCAAGAAAATTTCAATTAACTTATTGAAATATTGCAATCACCCTTATCCAAAAACGATATTTAAATCAACTTTTTTGCAGTAACACACTCACATTTTTCATAAAACAAACACATTTTTTCAGGAATCTACTCTCTGAAACCTAAAACTAATTTTAAAAAAACATCTTTCTAGGCATCCACTGTCCCTAATCTTGCAAGAAAATTTCAATTGACTTGTTGAAATATTACAATCACCCTTATCCAAAAACGAAATTTATATCAACTTTTTAGCAGTAACACACTCACATTTTTCATGAAACAAACACATTTTTTTCAGGAATCAACTCTCTGGAACCTAAAACAAATATAAAAAAACATCTTTCTATGTATCCACTCTCCCTAATCGTGCAAGAAAATTTCAATTAACTAGTTGAAATAATGCAATCATGCCTATCCTGAAGCTAAATTTAAATAAACTTTTTAGCAGTAACACACTCACATTTTTCATAAAACAAACACATTTTTTTCAGGAATCAACTCTCTGGAACCTAAAACAAATATAAAAAAACATCTTTCTAGGCATCCACTCTCCCTAATCGTGCAAGAAAATTTCAATTAACTTGTTGAAATGATGCATTCACGCTTATCCTGAAACTAAATCTAAATCAACTTTTTTGCAGTAACACACTCACATTTTTCATGAAACAAATAAATTTTTTTTTCAGGAATCCACTCTCTGGAACCTATAACGAATTTGTAAAAAACATCTTTCTAGGCATCCACTCTCCCTAATCTTGCAAGAAAATTTCAATTAACTTGTTGAAATATTGCAATCACCCTTATCCAAAACGATTTTTAAATCAACTTTTTTGCAGTAACACACTCACATTTTTCATAAAACAAACACATTTTTTTCAGGAATCTACTATCTGAAACCTAAAACTAATTTTAAAAAAACATCTTTCTAGGCATCCACTGTCCCTAATCGTGCAAGAAAAATTCAATTGACTTGTTGAAATATTGCAATCACCCTTATCCAAAAACGAAATTTAAATCAACTTTTTAGCAGTAACACACTCACATTTTTCATAAAACAAACACATTTTTTTCAGGAATCTACTCTCTGAAACCTAAAACTAATTTAAAAAAAACATCTTTCTAGGCATCCACTGCCCCTAATCGTGCAAGAAAATTTCAATTGACTTGTTGAAATATTGCAATCACCCTTATCCAAAAACGAAATTTAAATCAACCTTTTAGCAGTAACACACTCACATTTTTCATAAAACAAACAAATTTTTTTCAGGAATCTACTCTCTGAAACCTAAAACTAATTTTAAAAAAACATCTTTCTAGGCATCAACTGTCCCTAATCGTGCAAGAACATTTCAATTGACTTGTTGAAATATTGCAATGACCCTTATTCAAAAACGAAATTTGAATCAACTTTTTAGCAGTAACACACTCACATTTTTCATAAAGCAAACACATTTTTTTCAGGAATCTACTCTCTGAAACCTAAAACTAATTTAAAAAAAAGATCTTTCTAGGCATCAACTGTCCCTAATCGTGCAAAAACATTTCAATTGACTTGTTGAAATATTGCAATCACCCTTATTCAAAAACAAAACTTAAATCAACTTTTTAGCAGTAACACACTCACATTTTTCATAAAATAAACACATTTTTTTCAGGAATCTACTCTCTGAAACCTAAAACTAATTTTTAAAAAACATCTTTCTAGGCATCCACTGTCCCTAATCATGCAAGAAAATTTAAATTGACTTGTTGAAATATTGCAATCACCCTTATCCAAAACCGAAATTTAAATCAACTTTTTTGCAGTAACACACTCACATTTTTTATAAAACAAATACATTTTTGTCAGGAATCTACTCTCTGGAACCTAAAAGTAATTTAAAAAAAACATCTTTCTAGGCATCCACTGTCCCTAATCTTGCAAGAAAATTTCAATTGACTTGTTGAAATATTGCAATCACCCTTATCCAAAAACGAAATTTAAATCAACTTTTTAGCAGTAACTTACTCACATTTTTCATGAAACAAACACATTTTTTTCAGGAATCAACTCTCAGGAACCTAAAACAAATATAAAAAAAACATCTTTCTATGTATCCACTCTCCCTAATCGTGCAAGAAAATTTCAATTAACTAGTTGAAATAATGCAATCACACCTATCCTGAAGCTAAATTTAAATAAACTTTTTAGCAGTAACACACTCACATTTTTCATAAAACAAACACATTTTTTTCAAGAATCTACTCTCTGAAACCTAAACTAATGTAAAAAAAACATCTTTCTAGGCATCCACTGTCCCTAATCGTGCAAGAAAATTTCAATTGACTTGTTGAAATATTGCAATCACCCTTATCTAAAAACGAAATTTAAATCAACTTTTTAGCAGTAACACACTTACATTTTTCATAAAACAAACACATTTTTTTCAGGAATCTACTCTCTGAAACCTAAAACTAATTTTAAAAAAACATCTTTCTAGGCATCCACTGTCCCTAATCGTGCAAGAAAATGTCAATTGACTTGTTGAAATATTGCAATCACCCTTATTCAAAAACAAAATTTAAATCAAATTTTTAGCAGTAACACACTCACATTTTTCATAAAACAAACACATTTTTTTCAGGAATCTACTCCCTGGAACCTAAAACTAATTTAAAAAAAACATCTTTCTAGGCATCCACTGTCCCTAATCGTGCAAGAAAATTTCAATTGACTTGTTGAAATATTGCAATCACCCTTATCCAAAAACGAAATGTAAATCAACTTTTTAGCAGTAACACACTCACATTTTTCATAAAACAAACACATTTTTTTCAGGAATCTACTCTCTGAAACCTAAAACTAATTTTAAAAAAACATCTTGCTAGGCATCCACTGTCCCTAATCGTGCAAGAAAATTTCAATTGACTTGTTGAAATATTGCAATCACCCTTATTCAAAAACGATATTTAATTCAACTTTTTTGCAGTAACACACTCACATTTTTCATAAAACAAACACATGTTTTTTCAGGAATCTATTCTCTGAAACCTAAAACTAATTTTAAAAAAACATCTTTCTAGGCATCCACTGTCCCTAATCGTGCAAGAAAATTTCAATTAACTAGTTGAAATAATGCACTCACGCCTATCCTGAAGCTAAATTTAAATAAACTTTTTAGCAGTAACACACTCACATTTTTCATAAAACAAACACATTTTTTTCAGGAATCAACTCTCTGGAACCTAAAACAAATATAAAAAAACATCTTTCTAGGCATCCACTCTCCCTAATCGTGCAAGAAAATTTCAATTAACTTGTTGAAATGATGCATTCACGCTTATCCTGAAACTAAATTTAAATCAACTTTTTTGCAGTAACACACTCACATTTTTCATGAAACAAATAAATTTTATTTTCAGGAATCCACTCTCTGGAACCTATAACGAATTTGTAAAAAACATCTTTCTAGGCATCCACTCTCCCTAATCTTGCAAGAAAATTTCAATTAACTTGTTGAAATATTGCAATGACCCTTATTCAAAAACGAAATTTAAATCAACTTTTTAGCAGTAACACACTCACATTTTTCATAAAACAAACACATTTTTTTCAGGAATCTACTCTCTGAAACCTAAAACTAATTTTAAACAAACATCTTTCTAGGCATCCACTGTCCCTAATCGTGCAAGAAAATTTCAATTGACTTGTTGAAATATTGCAATCACCCTTATCCAAAAACGAAATGTAAATCAACTTTTTAGCAGTAACACACTCACATTTTTCATAAAACAAACACATTTTTTTCAGGAATCTACTCTCTGAAACCTAAAACTAATTTTAAAAAAACATCTTTCTAGGCATCCACTGTCCCTAATCGTGCAAGAAAATTTCAATTGACTTGTTGAAATATTGCAATGACCCTTATTCAAAAACGAAATTTAAATCAACTTTTTAGCAGTAACACACTCACATTTTTCATAAAACAAACACATTTTTTTTTAGGAATCTACTCTCTGAAACCTAAAACTAATTTTAAAAAAACATCTTTCTAGGCATCCACTCTCCCTAACCTTGCAAGAAAATTTCAATTAACTTGTTGAAATATTGCAATCACGCTTATCCAAAAACGATATTTAAATCATCTTTTTTGCACTAACACACTCACATTTTTCATAAAACAAACACATTTTTTTCAGGAATCTACTCTCTGAAACCTAAAACTAATTTTAAAAAAACATCTTTCTAGGCATCCACTGTCCCTAATCGTGCAAGAAAATTTCAATTGACTTGTTGAAATATTGCAATCACCCTTATCCAAAAACGAAATTTGAATCAACTTTTTAGCAGTAACACACTCACATTTTTCATAAAACAAACACATTTTTTTCAGGAATCTACTCTCTGAAACCTAAAACTAATTTTAAAAAAACATCTTTCTAGGCATCAACTGTCCCTAATCGTGCAAAAACATTTCAATTGACTTGTTGAAATATTGCAATCACCCTTATTCAAAAACAAAATTTAAATCAACTTTTTAGCAGTAACACACTCACATTTTTCATAAAATAAACACATTTTTTTCAGGAATCTACTCTCTGAAACCTAAAACTAATTTTTAAAAAACATCATTCTAGGCATCCACTGTCCCTAATCATGCAAGAAAATTTAAATTGACTTGTTGAAATATTGCAATCACCCTTATCCAAAAACGAAATTTAAATCAACTTTTTTGCAGTAACACACTCACATTTTTTATAAAACAAATACATTTTTGTCAGGAATCTACTCTCTGGAACCTAAAACTAATTTAAAAAAAAACATCTTTCTAGGCATCCACTGTCCCTAATCTTGCAAGAAAATTTCAATTGACTTGTTGAAATATTGCAATCAACCTTATCCAAAAACGAAATTTAAATCAACTTTTTAGCAGTAACTTACTCACATTTTTCATGAAACAAACACATTTTTTTCAGGAATCAACTCTCAGGAACCTAAAACAAATATAAAAAAAAACATCTTTCTATGTATCCACTCTCCCTAATCGTGCAAGAAAATTTCAATTAACTAGTTGAAATAATGCAATCACACCTATCCTGAAGCTAAATTTAAATAAACTTTTTAGCAGTAACACACTCACATTTTTCATAAAACAAACACATTTTTTTCAGGAATCTACTCTCTGAAACCTAAACTAATTTAAAAAAAACATCTTTCTAGGCATCCACTGTCCCTAATCGTGCAAGAAAATTTCAATTGACTTGTTGAAATATTGCAATCACCCTTTTCCAAAAACGAAATTTAAATCAACTTTTTAGCAGTAACACACTTACATTTTTCATAAAACAAACACATTTTTTTCAGGAATCTACTCTCTGGAACCTAAAACTAATTTTAAAAAAACATCTTTCTAGGCATCCACTGTCCCTAATCGTGCAAGAAAATTTCAATTGACTTGTTGAAATATTGCAATCACCCTTATCCAAAAACGAAATTTAAATCAACTTTTTAGCAGTAACACACTCACATTTTTCATAAAACAAACACATTTTTTTCAGGAATCTACTCTCTGAAACCTAAAACTAATTTTAAAAAAACATCTTTCTAGGCATCCACTGTCCCTAATCGTGCAAGAAAATTTCAATTGACTTGTTGAAATATTGCAATCACCCTTATTCAAAAACGATATTTAAATCAACTTTTTTGCAGTAACACACTCACATTTTTCATAAAACAAACACATGTTTTTTCAGGAATCTATTCTCTGAAACCTAAAACTAATTTTAAAAAAACATCTTTCTAGGCATCCACTGTCCCTAATCGTGCAAGAAAATTTCAATTGACTTGTTGAAATGATGCATTCACGCCTATCCTGAAACTAAATTAAAATCACATTTTTTGCAGTAACACACTCACATTTTTCATAAAACAAACAATAATTTTTTCAGGAATCCACTCTCTGGAACCTAAAACTAATTAAAAAAAAACATCTTTCTAGGCATCCACTGTCCCTAATCGTGCAAGAAAATTTCAATTGACTTGTTGAAATATTGCAATCACCCTTATCCAAAAATGAAATTTAAATCAACTTTTTAGCAGTAACATACTCACATTTTTCATAAAACAAACACATTTTTTTCAGGAATCTACTCTCTGGAACCTAAAACTAATTTTAAAAAAACATCTTTCTAGGCATCCACTGTCCCTAATCGTGCAAGAATATTTCGATTGACTTGTTGAAATATTGCAATCACCCTTATCCAAAAACAAAATTTAAATCAACTTTTTAGCAGTAACACACTCACATTTTTCATAAAACAAACACATTTTTTTCAGGAATCTACTCTCTGAAACCTAAAACTAATTTTAAAAAAACATCTTTCTAGGCATCCACTGTCCCTAATCGTGCAAGAAAATTTCAATTGACTTGTTGAAATATTGCAATGACCCTTATTCAAAAACGAAATTTAAATCAACTTTTTAGCAGTAACACACTCACATTTTTCATAAAACAAACACATTTTTTTCAGGAATCTACTCTCTGAAACCTAAAACTAATTTTAAACAAACATCTTTCTAGGCATCCACTGTCCCTAATCGTGCAAGAAAATTTCAATTGACTTGTTGAAATATTGCAATCACCCTTATCCAAAAACGAAATGTAAATCAACTTTTTAGCAGTAACACACTCACATTTTTCATAAAACAAACACATTTTTTTCAGGAATCTACTCTCTGAAACCTAAAACTAATTTTAAAAAAACATCTTTCTAGGCATCCACTGTCCCTAATCGTGCAAGAAAATTTCAATTGACTTGTTGAAATATTGCAATGACCCTTATTCAAAAACGAAATTTAAATCAACTTTTTAGCAGTAACACACTCACATTTTTCATAAAACAAACACATTTTTTTTTAGGAATCTACTCTCTGAAACCTAAAACTAATTTTAAAAAAACATCTTTCTAGGCATCCACTCTCCCTAACCTTGCAAGAAAATTTCAATTAACTTGTTGAAATATTGCAATCACGCTTATCCAAAAACGATATTTAAATCATCTTTTTTGCACTAACACACTCACATTTTTCATAAAACAAACACATTTTTTTCAGGAATCTACTCTCTGAAACCTAAAACTAATTTTAAAAAAACATCTTTCTAGGCATCCACTGTCCCTAATCGTGCAAGAAAATTTCAATTGACTTGTTGAAATATTGCAATCACCCTTATCCAAAAACGAAATTTGAATCAACTTTTTAGCAGTAACACACTCACATTTTTCATAAAACAAACACATTTTTTTCAGGAATCTACTCTCTGAAACCTAAAACTAATTTTAAAAAAACATCTTTCTAGGCATCAACTGTCCCTAATCGTGCAAAAACATTTCAATTGACTTGTTGAAATATTGCAATCACCCTTATTCAAAAACAAAATTTAAATCAACTTTTTAGCAGTAACACACTCACATTTTTCATAAAATAAACACATTTTTTTCAGGAATCTACTCTCTGAAACCTAAAACTAATTTTTAAAAAACATCATTCTAGGCATCCACTGTCCCTAATCATGCAAGAAAATTTAAATTGACTTGTTGAAATATTGCAATCACCCTTATCCAAAAACGAAATTTAAATCAACTTTTTTGCAGTAACACACTCACATTTTTTATAAAACAAATACATTTTTGTCAGGAATCTACTCTCTGGAACCTAAAACTAATTTAAAAAAAAAACATCTTTCTAGGCATCCACTGTCCCTAATCTTGCAAGAAAATTTCAATTGACTTGTTGAAATATTGCAATCAACTTATCCAAAAACGAAATTTAAATCAACTTTTTAGCAGTAACTTACTCACATTTTTCATGAAACAAACACATTTTTTTCAGGAATCAACTCTCAGGAACCTAAAACAAATATAAAAAAAAACATCTTTCTATGTATCCACTCTCCCTAATCGTGCAAGAAAATTTCAATTAACTAGTTGAAATAATGCAATCACACCTATCCTGAAGCTAAATTTAAATAAACTTTTTAGCAGTAACACACTCACATTTTTCATAAAACAAACACATTTTTTTCAGGAATCTACTCTCTGAAACCTAAACTAATTTAAAAAAAACATCTTTCTAGGCATCCACTGTCCCTAATCGTGCAAGAAAATTTCAATTGACTTGTTGAAATATTGCAATCACCCTTTTCCAAAAACGAAATTTAAATCAACTTTTTAGCAGTAACACACTTACATTTTTCATAAAACAAACACATTTTTTTCAGGAATCTACTCTCTGGAACCTAAAACTAATTTTAAAAAAACATCTTTCTAGGCATCCACTGTCCCTAATCGTGCAAGAAAATTTCAATTGACTTGTTGAAATATTGCAATCACCCTTATCCAAAAACGAAATTTAAATCAACTTTTTAGCAGTAACACACTCACATTTTTCATAAAACAAACACATTTTTTTCAGGAATCTACTCTCTGAAACCTAAAACTAATTTTAAAAAAACATCTTTCTAGGCATCCACTGTCCCTAATCGTGCAAGAAAATTTCAATTGACTTGTTGAAATATTGCAACCACCCTTATTCAAAAACGATATTTAAATCAACTTTTTTGCAGTAACACACTCACATTTTTCATAAAACAAACACATGTTTTTTCAGGAATCTATTCTCTGAAACCTAAAACTAATTTTAAAAAAACATCTTTCTAGGCATCCACTGTCCCTAATCGTGCAAGAAAATTTCAATTGACTTGTTGAAATGATGCATTCACGCCTATCCTGAAACTAAATTAAAATCACATTTTTTGCAGTAACACACTCACATTTTTCATAAAACAAACAATAATTTTTTCAGGAATCCACTCTCTGGAACCTAAAACTAATTAAAAAAAAACATCTTTCTAGGCATCCACTGTCCCTAATCGTGCAAGAAAATTTCAATTGACTTGTTGAAATATTGCAATCACCCTTATCCAAAAATGAAATTTAAATCAACTTTTTAGCAGTAACATACTCACATTTTTCATAAAACAAACACATTTCTTTCAGGAATCTACTCTCTGGAACCTAAAACTAATTTTAAAAAAACATCTTTCTAGGCATCCACTGTCCCTAATCGTGCAAGAATATTTCGATTGACTTGTTGAAATATTGCAATCACCCTTATCCAAAAACAAAATTTAAATCAACTTTTTAGCAGTAACACACTCACATTTTTCATAAAACAAACACATTTTTTTCAGGAATCTACTCTCTGAAACCTAAAACTAATTTTAAAAAAACATCTTTCTAGGCATCCACTGTCCCTAATCGTGCAAGAAAATTTCAATTGACTTGTTGAAATATTGCAATCACCCTTTTCCAAAAATGAAATTTGAATCAACTTTTTAGCAGTAACACACTCACATTTTTCATAAAACAAACACATTTTTTTCAGGAATCTACTCTCTGAAACCTAAAACTAATTTTAAAAAAACATCTTTCTAGGCATCAACTGTCCCTAATCGTGCAAAAACATTTCAATTGACTTGTTGAAATATTGCAATCACCCTTATTCAAAAACAAAATTTAAATCAACTTTTTAGCAGTAACACACTCACATTTTTCATAAAATAAACACATTTTTTTCAGGAATCTACTCTCTGAAACCTAAAACTAATTTTTAAAAAACATCATTCTAGGCATCCACTGTCCCTAATCATGCAAGAAAATTTAAATTGACTTGTTGAAATATTGCAATCACCCTTATCCAAAAACGAAATTTAAATCAACTTTTTTGCAGTAACACACTCACATTTTTTATAAAACAAATACATTTTTGTCAGGAATCTACTCTCTGGAACCTAAAACTAATTTTAAAAAAAACATCTTTCTAGGCATCCACTGTCCCTAATCTTGCAAGAAAATTTCAATTGACTTGTTGAAATATTGCAATCACCCTTATCCAAAAACGAAATTTAAATCAACTTTTTAGCAGTAACTTACTCACATTTTTCATGAAACAAACACATTTTTTTCAGGAATCAACTCTCAGGAACCTAAAACAAATATAAAAAAAACATCTTTCTATGTATCCACTCTCCCTAATCGTGCAAGAAAATTTCAATTAACTAGTTGAAATAATGCAATCACACCTATCCTGAAGCTAAATTTAAATAAACTTTTTAGCAGTAACACACTCACATTTTTCATAAAACAAACACATTTTTTTCAGGAATCTACTCTCTGAAACCTAAACTAATTTAAAAAAAACATCTTTCTAGGCATCCACTGTCCCTAATCGTGCAAGAAAATTTCAATTGACTTGTTGAAATATTGCAATCACCCTTATCCAAAAACGAAATTTAAATCAACTTTTTAGCAGTAACATACTCACATTTTTCATAAAACAAACACATTTTTTTCAGGAATCTACTCTCTGGAACCTAAAACTAATTTTAAAAAAACATCTTTCTAGGCATCCACTGTCCCTAATCGTGCAAGAATATTTCGATTGACTTGTTGAAATATTGCAATCACCCTTATCCAAAAACAAAATTTAAATCAACTTTTTAGCAGTAACACACTCACATTTTTCATAAAACAAACACATTTTTTTCAGGAATCTACTCTCTGAAACCTAAAACTAATTTTAAAAAAACATCTTTCTAGGCATCCACTGTCCCTAATCGTGCAAGAAAATTTCAATTGACTTGTTGAAATATTGCAATGACCCTTATTCAAAAACGAAATTTAAATCAACTTTTTAGCAGTAACACACTCACATTTTTCATAAAACAAACACATTTTTTTCAGGAATCTACTCTCTGAAACCTAAAACTAATTTTAAACAAACATCTTTCTAGGCATCCACTGTCCCTAATCGTGCAAGAAAATTTCAATTGACTTGTTGAAATATTGCAATCACCCTTATCCAAAAACGAAATGTAAATCAACTTTTTAGCAGTAACACACTCACATTTTTCATAAAACAAACACATTTTTTTCAGGAATCTACTCTCTGAAACCTAAAACTAATTTTAAAAAAACATCTTTCTAGGCATCCACTGTCCCTAATCGTGCAAGAAAATTTCAATTGACTTGTTGAAATATTGCAATGACCCTTATTCAAAAACGAAATTTAAATCAACTTTTTAGCAGTAACACACTCACATTTTTCATAAAACAAACACATTTTTTTTTAGGAATCTACTCTCTGAAACCTAAAACTAATTTTAAAAAAACATCTTTCTAGGCATCCACTCTCCCTAACCTTGCAAGAAAATTTCAATTAACTTGTTGAAATATTGCAATCACGCTTATCCAAAAACGATATTTAAATCATCTTTTTTGCACTAACACACTCACATTTTTCATAAAACAAACACATTTTTTTCAGGAATCTACTCTCTGAAACCTAAAACTAATTTTAAAAAAACATCTTTCTAGGCATCCACTGTCCCTAATCGTGCAAGAAAATTTCAATTGACTTGTTGAAATATTGCAATCACCCTTATCCAAAAACGAAATTTGAATCAACTTTTTAGCAGTAACACACTCACATTTTTCATAAAACAAACACATTTTTTTCAGGAATCTACTCTCTGAAACCTAAAACTAATTTTAAAAAAACATCTTTCTAGGCATCAACTGTCCCTAATCGTGCAAAAACATTTCAATTGACTTGTTGAAATATTGCAATCACCCTTATTCAAAAACAAAATTTAAATCAACTTTTTAGCAGTAACACACTCACATTTTTCATAAAATAAACACATTTTTTTCAGGAATCTACTCTCTGAAACCTAAAACTAATTTTTAAAAAACATCATTCTAGGCATCCACTGTCCCTAATCATGCAAGAAAATTTAAATTGACTTGTTGAAATATTGCAATCACCCTTATCCAAAAACGAAATTTAAATCAACTTTTTTGCAGTAACACACTCACATTTTTTATAAAACAAATACATTTTTGTCAGGAATCTACTCTCTGGAACCTAAAACTAATTTAAAAAAAAAACATCTTTCTAGGCATCCACTGTCCCTAATCTTGCAAGAAAATTTCAATTGACTTGTTGAAATATTGCAATCAACTTATCCAAAAACGAAATTTAAATCAACTTTTTAGCAGTAACTTACTCACATTTTTCATGAAACAAACACATTTTTTTCAGGAATCAACTCTCAGGAACCTAAAACAAATATAAAAAAAAACATCTTTCTATGTATCCACTCTCCCTAATCGTGCAAGAAAATTTCAATTAACTAGTTGAAATAATGCAATCACACCTATCCTGAAGCTAAATTTAAATAAACTTTTTAGCAGTAACACACTCACATTTTTCATAAAACAAACACATTTTTTTCAGGAATCTACTCTCTGAAACCTAAACTAATTTAAAAAAAACATCTTTCTAGGCATCCACTGTCCCTAATCGTGCAAGAAAATTTCAATTGACTTGTTGAAATATTGCAATCACCCTTTTCCAAAAACGAAATTTAAATCAACTTTTTAGCAGTAACACACTTACATTTTTCATAAAACAAACACATTTTTTTCAGGAATCTACTCTCTGGAACCTAAAACTAATTTTAAAAAAACATCTTTCTAGGCATCCACTGTCCCTAATCGTGCAAGAAAATTTCAATTGACTTGTTGAAATATTGCAATCACCCTTATCCAAAAACGAAATTTAAATCAACTTTTTAGCAGTAACACACTCACATTTTTCATAAAACAAACACATTTTTTTCAGGAATCTACTCTCTGAAACCTAAAACTAATTTTAAAAAAACATCTTTCTAGGCATCCACTGTCCCTAATCGTGCAAGAAAATTTCAATTGACTTGTTGAAATATTGCAACCACCCTTATTCAAAAACGATATTTAAATCAACTTTTTTGCAGTAACACACTCACATTTTTCATAAAACAAACACATGTTTTTTCAGGAATCTATTCTCTGAAACCTAAAACTAATTTTAAAAAAACATCTTTCTAGGCATCCACTGTCCCTAATCGTGCAAGAAAATTTCAATTGACTTGTTGAAATGATGCATTCACGCCTATCCTGAAACTAAATTAAAATCACATTTTTTGCAGTAACACACTCACATTTTTCATAAAACAAACAATAATTTTTTCAGGAATCCACTCTCTGGAACCTAAAACTAATTAAAAAAAAACATCTTTCTAGGCATCCACTGTCCCTAATCGTGCAAGAAAATTTCAATTGACTTGTTGAAATATTGCAATCACCCTTATCCAAAAATGAAATTTAAATCAACTTTTTAGCAGTAACATACTCACATTTTTCATAAAACAAACACATTTCTTTCAGGAATCTACTCTCTGGAACCTAAAACTAATTTTAAAAAAACATCTTTCTAGGCATCCACTGTCCCTAATCGTGCAAGAATATTTCGATTGACTTGTTGAAATATTGCAATCACCCTTATCCAAAAACAAAATTTAAATCAACTTTTTAGCAGTAACACACTCACATTTTTCATAAAACAAACACATTTTTTTCAGGAATCTACTCTCTGAAACCTAAAACTAATTTTAAAAAAACATCTTTCTAGGCATCCACTGTCCCTAATCGTGCAAGAAAATTTCAATTGACTTGTTGAAATATTGCAATCACCCTTTTCCAAAAATGAAATTTGAATCAACTTTTTAGCAGTAACACACTCACATTTTTCATAAAACAAACACATTTTTTTCAGGAATCTACTCTCTGAAACCTAAAACTAATTTTAAAAAAACATCTTTCTAGGCATCAACTGTCCCTAATCGTGCAAAAACATTTCAATTGACTTGTTGAAATATTGCAATCACCCTTATTCAAAAACAAAATTTAAATCAACTTTTTAGCAGTAACACACTCACATTTTTCATAAAATAAACACATTTTTTTCAGGAATCTACTCTCTGAAACCTAAAACTAATTTTTAAAAAACATCATTCTAGGCATCCACTGTCCCTAATCATGCAAGAAAATTTAAATTGACTTGTTGAAATATTGCAATCACCCTTATCCAAAAACGAAATTTAAATCAACTTTTTTGCAGTAACACACTCACATTTTTTATAAAACAAATACATTTTTGTCAGGAATCTACTCTCTGGAACCTAAAACTAATTTTAAAAAAAACATCTTTCTAGGCATCCACTGTCCCTAATCTTGCAAGAAAATTTCAATTGACTTGTTGAAATATTGCAATCACCCTTATCCAAAAACGAAATTTAAATCAACTTTTTAGCAGTAACTTACTCACATTTTTCATGAAACAAACACATTTTTTTCAGGAATCAACTCTCAGGAACCTAAAACAAATATAAAAAAAACATCTTTCTATGTATCCACTCTCCCTAATCGTGCAAGAAAATTTCAATTAACTAGTTGAAATAATGCAATCACACCTATCCTGAAGCTAAATTTAAATAAACTTTTTAGCAGTAACACACTCACATTTTTCATAAAACAAACACATTTTTTTCAGGAATCTACTCTCTGAAACCTAAACTAATTTAAAAAAAACATCTTTCTAGGCATCCACTGTCCCTAATCGTGCAAGAAAATTTCAATTGACTTGTTGAAATATTGCAATCACCCTTATCCAAAAACGAAATTTAAATCAACTTTTTAGCAGTAACACACTTACATTTTTCATAAAAGAAACACATTTTTTTCAGGAATCTACTCTCTGAAACCTAAAACTAATTTAAAAAAAAATCTTTCTAGGCATCCACTGTCCCTAATCGTGCAAGAAAATGTCAATTGACTTGTTGAAATATTGCAATCACCCTTATTCAAAAACAAAATTTAAATCAAATTTTTAGCAGTAACACACTCACATTTTTCATAAAACAAACACATTTTTTTCAGGAATCTACTCTCTGGAACCTAAAACTAATTTTAAAAAAACATCTTTCTAGGCATCCACTGTCCCTAATCGTGCAAGAAAATTTCAATTGACTTGTTGAAATATTGCAATCACCCTTATCCAAAAACGAAATTTAAATCAACTTTTTAGCAGGAACACACTCACATTTTTCATAAAACAAACACATTTTTTTCAGGAATCTACTCTCTGAAACCTAAAACAAATTTTAAAAAAACATCTTTCTAGGCATCCACTGTCCCTAATCGTGCAAGAAAATTTCAATTGACTTGTTGAAATATTGCAATCACCCTTATTCAAAAACGATATTTAAATCAACTTTTTTGCAGTAACACACTCACATTTTTCATAAAACAAACACATTTTTTTCAGTAATCTACTCTCTGAAACCTAAAACTAATTTTAAAAAAACATCTTTCTAGGCATCCACTGTCCCTAATCGTGCAAGAAAATTTCAATTGACTTGTTGAAATATTGCAATCACCCTTATTCAAAAACGATATTTAAATCAACTTTTTTGCAGTAACACACTCACATTTTTCATAAAACAAACACATGTTTTTTCAGGAATCTATTCTCTGAAACCTAAAACTAATTTTAAAAAAACATCTTTCTAGGCATCCACTGTCCCTAATCGTGCAAGAAAATTTCAATTGACTGGTTGAAATGATGCATTCACGCCTATCCTGAAACTAAATTAAAATCAAATTTTTTGCAGTAACACACTCACATTTTTCATAAAACAAACAATAATTTTTTCAGGAATCCACTCTCTGGAACCTAAAACTAATTTAAAAAAAACATCTTTCTAGGCATCCACTGTCCCTAATCGTGCAAGAAAATTTCAATTGACTTGTTGAAATATTGCAATCACCCTTATCCAAAATCGAAATTTAAATCAACTTTTTAGCAGTAACACACTCACATTTTTCATAAAACAAACACATTTTTTTCAGGAATCTACTCTCTGAAACCTAAAACTAATTTAAAAAAAAGATCTTTCTAGGCATCCACTGTCCCTAATCGTGCAAGAAAATTTCAATTGACTTGTTGAAATATTGCAATCACCCTTATTCAAAAACGATATTTAAATCAACTTTTTTGCAGTAACACACTCACATTTTTCATAAAACAAACACATGTTTTTTCAGGAATCTATTCTCTGAAACCTAAAACTAATTTTAAAAAAAACATCTTTCTAGGCATCCACTGTCCCTAATCGTGCACGAAAATTTCAATTGACTTGTTGAAATGATGCATTCACGCCTATCCTGAAACTAAATTAAAATCAAATTTTTTGCAGTAACACACTCACATTTTTCATAAAACAAACAATAATTTTTTCAGGAATCCACTCTCTGGAACCTAAAACTAATTAAAAAAAAAATCTTTCTAGGCATCCACTGTCCCTAATCGTGCAAGAATATTTCAATTGACTTGTTGAAATATTGCAATCACCCTTATCCAAAAACGAAATTTAAATCGACTTTTTAGCAGTAACATACTCACATTTTTCATAAAACAAACACATTTTTTTCAGGAATATACTCTCTGGAACCTAAAACTAATTTTTAAAAAATATCTTTCTAGGCATCCACTGTCCCTAATCGTGGAAGAAAATTTCAATTGACTTGTTGAAATATTGCAATCGCCCTTATTCAAAAACGAAATTTAAATCAACTTTTTAGCAGTAACACACTCACATTTTTCATAAAACAAACACATTTTTTTCAGGAATCTACTCTCTGAAACCTAAAACTAATTTAAAAAAAAAATCTTTCTAGGCATCCACTGTCCCTAATCGTGCAAGAATATTTCAATTGACTTGTTGAAATATTGCAATCACCCTTATCCAAAAACGAAATTTAAATCAACTTTTTAGCAGTAACACACTCACATTTTTCATAAAACAAACACATTTTTTTCAGGAATCTACTCTCTGAAACCTAAAACTAATTTTAAAAAAACATCTTTCTAGGCATCCACTGTCCTTAATCGTGCAAGAAAATTTCAATTGACTTGTTGAAATATTGTAATCGCCCTTATTCAAAAACGAAATTTAAATCAACTTTTTAGCAGTAACACACTCACATTTTTCATAAAACAAACACATTTTTTTCAGGAATCTACTCTCTGAAACCTAAAACTAATTAAAAAAAAAAAATTCTAGGCATCCACTCTCCCTAATCTTCCAAGAAAATTTCAATTAACTTATTGAAATATTGCAATCACCCTCATCCAAAAACGATATTTAAATCAACTTTTTTGCAGTAACACACTCACATTTTTCATAAAACAAACAAATTTTTTTCAGGAATCTACTCTCTGAAACCTAAAACTAATTTTAAAAAAACATCTTTCTAGGCATCCACTGTCCCTAATCTTGCAAGAAAATTTCAATTGACTTGTTGAAATATTGCAATCACCCTTATCCAAAAACGAAATTTAAATCAACTTTTTAGCAGTAACACACTCACATTTTTCATGAAACAAACACATTTTTTTCAGGAATCAACTCTCTGGAACCTAAAACAAATATAAAAAAACATCTTTCTATGTATCCACTCTCCCTAATCGTGCAAGAAAATTTCAATTAACTAGTTGAAATAATGCAATCACGCCTATCCTGAAGCTAAATTTAAATAAACTTTTTAGCAGTAACACACTCACATTTTTCATAAAACCAACACATTTTTTTCAGGAATCTACTCTCTGAAACCTAAAACTAATTTTAAAAAAACATCTTTCTAGGCATCCACTGTCCCTAATCGTGCAAGAAAATTTCAATTGACTTGTTGAAATATTGCAATCACCCTTATCCAAAAACGAAATGTAAATCAACTTTTTAGCAGTAACACACTCACATTTTTCATAAAACAAACACATTTTTTTCAGGAATCTACTCTCTGAAACCTAAAACTAATTTTAAAAAAACATCTTTCTAGGCATCCACTGTCCCTAATCGTGCAAGAAAATTTCAATTGACTTGTTGAAATATTGCAATGACCCTTATTCAAAAACGAAATTTAAATCAACTTTTTAGCAGTAACACACTCACATTTTTCATAAAACAAACACATTTTTTTCAGGAATCTACTCTCTGAAACCTAAAACTAATTTTAAAAAAACATCTTTCTAGGCATCCACTCTCCCTAACCTTGCAAGAAAATTTCAATTAACTTGTTAAAATATTGCAATCACCCTTATCCAAAAACGATATTTAAATCATCTTTTTTGCACTAACACACTCACATTTTTCATAAAACAAACACATTTTTTTCAGGAATCTACTCTCTGAAACCTAAAACTAATTTTAAAAAAACATCTTTCTAGGCATCCACTGTCCCTAATCGTGCAAGAAAATTTCAATTGACTTGTTGAAATATTGCAATGACCCTTATTCAAAAACAAAATTTAAATCAACTTTTTAGCAGTAACACACTCACATTTTTCATAAAACAAACACATTTTTTCAGGAATCTACTCTCTGAAACCTAAAACTAATTTTAAAAAAACATCTTTCTAGGCATCCACTGTCCCTAATCGTGCAAGAAAATTTCAATTGACTTGTTGAAATATTGCAATCACCCTTATCCAAAAACGAAATGTAAATCAACTTTTTAGCAGTAACACACTCACATTTTTCATAAAACAAACACATTTTTTTCAGGAATCTACTCTCTGAAACCTAAAACTAATTTAAAAAAAACATCTTTCTAGGCATCCACTGTCCCTAATCGTGCAAGAAAATTTCAATTGACTTGTTGAAATATTGCAATGACCCTTATTCAAAAACGAAATTTAAATCAACTTTTTAGCAGTAACACACTCACATTTTTCATAAAACAAACACATTTTTTTCAGGAATCTACTCTCTGAAACCTAAAACTAATTTTAAAAAAACATCTTTCTAGGCATCCACTCTCCCTAACCTTGCAAGAAAATTCCAATTAACTTGTTGAAATATTGCAATCACCCTTATCCAAAAACGATATTTAAATCATCTTTTTTGCACTAACACACTCACATTTTTCATAAAACAAACACATTTTTTTCAGGAATCTACTCTCTGAAACCTAAAACTAATTTTAAAAAAACATCTTTCTAGGCATCCACTGTCCCTAATCGTGCAAGAAAATTTCAATTGACTTGTTGAAATATTGCAATCACCCTTATCCAAAAACGAAATTTGAATCAACTTTTTAGCAGTAACACACTCACATTTTTCATAAAACAAACACATTTTTTTCAGGAATCTACTCTCTGAAACCTAAAACTAATTTTAAAAAAACATCTTTCTAGGCATCAACTGTCCCTAATCGTGCAAAAACATTTCAATTGACTTGTTGAAATATTGCAATCACCCTTATTCAAAAACAAAATTTAAATCAACTTTTTAGCAGTAACACACTCACATTTTTCATAAAATAAACACATTTTTTTCAGGAATCTACTCTCTGAAACCTAAAACTAATTTTTAAAAAACATCTTTCTAGGCATCCACTGTCCCTAATCATGCAAGAAAATTTAAATTGACTTGTTGAAATATTGCAATCACCCTTATCCAAAAACGAAATTTAAATGAACTTTTTTGCAGTAACACACTCACATTTTTTATAAAACAAATACATTTTTGTCAGGAATCTACTCTCTGGAACCTAAAACTAATTTAAAAAAAAACATCTTTCTAGGCATCCACTGTCCCTAATCTTGCAAGAAAATTTCAATTGACTTGTTGAAATATTGCAATCACCTTTATCCAAAAACGAAATTTAAATCAACTTTTTAGCAGTAACTTACTCACATTTTTCATGAAACAAACACATTTTTTTCAGGAATCAACTCTCAGGAACCTAAAACAAATATAAAAAAAACATCTTTCTATGTATCCACTCTCCCTAATCGTGCAAGAAAATTTCAATTAACTAGTTGAAATAATGCAATCACACCTATCCTGAAGCTAAATTTAAATAAACTTTTTAGCAGTAACACACTCACATTTTTCATAAAACAAACACATTTTTTTCAGGAATCTACTCTCTGAAACCTAAACTAATTTAAAAAAAACATCTTTCTAGGCATCCACTGTCCCTAATCGTGCAAGAAAATTTCAATTGACTTGTTGAAATATTGCAATCACCCTTATCCAAAAACGAAATTTAAATCAACTTTTTAGCAGTAACACACTTACATTTTTCATAAAACAAACACATTTTTTTCAGGAATCTACTCTCTGAAACCTAAAACTAATTTTAAAAAAACATCTTTCTAGGCATCCACTGTCCCTAATCGTGCAAGAAAATGTCAATTGACTTGTTGAAATATTGCAATCACCCTTATTCAAAAACAAAATTTAAATCAAATTTTTAGCAGTAACACACTCACATTTTTCATAAAACAAACACATTTTTTTCAGGAATCTACTCTCTGGAACCTAAAACTAATTTAAAAAAAAATCTTTCTAGGCATCCACTGTCCCTAATCGTGCAAGAAAATTTCAATTGACTTGTTGAAATATTGCAATCACCCTTATCCAAAAACGAAATTTAAATCAACTTTTTAGCAGTAACACACTCAGATTTTTCATAAAACAAACACATTTTTTTCAGGAATATACTCTCTGAAACCTAAAACTAATTTTAAAAAAACATCTTTCTAGGCATCCACTGTCCCTAATCGTGCAAGAAAATTTCAATTGACTTGTTGAAATATTGCAATCACCCTTATTCAAAAACGATATTTAACTCAACTTTTTTGCAGTAACACACTCACATTTTTCATAAAACAAACACATGTTTTTTCAGGAATCTATTCTCTGAAGCCTAAAACTAATTTGAAAAAAACATCTTTCTAGGCATCCACTGTCCCTAATCGTGCAAGAAAATTTCAATTGACTTGTTGAAATGATGCATTCACGCCTATCCTGAAACTAAATTAAAATCAAATTTTTTGCAGTAACACACTCACATTTTTCATAAAACAAACAATAATTTTTTCAGGAATCCACTCTCTGGAACCTAAAACTAATTAAAAAAAAACATCTTTCTAGGCATCCACTGTCCCTAATCGTGCAAGAAAATTTCAATTGACTTGTTGAAATATTGCAATCACCCTTATCCAAAAACGAAATTTAAATCAACTTTTTAGCAGTAACATACTCACATTTTTCATAAAACAAACACATTTTTTTCAGGAATATACTCTCTGGAACCTAAAACTAATTTAAAAAAAACATCTTTCTAGGCATCCACTGTCCCTAATCGTGGAAGAAAATTTCAATTGACTTGTTGAAATATTGCAATCACCCTTATTCAAAAACGAAATTTAAATCAACTTTTTAGCAGTAACACACTCACATTTTTCATAAAACAAACACATTTTTTTCAGGAATCTACTCTCTGAAACCTAAAACTAATTAAAAAAAATATCTTTCTAGGCATCCACTCTCCCTAATCTTCCAAGAAAATTTCAATTAACTTATTGAAATATTGCAATCACCCTTATCCAAAAACGATATTTAAATCAACTTTTTTGCAGTAACACACTCACATTTTTCATAAAACAAACACATTTTTTCAGGAATCTACTCTCTGAAACCTAAAACTAATTTAAAAAAAACATCTTTCTAGGCATCCACTGTCCCTAATCTTGCAAGAAAATTTCAATTGACTTGTTGAAATATTGCAATCACCCTTATCCAAAAACGAAATTTAAATCAACTTTTTAGCAGTAACACACTCACATTTTTCATGAAACAAACAAATTTTTTTCAGGAATCAACTCTCTGGAACCTAAAACAAATATAAAAAAACATCTTTCTATGTATCCACTCTCCCGAATCGTGCAAGAAAATTTCAATTAACTTGTTAAAATATTGCAATCACCCTTATCCAAAAACGATATTTAAATCAACTTTTTTGCAGTAACACACTCACATTTTTCATAAAACAAACACATTTTTTCAGGAATCTACTCTCTGAAACCTAAAACTAATTTAAAAAACATCTTTCTAGGCATCCACTGTCCCTAATCGTGCAAGAAAATTTCAATTGACTTGTTGAAATATTGCAATGACCCTTATTCAAAAACGAAATTTAAATCAACTTTTTAGCAGTAACACACTCACATTTTTCATAAAACAAACACATTTTTTTCAGGAATCTACTCTCTGAAACCTAAAACTAATTTTAAAAAAACATCTTTCTAGGCATCCACTCTCCCTAACCTTGCAAGAAAATTTCAATTAACTTGTTAAAATATTGCAATCACCCTTATCCAAAAACGATATTTAAATCATCTTTTTTGCACTAACACACTCACATTTTTCATAAAACAAACACATTTTTTTCAGGAATCTACTCTCTGAAACCTAAAACTAATTTTAAAAAAACATCTTTCTAGGCATCCACTGTCCCTAATCGTGCAAGAAAATTTCAATTGACTTGTTGAAATATTGCAATGACCCTTATTCAAAAACGAAATTTAAATCAACTTTTTAGCAGTAACACACTCACATTTTTCATAAAACAAACACATTTTTTTCAGGAATCTACTCTCTGAAACCTAAAACTAATTTTAAAAAAACATCTTTCTAGGCATCCACTGTCCCTAATCGTGCAAGAAAATTTCAATTGACTTGTTGAAATATTGCAATCACCCTTATCCAAAAACGAAATTTAAATCAACTTTTTAGCAGTAACACACTCAGATTTTTCATAAAACAAACACATTTTTTTCAGGAATATACTCTCTGAAACCTAAAACTAATTTTAAAAAAACATCTTTCTAGGCATCCACTGTCCCTAATCGTGCAAGAAAATTTCAATTGACTTGTTGAAATATTGCAATCACCCTTATTCAAAAACGATATTTAACTCAACTTTTTTGCAGTAACACACTCACATTTTTCATAAAACAAACACATGTTTTTTCAGGAATCTATTCTCTGAAGCCTAAAACTAATTTGAAAAAAACATCTTTCTAGGCATCCACTGTCCCTAATCGTGCAAGAAAATTTCAATTGACTTGTTGAAATGATGCATTCACGCCTATCCTGAAACTAAATTAAAATCAAATTTTTTGCAGTAACACACTCACATTTTTCATAAAACAAACAATAATTTTTTCAGGAATCCACTCTCTGGAACCTAAAACTAATTAAAAAAAAACATCTTTCTAGGCATCCACTGTCCCTAATCGTGCAAGAAAATTTCAATTGACTTGTTGAAATATTGCAATCACCCTTATCCAAAAACGAAATTTAAATCAACTTTTTAGCAGTAACATACTCACATTTTTCATAAAACAAACACATTTTTTTCAGGAATATACTCTCTGGAACCTAAAACTAATTTAAAAAAAACATCTTTCTAGGCATCCACTGTCCCTAATCGTGGAAGAAAATTTCAATTGACTTGTTGAAATATTGCAATCACCCTTATTCAAAAACGAAATTTAAATCAACTTTTTAGCAGTAACACACTCACATTTTTCATAAAACAAACACATTTTTTTCAGGAATCTACTCTCTGAAACCTAAAACTAATTAAAAAAAATATCTTTCTAGGCATCCACTCTCCCTAATCTTCCAAGAAAATTTCAATTAACTTATTGAAATATTGCAATCACCCTTATCCAAAAACGATATTTAAATCAACTTTTTTGCAGTAACACACTCACATTTTTCATAAAACAAACACATTTTTTCAGGAATCTACTCTCTGAAACCTAAAACTAATTTAAAAAAAACATCTTTCTAGGCATCCACTGTCCCTAATCTTGCAAGAAAATTTCAATTGACTTGTTGAAATATTGCAATCACCCTTATCCAAAAACGAAATTTAAATCAACTTTTTAGCAGTAACACACTCACATTTTTCATGAAACAAACAAATTTTTTTCAGGAATCAACTCTCTGGAACCTAAAACAAATATAAAAAAACATCTTTCTATGTATCCACTCTCCCGAATCGTGCAAGAAAATTTCAATTAACTTGTTAAAATATTGCAATCACCCTTATCCAAAAACGATATTTAAATCAACTTTTTTGCAGTAACACACTCACATTTTTCATAAAACAAACACATTTTTTCAGGAATCTACTCTCTGAAACCTAAAACTAATTTAAAAAACATCTTTCTAGGCATCCACTGTCCCTAATCGTGCAAGAAAATTTCAATTGACTTGTTGAAATATTGCAATGACCCTTATTCAAAAACGAAATTTAAATCAACTTTTTAGCAGTAACACACTCACATTTTTCATAAAACAAACACATTTTTTTCAGGAATCTACTCTCTGAAACCTAAAACTAATTTTAAAAAAACATCTTTCTAGGCATCCACTCTCCCTAACCTTGCAAGAAAATTTCAATTAACTTGTTAAAATATTGCAATCACCCTTATCCAAAAACGATATTTAAATCATCTTTTTTGCACTAACACACTCACATTTTTCATAAAACAAACACATTTTTTTCAGGAATCTACTCTCTGAAACCTAAAACTAATTTTAAAAAAACATCTTTCTAGGCATCCACTGTCCCTAATCGTGCAAGAAAATTTCAATTGACTTGTTGAAATATTGCAATGACCCTTATTCAAAAACGAAATTTAAATCAACTTTTTAGCAGTAACACACTCACATTTTTCATAAAACAAACACATTTTTTTCAGGAATCTACTCTCTGAAACCTAAAACTAATTTTAAAAAAACATCTTTCTAGGCATCCACTGTCCCTAATCGTGCAAGAAAATTTCAATTGACTTGTTGAAATATTGCAATCACCCTTATCCAAAAACGAAATGTAAATCAACTTTTTAGCAGTAACACACTCACATTTTTCATAAAACAAACACATTTTTTTCAGGAATCTACTCTCTGAAACCTAAAACTAATTTAAAAAAAACATCTTTCTAGGCATCCACTGTCCCTAATCGTGCAAGAAAATTTCAATTGACTTGTTGAAATATTGCAATGACCCTTATTCAAAAACGAAATTTAAATCAACTTTTTAGCAGTAACACACTCACATTTTT
Source organism: Lissotriton vulgaris (assembly GCF_964263255.1). Classification (NCBI taxonomy): domain Eukaryota; kingdom Metazoa; phylum Chordata; class Amphibia; order Caudata; family Salamandridae; genus Lissotriton; species Lissotriton vulgaris. The sequence continues at coordinate 243,476,020 of NC_141688.1, read as the reverse complement.
CATAAAACAAACACATTTTTTTCAGGAATCTACTCTCTGAAACCTAAAACTAATTTTAAAAAAAGATCTTTCTAGGCATCCACTCTCCCTAACCTTGCAAGAAAATTTCAATTAACTTGTTGAAATATTGCAATCACCCTTATCCAAAAACGATATTTAAATCATCTTTTTTGCACTAACACACTCACATTTTTCATAAAACAAACACATTTTTTTCAGGAATCCACTCTCTGAAACCTAAAACTAATTTTAAAAAAACATCTTTCTAGGCATCCACTGTCCCTAATCGTGCAAGAAAATTTCAATTGACTTGTTGAAATATTGCAATCACCCTTATCCAAAAACGAAATTTGAATCAACTTTTTGGCAGTAACACACTCACATTTTTCATAAAACAAACACATTTTTTTCAGGAATCTACTCTCTGAAACCTAAAACTAATTTTAAAAAAACATCTTTCTAGGCATCCACTGTCCCTAATCGTGCAAGAAAATGTCAATTGACTTGTTGAAATATTGCAATCACCCTTATTCAAAAACGAAATTTAAATCAACTTTTTAGCAGTAACTTACTCACATTTTTCATGAAACAAACACATTTTTTTCAGGAATCAACTCTCAGGAACCTAAAACAAATATAAAAAAAACATCTTTCTATGTATCCACTCTCCCTAATCGTGCAAGAAAATTTCAATTAACTAGTTGAAATAATGCAATCACACCTATCCTGAAGCTAAATTTAAATAAACTTTTTAGCAGTAACACACTCACATTTTTCATAAAACAAACACATTTTTTTCAGGAATCTACTCTCTGAAACCTAAACTAATTTAAAAAAAACATCTTTCTAGGCATCCACTGTCCCTAATCGTGCAAGAAAATTTCAATTGACTTGTTGAAATATTGCAATCACCCTTATCCAAAAACGAAATTTAAATCAACTTTTTAGCAGTAACACACTTACATTTTTCATAAAACAAACACATTTTTTTCAGGAATCTACTCTCTGAAACCTAAAACTAATTTTAAAAAAACATCTTTCTAGGCATCCACTGTCCCTAATCGTGCAAGAAAATGTCAATTGACTTGTTGAAATATTGCAATCACCCTTATTCAAAAACAAAATTTAAATCAAATTTTTAGCAGTAACACACTCACATTTTTCATAAAACAAACACATTTTTTTCAGGAATCTACTCTCTGGAACCTAAAACTAATTTAAAAAAAAATCTTTCTAGGCATCCACTGTCCCTAATCGTGCAAGAAAATTTCAATTGACTTGTTGAAATATTGCAATCACCCTTATCCAAAAACGAAATTTAAATCAACTTTTTAGCAGTAACACACTCAGATTTTTCATAAAACAAACACATTTTTTTCAGGAATCTACTCTCTGAAACCTAAAACTAATTTTAAAAAAACATCTTTCTAGGCATCCACTGTCCCTAATCGTGCAAAAAAATTTCAATTGACTTGTTGAAATATTGCAATCACCCTTATTCAAAAACGATATTTAACTCAACTTTTTTGCAGTAACACACTCACATTTTTCATAAAACAAACACATGTTTTTTCAGGAATCTATTCTCTGAAGCCTAAAACTAATTTGAAAAAAACATCTTTCTAGGCATCCACTGTCCCTAATCGTGCAAGAAAATTTCAATTGACTTGTTGAAATGATGCATTCACGCCTATCCTGAAACTAAATTAAAATCAAATTTTTTGCAGTAACACACTCACATTTTTCATAAAACAAACAATAATTTTTTCAGGAATCCACTCTCTGGAACCTAAAACTAATTAAAAAAAAACATCTTTCTAGGCATCCACTGTCCCTAATCGTGCAAGAAAATTTCAATTGACTTGTTGAAATATTGCAATCACCCTTATCCAAAAACGAAATTTAAATCAACTTTTTAGCAGTAACATACTCACATTTTTCATAAAACAAACACATTTTTTTCAGGAATATACTCTCTGGAACCTAAAACTAATTTTAAAAAAACATCTTTCTAGGCATCCACTGTCCCTAATCGTGGAAGAAAATTTCAATTGACTTGTTGAAATATTGCAATCACCCTTATTCAAAAACGAAATTTAAATCAACTTTTTAGCAGTAACACACTCACATTTTTCATAAAACAAACACATTTTTTTCAGGAATCTACTCTCTGAAACCTAAAACTAATTAAAAAAAATATCTTTCTAGGCATCCACTCTCCCTAATCTTCCAAGAAAATTTCAATTAACTTATTGAAATATTGCAATCACCCTTATCCAAAAACGATATTTAAATCAACTTTTTTGCAGTAACACACTCACATTTTTCATAAAACAAACACATTTTTTCAGGAATCTACTCTCTGAAACCTAAAACTAATTTAAAAAAAACATCTTTCTAGGCATCCACTGTCCCTAATCTTGCAAGAAAATTTCAATTGACTTGTTGAAATATTGCAATCACCCTTATCCAAAAACGAAATTTAAATCAACTTTTTAGCAGTAACACACTCACATTTTTCATGAAACAAACAAATTTTTTTCAGGAATCAACTCTCTGGAACCTAAAACAAATATAAAAAAACATCTTTCTATGTATCCACTCTCCCGAATCGTGCAAGAAAATTTCAATTAACTTGTTAAAATATTGCAATCACCCTTATCCAAAAACGATATTTAAATCAACTTTTTTGCAGTAACACACTCACATTTTTCATAAAACAAACACATTTTTTCAGGAATCTACTCTCTGAAACCTAAAACTAATTTTAAAAAAACATCTTTCTAGGCATCCACTGTCCCTAATCGTGCAAGAAAATTTCAATTGACTTGTTGAAATATTGCAATCACCCTTATCCAAAAACGAAATTTGAATCAACTTTTTAGCAGTAACACACTCACATTTTTCATAAAACAAACACATTTTTTTCAGGAATCTACTCTCTGAAACCTAAAACTAATTTTAAAAAAACATCTTTCTAGGCATCAACTGTCCCTAATCGTGCAAAAACATTTCAATTGACTTGTTGAAATATTGCAATCACCCTTATTCAAAAACAAAATTTAAATCAACTTTTTAGCAGTAACACACTCACATTTTTCATAAAATAAACACATTTTTTTCAGGAATCTACTCTCTGAAACCTAAAACTAATTTTTAAAAAACATCTTTCTAGGCATCCACTGTCCCTAATCATGCAAGAAAATTTAAATTGACTTGTTGAAATATTGCAATCACCCTTATCCAAAAACGAAATTTAAATGAACTTTTTTGCAGTAACACACTCACATTTTTTATAAAACAAATACATTTTTGTCAGGAATCTACTCTCTGGAACCTAAAACTAATTTAAAAAAAAACATCTTTCTAGGCATCCACTGTCCCTAATCTTGCAAGAAAATTTCAATTGACTTGTTGAAATATTGCAATCACCTTTATCCAAAAACGAAATTTAAATCAACTTTTTAGCAGTAACTTACTCACATTTTTCATGAAACAAACACATTTTTTTCAGGAATCAACTCTCAGGAACCTAAAACAAATATAAAAAAAACATCTTTCTATGTATCCACTCTCCCTAATCGTGCAAGAAAATTTCAATTAACTAGTTGAAATAATGCAATCACACCTATCCTGAAGCTAAATTTAAATAAACTTTTTAGCAGTAACACACTCACATTTTTCATAAAACAAACACATTTTTTTCAGGAATCTACTCTCTGAAACCTAAACTAATTTAAAAAAAACATCTTTCTAGGCATCCACTGTCCCTAATCGTGCAAGAAAATTTCAATTGACTTGTTGAAATATTGCAATCACCCTTATCCAAAAACGAAATTTAAATCAACTTTTTAGCAGTAACACACTTACATTTTTCATAAAACAAACACATTTTTTTCAGGAATCTACTCTCTGAAACCTAAAACTAATTTTAAAAAAACATCTTTCTAGGCATCCACTGTCCCTAATCGTGCAAGAAAATGTCAATTGACTTGTTGAAATATTGCAATCACCCTTATTCAAAAACAAAATTTAAATCAAATTTTTAGCAGTAACACACTCACATTTTTCATAAAACAAACACATTTTTTTCAGGAATCTACTCTCTGGAACCTAAAACTAATTTAAAAAAAAATCTTTCTAGGCATCCACTGTCCCTAATCGTGCAAGAAAATTTCAATTGACTTGTTGAAATATTGCAATCACCCTTATCCAAAAACGAAATTTAAATCAACTTTTTAGCAGTAACACACTCAGATTTTTCATAAAACAAACACATTTTTTTCAGGAATATACTCTCTGAAACCTAAAACTAATTTTAAAAAAACATCTTTCTAGGCATCCACTGTCCCTAATCGTGCAAGAAAATTTCAATTGACTTGTTGAAATATTGCAATCACCCTTATTCAAAAACGATATTTAACTCAACTTTTTTGCAGTAACACACTCACATTTTTCATAAAACAAACACATGTTTTTTCAGGAATCTATTCTCTGAAGCCTAAAACTAATTTGAAAAAAACATCTTTCTAGGCATCCACTGTCCCTAATCGTGCAAGAAAATTTCAATTGACTTGTTGAAATGATGCATTCACGCCTATCCTGAAACTAAATTAAAATCAAATTTTTTGCAGTAACACACTCACATTTTTCATAAAACAAACAATAATTTTTTCAGGAATCCACTCTCTGGAACCTAAAACTAATTAAAAAAAAACATCTTTCTAGGCATCCACTGTCCCTAATCGTGCAAGAAAATTTCAATTGACTTGTTGAAATATTGCAATCACCCTTATCCAAAAACGAAATTTAAATCAACTTTTTAGCAGTAACATACTCACATTTTTCATAAAACAAACACATTTTTTTCAGGAATATACTCTCTGGAACCTAAAACTAATTTTAAAAAAACATCTTTCTAGGCATCCACTGTCCCTAATCGTGGAAGAAAATTTCAATTGACTTGTTGAAATATTGCAATCACCCTTATTCAAAAACGAAATTTAAATCAACTTTTTAGCAGTAACACACTCACATTTTTCATAAAACAAACACATTTTTTTCAGGAATCTACTCTCTGAAACCTAAAACTAATTAAAAAAAATATCTTTCTAGGCATCCACTCTCCCTAATCTTCCAAGAAAATTTCAATTAACTTATTGAAATATTGCAATCACCCTTATCCAAAAACGATATTTAAATCAACTTTTTTGCAGTAACACACTCACATTTTTCATAAAACAAACACATTTTTTCAGGAATCTACTCTCTGAAACCTAAAACTAATTTAAAAAAAACATCTTTCTAGGCATCCACTGTCCCTAATCTTGCAAGAAAATTTCAATTGACTTGTTGAAATATTGCAATCACCCTTATCCAAAAACGAAATTTAAATCAACTTTTTAGCAGTAACACACTCACATTTTTCATGAAACAAACAAATTTTTTTCAGGAATCAACTCTCTGGAACCTAAAACAAATATAAAAAAACATCTTTCTATGTATCCACTCTCCCGAATCGTGCAAGAAAATTTCAATTAACTTGTTAAAATATTGCAATCACCCTTATCCAAAAACGATATTTAAATCAACTTTTTTGCAGTAACACACTCACATTTTTCATAAAACAAACACATTTTTTCAGGAATCTACTCTCTGAAACCTAAAACTAATTTAAAAAACATCTTTCTAGGCATCCACTGTCCCTAATCGTGCAAGAAAATTTCAATTGACTTGTTGAAATATTGCAATGACCCTTATTCAAAAACGAAATTTAAATCAACTTTTTAGCAGTAACACACTCACATTTTTCATAAAACAAACACATTTTTTTCAGGAATCTACTCTCTGAAACCTAAAACTAATTTTAAAAAAACATCTTTCTAGGCATCCACTCTCCCTAACCTTGCAAGAAAATTTCAATTAACTTGTTAAAATATTGCAATCACCCTTATCCAAAAACGATATTTAAATCATCTTTTTTGCACTAACACACTCACATTTTTCATAAAACAAACACATTTTTTTCAGGAATCTACTCTCTGAAACCTAAAACTAATTTTAAAAAAACATCTTTCTAGGCATCCACTGTCCCTAATCGTGCAAGAAAATTTCAATTGACTTGTTGAAATATTGCAATGACCCTTATTCAAAAACGAAATTTAAATCAACTTTTTAGCAGTAACACACTCACATTTTTCATAAAACAAACACATTTTTTTCAGGAATCTACTCTCTGAAACCTAAAACTAATTTTAAAAAAACATCTTTCTAGGCATCCACTGTCCCTAATCGTGCAAGAAAATTTCAATTGACTTGTTGAAATATTGCAATCACCCTTATCCAAAAACGAAATGTAAATCAACTTTTTAGCAGTAACACACTCACATTTTTCATAAAACAAACACATTTTTTTCAGGAATCTACTCTCTGAAACCTAAAACTAATTTAAAAAAAACATCTTTCTAGGCATCCACTGTCCCTAATCGTGCAAGAAAATTTCAATTGACTTGTTGAAATATTGCAATGACCCTTATTCAAAAACGAAATTTAAATCAACTTTTTAGCAGTAACACACTCACATTTTTCATAAAACAAACACATTTTTTTCAGGAATCTACTCTCTGAAACCTAAAACTAATTTTAAAAAAAGATCTTTCTAGGCATCCACTCTCCCTAACCTTGCAAGAAAATTTCAATTAACTTGTTGAAATATTGCAATCACCCTTATCCAAAAACGATATTTAAATCATCTTTTTTGCACTAACACACTCACATTTTTCATAAAACAAACACATTTTTTTCAGGAATCTACTCTCTGAAACCTAAAACTAATTTTAAAAAAACATCTTTCTAGGCATCCACTGTCCCTAATCGTGCAAGAAAATTTCAATTGACTTGTTGAAATATTGCAATCACCCTTATCCAAAAACGAAATTTGAATCAACTTTTTGGCAGTAACACACTCACATTTTTCATAAAACAAACACATTTTTTTCAGGAATCTACTCTCTGAAACCTAAAACTAATTTTAAAAAAACATCTTTCTAGGCATCCACTGTCCCTAATCGTGCAAGAAAATGTCAATTGACTTGTTGAAATATTGCAATCACCCTTATTCAAAAACGAAATTTAAATCAACTTTTTAGCAGTAACTTACTCACATTTTTCATGAAACAAACACATTTTTTTCAGGAATCAACTCTCAGGAACCTAAAACAAATATAAAAAAAACATCTTTCTATGTATCCACTCTCCCTAATCGTGCAAGAAAATTTCAATTAACTAGTTGAAATAATGCAATCACACCTATCCTGAAGCTAAATTTAAATAAACTTTTTAGCAGTAACACACTCACATTTTTCATAAAACAAACACATTTTTTTCAGGAATCTACTCTCTGAAACCTAAACTAATTTAAAAAAAACATCTTTCTAGGCATCCACTGTCCCTAATCGTGCAAGAAAATTTCAATTGACTTGTTGAAATATTGCAATCACCCTTATCCAAAAACGAAATTTAAATCAACTTTTTAGCAGTAACACACTTACATTTTTCATAAAACAAACACATTTTTTTCAGGAATCTACTCTCTGAAACCTAAAACTAATTTTAAAAAAACATCTTTCTAGGCATCCACTGTCCCTAATCGTGCAAGAAAATGTCAATTGACTTGTTGAAATATTGCAATCACCCTTATTCAAAAACAAAATTTAAATCAAATTTTTAGCAGTAACACACTCACATTTTTCATAAAACAAACACATTTTTTTCAGGAATCTACTCTCTGGAACCTAAAACTAATTTAAAAAAAAATCTTTCTAGGCATCCACTGTCCCTAATCGTGCAAGAAAATTTCAATTGACTTGTTGAAATATTGCAATCACCCTTATCCAAAAACGAAATTTAAATCAACTTTTTAGCAGTAACACACTCAGATTTTTCATAAAACAAACACATTTTTTTCAGGAATCTACTCTCTGAAACCTAAAACTAATTTTAAAAAAACATCTTTCTAGGCATCCACTGTCCCTAATCGTGCAAAAAAATTTCAATTGACTTGTTGAAATATTGCAATCACCCTTATTCAAAAATGATATTTAACTCAACTTTTTTGCAGTAACACACTCACATTTTTCATAAAACAAACACATGTTTTTTCAGGAATCTATTCTCTGAAGCCTAAAACTAATTTGAAAAAAACATCTTTCTAGGCATCCACTGTCCCTAATCGTGCAAGAAAATTTCAATTGACTTGTTGAAATGATGCATTCACGCCTATCCTGAAACTAAATTAAAATCAAATTTTTTGCAGTAACACACTCACATTTTTCATAAAACAAACAATAATTTTTTCAGGAATCCACTCTCTGGAACCTAAAACTAATTAAAAAAAAACATCTTTCTAGGCATCCACTGTCCCTAATCGTGCAAGAAAATTTCAATTGACTTGTTGAAATATTGCAATCACCCTTATCCAAAAACGAAATTTAAATCAACTTTTTAGCAGTAACATACTCACATTTTTCATAAAACAAACACATTTTTTTCAGGAATATACTCTCTGGAACCTAAAACTAATTTTAAAAAAACATCTTTCTAGGCATCCACTGTCCCTAATCGTGGAAGAAAATTTCAATTGACTTGTTGAAATATTGCAATCACCCTTATTCAAAAACGAAATTTAAATCAACTTTTTAGCAGTAACACACTCACATTTTTCATAAAACAAACACATTTTTTTCAGGAATCTACTCTCTGAAACCTAAAACTAATTAAAAAAAATATCTTTCTAGGCATCCACTCTCCCTAATCTTCCAAGAAAATTTCAATTAACTTATTGAAATATTGCAATCACCCTTATCCAAAAACGATATTTAAATCAACTTTTTTGCAGTAACACACTCACATTTTTCATAAAACAAACACATTTTTTCAGGAATCTACTCTCTGAAACCTAAAACTAATTTAAAAAAAACATCTTTCTAGGCATCCACTGTCCCTAATCTTGCAAGAAAATTTCAATTGACTTGTTGAAATATTGCAATCACCCTTATCCAAAAACGAAATTTAAATCAACTTTTTAGCAGTAACACACTCACATTTTTCATGAAACAAACAAATTTTTTTCAGGAATCAACTCTCTGGAACCTAAAACAAATATAAAAAAACATCTTTCTATGTATCCACTCTCCCGAATCGTGCAAGAAAATTTCAATTAACTTGTTAAAATATTGCAATCACCCTTATCCAAAAACGATATTTAAATCAACTTTTTTGCAGTAACACACTCACATTTTTCATAAAACAAACACATTTTTTCAGGAATCTACTCTCTGAAACCTAAAACTAATTTAAAAAAAACATCTTTCTAGGCATCCACTGTCCCTAATCGTGCAAGAAAATTTCAATTGACTTGTTGAAATATTGCAATGACCCTTATTCAAAAACGAAATTTAAATCAACTTTTTAGCAGTAACACACTCACATTTTTCATAAAACAAACACATTTTTTTCAGGAATCTACTCTCTGAAACCTAAAACTAATTTTAAAAAAACATCTTTCTAGGCATCCACTCTCCCTAACCTTGCAAGAAAATTTCAATTAACTTGTTAAAATATTGCAATCACCCTTATCCAAAAACGATATTTAAATCATCTTTTTTGCACTAACACACTCACATTTTTCATAAAACAAACACATTTTTTTCAGGAATCTACTCTCTGAAACCTAAAACTAATTTTAAAAAAACATCTTTCTAGGCATCCACTGTCCCTAATCGTGCAAGAAAATTTCAATTGACTTGTTGAAATATTGCAATGACCCTTATTCAAAAACGAAATTTAAATCAACTTTTTAGCAGTAACACACTCACATTTTTCATAAAACAAACACATTTTTTTCAGGAATCTACTCTCTGAAACCTAAAACTAATTTTAAAAAAACATCTTTCTAGGCATCCACTGTCCCTAATCGTGCAAGAAAATTTCAATTGACTTGTTGAAATATTGCAATCACCCTTATCCAAAAACGAAATGTAAATCAACTTTTTAGCAGTAACACACTCACATTTTTCATAAAACAAACACATTTTTTTCAGGAATCTACTCTCTGAAACCTAAAACTAATTTAAAAAAAACATCTTTCTAGGCATCCACTGTCCCTAATCGTGCAAGAAAATTTCAATTGACTTGTTGAAATATTGCAATGACCCTTATTCAAAAACGAAATTTAAATCAACTTTTTAGCAGTAACACACTCACATTTTTCATAAAACAAACACATTTTTTTCAGGAATCTACTCTCTGAAACCTAAAACTAATTTTAAAAAAAGATCTTTCTAGGCATCCACTCTCCCTAACCTTGCAAGAAAATTTCAATTAACTTGTTGAAATATTGCAATCACCCTTATCCAAAAACGATATTTAAATCATCTTTTTTGCACTAACACACTCACATTTTTCATAAAACAAACACATTTTTTTCAGGAATCTACTCTCTGAAACCTAAAACTAATTTTAAAAAAACATCTTTCTAGGCATCCACTGTCCCTAATCGTGCAAGAAAATTTCAATTGACTTGTTGAAATATTGCAATCACCCTTATCCAAAAACGAAATTTGAATCAACTTTTTGGCAGTAACACACTCACATTTTTCATAAAACAAACACATTTTTTTCAGGAATCTACTCTCTGAAACCTAAAACTAATTTTAAAAAAACATCTTTCTAGGCATCCACTGTCCCTAATCATGCAAGAAAATTTAAATTGACTTGTTGAAATATTGCAATCACCCTTATCCAAAAACGAAATTTAAATGAACTTTTTTGCAGTAACACACTCACATTTTTTATAAAACAAATACATTTTTGTCAGGAATCTACTCTCTGGAACCTAAAACTAATTTAAAAAAAAACATCTTTCTAGGCATCCACTGTCCCTAATCTTGCAAGAAAATTTCAATTGACTTGTTGAAATATTGCAATCACCTTTATCCAAAAACGAAATTTAAATCAACTTTTTAGCAGTAACTTACTCACATTTTTCATGAAACAAACACATTTTTTTCAGGAATCAACTCTCAGGAACCTAAAACAAATATAAAAAAAACATCTTTCTATGTATCCACTCTCCCTAATCGTGCAAGAAAATTTCAATTAACTAGTTGAAATAATGCAATCACACCTATCCTGAAGCTAAATTTAAATAAACTTTTTAGCAGTAACACACTCACATTTTTCATAAAACAAACACATTTTTTTCAGGAATCTACTCTCTGAAACCTAAACTAATTTAAAAAAAACATCTTTCTAGGCATCCACTGTCCCTAATCGTGCAAGAAAATTTCAATTGACTTGTTGAAATATTGCAATCACCCTTATCCAAAAACGAAATTTAAATCAACTTTTTAGCAGTAACACACTTACATTTTTCATAAAACAAACACATTTTTTTCAGGAATCTACTCTCTGAAACCTAAAACTAATTTTAAAAAAACATCTTTCTAGGCATCCACTGTCCCTAATCGTGCAAGAAAATGTCAATTGACTTGTTGAAATATTGCAATCACCCTTATTCAAAAACAAAATTTAAATCAAATTTTTAGCAGTTACACACTCACATTTTTCATAAAACAAACACATTTTTTTCAGGAATCTACTCTCTGGAACCTAAAACTAATTTTAAAAAAAATCTTTCTAGGCATCCACTGTCCCTAATCGTGCAAGAAAATTTCAATTGACTTGTTGAAATATTGCAATCACCCTTATCCAAAAACGAAATTTAAATCAACTTTTTAGCAGTAACACACTCACATTTTTCATAAAACAAACACATTTTTTTCAGGAATCTACTCTCTGAAACCTAAAACTAATTTAAAAAAAACATCTTTCTAGGCATCCACTGTCCCTAATCGTGCAAGAAAATTTCAATTGACTTGTTGAAATATTGCAATCACCCTTATTCAAAAACGATATTTAAATCAACTTTTTTGCAGTAACACACTCACATTTTTCATAAAACAAACACATGTTTTTTCAGGAATCTATTCTCTGAAACCTAAAACTAATTTTAAAAAAACATCTTTCTAGGCATCCACTGTCCCTAATCGTGCAAGAAAATTTCAATTGACTTGTTGAAATGATGCATTCACGCCTATCCTGAAACTAAATTAAAATCAAATTTTTTGCAGTAACACACTCACATTTTTCATAAAACAAACAATAATTTTTTCAGGAATCCACTCTCTGGAACCTAAAACTAATTAAAAAAAAACATCTTTCTAGGCATCCACTGTCCCTAATCGTGCAAGAAAATTTCAATTGACTTGTTGAAATATTGCAATCACCCTTATCCAAAAACGAAATTTAAATCAACTTTTTAGCAGTAACATACTCACATTTTTCATAAAACAAACACATTTTTTTCAGGAATATACTCTCTGGAAGCTAAAACTAATTTTAAAAAAACATCTTTCTAGGCATCCACTGTCCCTAATCGTGGAAGAAAATTTCAATTGACTTGTTGAAATATTGCAATCACCCTTATTCAAAAACAAAATTTAAATCAAATTTTTAGCAGTAACACACTCACATTTTTCATAAAACAAACACATTTTTTTCAGGAATCTACTCTCTGGAACCTAAAACTAATTTTAAAAAAACATCTTTCTAGGCATCCACTGTCCCTAATCGTGCAAGAAAATTTCAATTGACTTGTTGAAATATTGCAATCACCCTTATCCAAAAACGAAATTTAAATCAACTTTTTAGCAGTAACACACTCACATTTTTCATAAAACAAACACATTTTTTTCAGGAATCTACTCTCTGAAACCTAAAACTAATTTTAAAAAAACATCTTTCTAGGCATCCACTGTCCCTAATCGTGCAAGAAAATTTCAATTGACTTGTTGAAATATTGCAATCACCCTTATTCAAAAACGATATTTAAATCAACTTTTTTGCAGTAACACACTCACATTTTTCATAAAACAAACACATGTTTTTTCAGGAATCTATTCTCTGAAACCTAAAACTAATTTAAAAAAAAACATCTTTCTAGGCATCCACTGTCCCTAATCGTGCAAGAAAATTTCAATTGACTTGTTGAAATGATGCATTCACGCCTATCCTGAAACTAAATTAAAATCAAATTTTTTGCAGTAACACACTCACATTTTTCATAAAACAAACACATTTTTTTCAGGAATCTACTCTCTGAAACCTAAAACTAATTTAAAAAAAACATCTTTCTAGGCATCCACTGTCCCTAATCGTGCAAGAAAATTTCAATTGACTTGTTGAAATATTGCAATCACCCTTATCCAAAAACGAAATTTGAATCAACTTTTTAGCAGTAACACACTCACATTTTTCATAAAACAAACACATTTTTTTCAGGAATCTACTCTCTGAAACCTAAAACTAATTTTAAAAAAACATCTTTCTAGGCATCAACTGTCCCTAATCGTGCAAAAACATTTCAATTGACTTGTTGAAATATTGCAATCACCCTTATTCAAAAACAAAATTTAAATCAACTTTTTAGCAGTAACACACTCACATTTTCCATAAAATAAACACATTTTTTTCAGGAATCTACTCTCTGAAACCTAAAACTAATTTTTAAAAAACATCATTCTAGGCATCCACTGTCCCTAATCATGCAAGAAAATTTAAATTGACTTGTTGAAATATTGCAATCACCCTTATCCAAAAACGAAATTTAAATCAACTTTTTTGCAGTAACACACTCACATTTTTTATAAAACAAATACATTTTTGTCAGGAATCTACTCTCTGGAACCTAAAACTAATTTTAAAAAAAACATCTTTCTAGGCATCCACTGTCCCTAATCTTGCAAGAAAATTTCAATTGACTTGTTGAAATATTGCAATCACCCTTATCCAAAAACAAAATTTAAATCAACTTTTTAGCAGTAACTTACTCACATTTTTCATGAAACCAACACATTTTTTTCAGGAATCAACTCTCAGGAACCTAAAACAAATATAAAAAAAACATCTTTCTATGTATCCACTCTCCCTAATCGTGCAAGAAAATTTCAATTAACTAGTTGAAATAATGCAATCACACCTATCCTGAAGCTAAATTTAAATAAACTTTTTAGCAGTAACACACTCACATTTTTCATAAAACAAACACATTTTTTTCAGGAATCTACTCTCTGAAACCTAAAACTAATTTAAAAAAAAATCTTTCTAGGCATCCACTGTCCCTAATCGTGCAAGAAAATGTCAATTGACTTGTTGAAATATTGCAATCACCCTTATTCAAAAACAAAATTTAAATCAAATTTTTAGCAGTAACACACTCACATTTTTCATAAAACAAACACATTTTTTTCAGGAATCTACTCTCTGGAACCTAAAACTAATTTTAAAAAAACATCTTTCTAGGCATCCACTGTCCCTAATCGTGCAAGAAAATTTCAATTGACTTGTTGAAATATTGCAATCACCCTTATCCAAAAACGAAATTTAAATCAACTTTTTAGCAGGAACACACTCACATTTTTCATGAAACAAACACATTTTTTTCAGGAATCTACTCTCTGAAACCTAAAACTAATTTTAAAAAAACATCTTTCTAGGCATCCACTGTCCCTAATCGTGCAAGAAAATTTCAATTGACTTGTTGAAATATTGCAATCACCCTTATTCAAAAACGATATTTAAATCAACTTTTTTGCAGTAACACACTCACATTTTTCATAAAACAAACACATGTTTTTTCAGGAATCTATTCTCTGAAACCTAAAACTAATTTAAAAAAAACATCTTTCTAGGCATCCACTGTCCCTAATCGTGCAAGAAAATTTCAATTGACTTGTTGAAATGATGCATTCACGCCTAACCTGAAACTAAATTAAAATCAAATTTTTTGCAGTAACACACTCACATTTTTCATAAAACAAACAATAATTTTTTCAGGAATCCACTCTCTGGAACCTAAAACTAATTAAAAAAAAACATCTTTCTAGGCATCCACTGTCCCTAATCGTGCAAGAAAATTTCAATTGAATTGTTGAAATATTGCAATCACCCTTATCCAAAAACGAAATTTAAATCAACTTTTTAGCAGTAACATACTCACATTTTTCATAAAACAAACACATTTTTTTCAGGAATATACTCTCTGGAACCTAAAACTAATTTTAAAAAAACATCTTTCTAGGCATCCACTGTCCCTAATCGTGGAAGAAAATTTCAATTGACTTGTTGAAATATTGCAATCGCCCTTATTCAAAAACAAAATTTAAATCAAATTTTTAGCAGTAACACACTCACATTTTTCATAAAACAAACACATTTTTTTCAGGAATCTACTCTCTGGAACCTAAAACTAATTTTAAAAAAACATCTTTCTAGGCATCCACTGTCCCTAATCGTGCAAGAAAATTTCAATTGACTTGTTGAAATATTGCAATCACCCTTATTCAAAAACGATATTTAACTCAACTTTTTTGCAGTAACACACTCACATTTTTCATAAAACAAACACATGTTTTTTCAGGAATCTATTCTCTGAAACCTAAAACTAATTTTAAAAAAACATCTTTCTAGGCATCCACTGTCCCTAATCGTGCAAGAAAATTTCAATTGACTTGTTGAAATGATGCATTCACGCCTATCCTGAAACTAAATTAAAATCAAATTTTTTGCAGTAACACACTCACATTTTTCATAAAACAAACAATAATTTTTTCAGGAATCCACTCTCTGGAACCTAAAACTAATTAAAAAAAAACATCTTTCTAGGCATCCACTGTCCCTAATCGTGCAAGAAAATTTCAATTGACTTGTTGAAATATTGCAATCACCCTTATCCAAAAACGAAATTTAAATCAACTTTTTAGCAGTAACATACTCACATTTTTCATAAAACAAACACATTTTTTTCAGGAATATACTCTCTGGAACCTAAAACTAATTTTAAAAAAACATCTTTCTAGACATCCACTGTCCCTAATCGTGGAAGAAAATTTCAATTGACTTGTTGAAATATTGCAATCACCCTTATTCAAAAACGAAATTTAAATCAACTTTTTAGCAGTAACACACTCACATTTTTCATAAAACAAACACATTTTTTTCAGGAATCTACTCTCTGAAACCTAAAACTAATTAAAAAAAATATCTTTCTAGGCATCCACTCTCCCTAATCTTCCAAGAAAATTTCAATTAACTTATTGAAATATTGCAATCACCCTTATCCAAAAACGATATTTAAATCAACTTTTTTGCAGTAACACACTCACATTTTTCATAAAACAAACACATTTTTTCAGGAATCTACTCTCTGAAACCTAAAACTAATTTAAAAAAAACATCTTTCTAGGCATCCACTGTCCCTAATCTTGCAAGAAAATTTCAATTGACTTGTTGAAATATTGCAATCACCCTTATCCAAAAACGAAATTTAAATCAACTTTTTAGCAGTAACACACTCACATTTTTCATGAAACAAACAAATTTTTTTCAGGAATCAACTCTCTGGAACCTAAAACAAATATAAAAAAACATCTTTCTATGTATCCACTCTCCCGAATCGTGCAAGAAAATTTCAATTAACTTGTTAAAATATTGCAATCACCCTTATCCAAAAACGATATTTAAATCAACTTTTTTGCAGTAACACACTCACATTTTTCATAAAACAAACACATTTTTTCAGGAATCTACTCTCTGAAACCTAAAACTAATTTAAAAAAAACATCTTTCTAGGCATCCACTGTCCCTAATCGTGCAAGAAAATTTCAATTGACTTGTTGAAATATTGCAATGACCCTTATTCAAAAACGAAATTTAAATCAACTTTTTAGCAGTAACACACTCACATTTTTCATAAAACAAACACATTTTTTTCAGGAATCTACTCTCTGAAACCTAAAACTAATTTTAAAAAAACATCTTTCTAGGCATCCACTCTCCCTAACCTTGCAAGAAAATTTCAATTAACTTGTTAAAATATTGCAATCACCCTTATCCAAAAACGATATTTAAATCATCTTTTTTGCACTAACACACTCACATTTTTCATAAAACAAACAAATTTTTTTCAGGAATCTACTCTCTGAAACCTAAAACTAATTTTAAAAAAACATCTTTCTAGGCATCCACTGTCCCTAATCGTGCAAGAAAATTTCAATTGACTTGTTGAAATATTGCAATGACCCTTATTCAAAAACGAAATTTAAATCAACTTTTTAGCAGTAACACACTCACATTTTTCATAAAACAAACACATTTTTTTCAGGAATCTACTCTCTGAAACCTAAAACTAATTTTAAAAAAACATCTTTCTAGGCATCCACTGTCCCTAATCGTGCAAGAAAATTTCAATTGACTTGTTGAAATATTGCAATCACCCTTATCCAAAAACGAAATGTAAATCAACTTTTTAGCAGTAACACACTCACATTTTTCATAAAACAAACACATTTTTTTCAGGAATCTACTCTCTGAAACCTAAAACTAATTTAAAAAAAACATCTTTCTAGGCATCCACTGTCCCTAATCGTGCAAGAAAATTTCAATTGACTTGTTGAAATATTGCAATGACCCTTATTCAAAAACGAAATTTAAATCAACTTTTTAGCAGTAACACACTCACATTTTTCATAAAACAAACACATTTTTTTCAGGAATCTACTCTCTGAAACCTAAAACTAATTTTAAAAAAAGATCTTTCTAGGCATCCACTCTCCCTAACCTTGCAAGAAAATTTCAATTAACTTGTTGAAATATTGCAATCACCCTTATCCAAAAACGATATTTAAATCATCTTTTTTGCACTAACACACTCACATTTTTCATAAAACAAACACATTTTTTTCAGGAATCTACTCTCTGAAACCTAAAACTAATTTTAAAAAAACATCTTTCTAGGCATCCACTGTCCCTAATCGTGCAAGAAAATTTCAATTGACTTGTTGAAATATTGCAATCACCCTTATCCAAAAACGAAATTTGAATCAACTTTTTAGCAGTAACACACTCACATTTTTCATAAAACAAACACATTTTTTTCAGGAATCTACTCTCTGAAACCTAAAACTAATTTTAAAAAAACATCTTTCTAGGCATCCACTGTCCCTAATCATGCAAGAAAATTTAAATTGACTTGTTGAAATATTGCAATCACCCTTATCCAAAAACGAAATTTAAATGAACTTTTTTGCAGTAACACACTCACATTTTTTATAAAACAAATACATTTTTGTCAGGAATCTACTCTCTGGAACCTAAAACTAATTTAAAAAAAACATCTTTCTAGGCATCCACTGTCCCTAATCTTGCAAGAAAATTTCAATTGACTTGTTGAAATATTGCAATCACCTTTATCCAAAAACGAAATTTAAATCAACTTTTTAGCAGTAACTTACTCACATTTTTCATGAAACAAACACATTTTTTTCAGGAATCAACTCTCAGGAACCTAAAACAAATATAAAAAAAACATCTTTCTATGTATCCACTCTCCCTAATCGTGCAAGAAAATTTCAATTAACTAGTTGAAATAATGCAATCACACCTATCCTGAAGCTAAATTTAAATAAACTTTTTAGCAGTAACACACTCACATTTTTCATAAAACAAACACATTTTTTTCAGGAATCTACTCTCTGAAACCTAAACTAATTTAAAAAAAACATCTTTCTAGGCATCCACTGTCCCTAATCGTGCAAGAAAATTTCAATTGACTTGTTGAAATATTGCAATCACCCTTATCCAAAAACGAAATTTAAATCAACTTTTTAGCAGTAACACACTTACATTTTTCATAAAACAAACACATTTTTTTCAGGAATCTACTCTCTGAAACCTAAAACTAATTTTAAAAAAACATCTTTCTAGGCATCCACTGTCCCTAATCGTGCAAGAAAATGTCAATTGACTTGTTGAAATATTGCAATCACCCTTATTCAAAAACAAAATTTAAATCAAATTTTTAGCAGTAACACACTCACATTTTTCATAAAACAAACACATTTTTTTCAGGAATCTACTCTCTGGAACCTAAAACTAATTTTAAAAAAAATCTTTCTAGGCATCCACTGTCCCTAATCGTGCAAGAAAATTTCAATTGACTTGTTGAAATATTGCAATCACCCTTATCCAAAAACGAAATTTAAATCAACTTTTTAGCAGTAACACACTCACATTTTTCATAAAACAAACACATTTTTTTCAGGAATCTACTCTCTGAAACCTAAAACTAATTTTAAAAAAACATCTTTCTAGGCATCCACTGTCCCTAATCGTGCAAGAAAATTTCAATTGACTTGTTGAAATATTGCAATCACCCTTATTCAAAAACGATATTTAAATCAACTTTTTTGCAGTAACACACTCACATTTTTCATAAAACAAACACATGTTTTTTCAGGAATCTATTCTCTGAAACCTAAAACTAATTTTAAAAAAACATCTTTCTAGGCATCCACTGTCCCTAATCGTGCAAGAAAATTTCAATTGACTTGTTGAAATGATGCATTCACGCCTATCCTGAAACTAAATTAAAATCAAATTTTTTGCAGTAACACACTCACATTTTTCATAAAACAAACAATAATTTTTTCAGGAATCCACTCTCTGGAACCTAAAACTAATTAAAAAAAAACATCTTTCTAGGCATCCACTGTCCCTAATCGTGCAAGAAAATTTCAATTGACTTGTTGAAATATTGCAATCACCCTTATCCAAAAACGAAATTTAAATCAACTTTTTAGCAGTAACATACTCACATTTTTCATAAAACAAACACATTTTTTTCAGGAATATACTCTCTGGAAGCTAAAACTAATTTTAAAAAAACATCTTTCTAGGCATCCACTGTCCCTAATCGTGGAAGAAAATTTCAATTGACTTGTTGAAATATTGCAATCACCCTTATTCAAAAACAAAATTTAAATCAAATTTTTAGCAGTAACACACTCACATTTTTCATAAAACAAACACATTTTTTTCAGGAATCTACTCTCTGGAACCTAAAACTAATTTTAAAAAAACATCTTTCTAGGCATCCACTGTCCCTAATCGTGCAAGAAAATTTCAATTGACTTGTTGAAATATTGCAATCACCCTTATTCAAAAACGATATTTAAATCAACTTTTTTGCAGTAACACACTCACATTTTTCATAAAACAAACACATGTTTTTTCAGGAATCTATTCTCTGAAACCTAAAACTAATTTTAAAAAAAACATCTTTCTAGGCATCCACTGTCCCTAATCGTGCAAGAAAATTTCAATTGACTTGTTGAAATGATGCATTCACGCCTATCCTGAAACTAAATTAAAATCAAATTTTTTGCAGTAACACACTCACATTTTTCATAAAACAAACAATAATTTTTTCAGGAATCCACTCTCTGGAACCTAAAACTAATTAAAAAAAACATCTTTCTAGGCATCCACTGTCCCTAATCGTGCAAGAAAATTTCAATTGACTTGTTGAAATATTGCAATCACCCTTATCCAAAAATGAAATTTAAATCAACTTTTTAGCAGTAACATACTCAAATTTTTCATAAAACAAACACATTTTTTTCAGGAATATACTCTCTGGAACCTAAAACTAATTTTAAAAAAACATCTTTCTAGGCATCCACTGTCCCTAATCGTGGAAGAAAATTTCAATTGACTTGTTGAAATATTGCAATCACCCTTATCCAAAAACGAAATTTAAATCAACTTTTTAGCAGTAACATACTCACATTTTTCATAAAACAAACACATTTTTTTCAGGAATCTACTCTCTGGAACCTAAAACTAATTTAAAAAAAAATCTTTCTAGGCATCCACTGTCCCTAATCGTGCAAGAATATTTCAATTGACTTGTTGAAATATTGCAATCACCCTTATCCAAAAACAAAATTTAAATCAACTTTTTAGCAGTAACACACTCACATTTTTCATAAAACAAACACATTTTTTTCAGGAATCTACTCTCTGAAACCTAAAACTAATTTAAAAAAAACATCTTTCTAGGCATCCACTGTCCCTAATCGTGCAAGAAAATTTCAATTGACTTGTTGAAATATTGCAATCACCCTTATCCAAAAACGAAATTTGAATCAACTTTTTAGCAGTAACACACTCACATTTTTCATAAAACAAACACATTTTTTTCAGGAATCTACTCTCTGAAACCTAAAACTAATTTTAAAAAAACATCTTTCTAGGCATCAACTGTCCCTAATCGTGCAAAAACATTTCAATTGACTTGTTGAAATATTGCAATCACCCTTATTCAAAAACAAAATTTAAATCAACTTTTTAGCAGTAACACACTCACATTTTCCATAAAATAAACACATTTTTTTCAGGAATCTACTCTCTGAAACCTAAAACTAATTTTTAAAAAACATCATTCTAGGCATCCACTGTCCCTAATCATGCAAGAAAATTTAAATTGACTTGTTGAAATATTGCAATCACCCTTATCCAAAAACGAAATTTAAATCAACTTTTTTGCAGTAACACACTCACATTTTTTATAAAACAAATACATTTTTGTCAGGAATCTACTCTCTGGAACCTAAAACTAATTTTAAAAAAAACATCTTTCTAGGCATCCACTGTCCCTAATCTTGCAAGAAAATTTCAATTGACTTGTTGAAATATTGCAATCACCCTTATCCAAAAACAAAATTTAAATCAACTTTTTAGCAGTAACTTACTCACATTTTTCATGAAACCAACACATTTTTTTCAGGAATCAACTCTCAGGAACCTAAAACAAATATAAAAAAAATCTTTCTATGTATCCACTCTCCCTAATCGTGCAAGAAAATTTCAATTAACTAGTTGAAATAATGCAATCACACCTATCCTGAAGCTAAATTTAAATAAACTTTTTAGCAGTAACACACTCACATTTTTCATAAAACAAACACATTTTTTTCAGGAATCTACTCTCTGAAACCTAAACTAATTTAAAAAAAACATCTTTCTAGGCATCCACTGTCCCTAATCGTGCAAGAAAATTTCAATTGACTTGTTGAAATATTGCAATCACCCTTATCCAAAAACGAAATTTAAATCAACTTTTTAGCAGTAACACACTTACATTTTTCATAAAACAAACACATTTTTTTCAGGAATCTACTCTCTGAAACCTAAAACTAATTTTAAAAAAAATCTTTCTAGGCATCCACTGTCCCTAATCGTGCAAGAAAATGTCAATTGACTTGTTGAAATATTGCAATCACCCTTATTCAAAAACAAAATTTAAATCAAATTTTTAGCAGTAACACACTCACATTTTTCATAAAACAAACACATTTTTTTCAGGAATCTACTCTCTGGAACCTAAAACTAATTTTAAAAAAACATCTTTCTAGGCATCCACTGTCCCTAATCGTGCAAGAAAATTTCAATTGACTTGTTGAAATATTGCAATCACCCTTATCCAAAAACGAAATTTAAATCAACTTTTTAGCAGGAACACACTCACATTTTTCATAAAACAAACACATTTTTTTCAGGAATCTACTCTCTGAAACCTAAAACTAATTTTAAAAAAACATCTTTCTAGGCATCCACTGTCCCTAATCGTGCAAGAAAATTTCAATTGACTTGTTGAAATATTGCAATCACCCTTATTCAAAAACGATATTTAAATCAACTTTTTTGCAGTAACACACTCACATTTTTCATAAAACAAACACATGTTTTTTCAGGAATCTATTCTCTGAAACCTAAAACTAATTTTAAAAAAACATCTTTCTAGGCATCCACTGTCCCTAATCGTGCAAGAAAATTTCAATTGACTTGTTGAAATGATGCATTCACGCCTATCCTGAAACTAAATTAAAATCAAATTTTTTGCAGTAACACACTCACATTTTTCATAAAACAAACAATAATTTTTTCAGGAATCCACTCTCTGGAACCTAAAACTAATTAAAAAAAAACATCTTTCTAGGCATCCACTGTCCCTAATCGTGCAAGAAAATTTCAATTGAATTGTTGAAATATTGCAATCACCCTTATCCAAAAACGAAATTTAAATCAACTTTTTAGCAGTAACATACTCACATTTTTCATAAAACAAACACATTTTTTTCAGGAATATACTCTCTGGAACCTAAAACTAATTTTAAAAAAACATCTTTCTAGGCATCCACTGTCCCTAATCGTGGAAGAAAATTTCAATTGACTTGTTGAAATATTGCAATCGCCCTTATTCAAAAACAAAATTTAAATCAAATTTTTAGCAGTAACACACTCACATTTTTCATAAAACAAACACATTTTTTTCAGGAATCTACTCTCTGGAACCTAAAACTAATTTTAAAAAAACATCTTTCTAGGCATCCACTGTCCCTAATCGTGCAAGAAAATTTCAATTGACTTGTTGAAATATTGCAATGACCCTTATTCAAAAACGAAATTTAAATCAACTTTTTAGCAGTAACACACTCACATTTTTCATAAAACAAACACATTTTTTTCAGGAATCTACTCTCTGAAACCTAAAACTAATTTTAAAAAAAGATCTTTCTAGGCATCCACTCTCCCTAACCTTGCAAGAAAATTTCAATTAACTTGTTGAAATATTGCAATCACCCTTATCCAAAAACGATATTTAAATCATCTTTTTTGCACTAACACACTCACATTTTTCATAAAACAAACACATTTTTTTCAGGAATCTACTCTCTGAAACCTAAAACTAATTTTAAAAAAACATCTTTCTAGGCATCCACTGTCCCTAATCGTGCAAGAAAATTTCAATTGACTTGTTGAAATATTGCAATCACCCTTATCCAAAAACGAAATTTGAATCAACTTTTTGGCAGTAACACACTCACATTTTTCATAAAACAAACACATTTTTTTCAGGAATCTACTCTCTGAAACCTAAAACTAATTTTAAAAAAACATCTTTCTAGGCATCCACTGTCCCTAATCATGCAAGAAAATTTAAATTGACTTGTTGAAATATTGCAATCACCCTTATCCAAAAACGAAATTTAAATGAACTTTTTTGCAGTAACACACTCACATTTTTTATAAAACAAATACATTTTTGTCAGGAATCTACTCTCTGGAACCTAAAACTAATTTAAAAAAAAACATCTTTCTAGGCATCCACTGTCCCTAATCTTGCAAGAAAATTTCAATTGACTTGTTGAAATATTGCAATCACCTTTATCCAAAAACGAAATTTAAATCAACTTTTTAGCAGTAACTTACTCACATTTTTCATGAAACAAACACATTTTTTTCAGGAATCAACTCTCAGGAACCTAAAACAAATATAAAAAAAACATCTTTCTATGTATCCACTCTCCCTAATCGTGCAAGAAAATTTCAATTAACTAGTTGAAATAATGCAATCACACCTATCCTGAAGCTAAATTTAAATAAACTTTTTAGCAGTAACACACTCACATTTTTCATAAAACAAACACATTTTTTTCAGGAATCTACTCTCTGAAACCTAAACTAATTTAAAAAAAACATCTTTCTAGGCATCCACTGTCCCTAATCGTGCAAGAAAATTTCAATTGACTTGTTGAAATATTGCAATCACCCTTATCCAAAAACGAAATTTAAATCAACTTTTTAGCAGTAACACACTTACATTTTTCATAAAACAAACACATTTTTTTCAGGAATCTACTCTCTGAAACCTAAAACTAATTTTAAAAAAACATCTTTCTAGGCATCCACTGTCCCTAATCGTGCAAGAAAATGTCAATTGACTTGTTGAAATATTGCAATCACCCTTATTCAAAAACAAAATTTAAATCAAATTTTTAGCAGTAACACACTCACATTTTTCATAAAACAAACACATTTTTTTCAGGAATCTACTCTCTGGAACCTAAAACTAATTTTAAAAAAAATCTTTCTAGGCATCCACTGTCCCTAATCGTGCAAGAAAATTTCAATTGACTTGTTGAAATATTGCAATCACCCTTATCCAAAAACGAAATTTAAATCAACTTTTTAGCAGTAACACACTCACATTTTTCATAAAACAAACACATTTTTTTCAGGAATCTACTCTCTGAAACCTAAAACTAATTTTAAAAAAACATCTTTCTAGGCATCCACTGTCCCTAATCGTGCAAGAAAATTTCAATTGACTTGTTGAAATATTGCAATCACCCTTATTCAAAAACGATATTTAAATCAACTTTTTTGCAGTAACACACTCACATTTTTCATAAAACAAACACATGTTTTTTCAGGAATCTATTCTCTGAAACCTAAAACTAATTTTAAAAAAACATCTTTCTAGGCATCCACTGTCCCTAATCGTGCAAGAAAATTTCAATTGACTTGTTGAAATGATGCATTCACGCCTATCCTGAAACTAAATTAAAATCTAATTTTTTGCAGTAACACACTCACATTTTTCATAAAACAAACAATAATTTTTTCAGGAATCCACTCTCTGGAACCTAAAACTAATTTTAAAAAAACATCTTTCTAGGCATCCACTGTCCCTAATCGTGCAAGAAAATTTCAATTGACTTGTTGAAATATTGCAATCACCCTTATCCAAAAACGAAATTTAAATCAACTTTTTAGCAGGAACACACTCACATTTTTCATAAAACAAACACATTTTTTTCAGGAATCTACTCTCTGAAACCTAAAACTAATTTTAAAAAAACATCTTTCTAGGCATCCACTGTCCCTAATCGTGCAAGAAAATTTCAATTGACTTGTTGAAATATTGCAATCACCCTTATTCAAAAACGATATTTAAATCAACTTTTTTGCAGTAACACACTCACATTTTTCATAAAACAAACACATGTTTTTTCAGGAATCTATTCTCTGAAACCTAAAACTAATTTTAAAAAAACATCTTTCTAGGCATCCACTGTCCCTAATCGTGCAAGAAAATTTCAATTGACTTGTTGAAATGATGCATTCACGCCTATCCTGAAACTAAATTAAAATCAAATTTTTTGCAGTAACACACTCACATTTTTCATAAAACAAACAATATTTTTTTCAGGAATCCACTCTCTGGAACCTAAAACTAATTAAAAAAAAACATCTTTCTAGGCATCCACTGTCCCTAATCGTGCAAGAAAATTTCAATTGAATTGTTGAAATATTGCAATCACCCTTATCCAAAAACGAAATTTAAATCAACTTTTTAGCAGTAACATACTCACATTTTTCATAAAACAAACACATTTTTTTCAGGAATATACTCTCTGGAACCTAAAACTAATTTTAAAAAAACATCTTTCTAGGCATCCACTGTCCCTAATCGTGGAAGAAAATTTCAATTGACTTGTTGAAATATTGCAATCGCCCTTATTCAAAAACAAAATTTAAATCAAATTTTTAGCAGTAACACACTCACATTTTTCATAAAACAAACACATTTTTTTCAGGAATATACTCTCTGGAACCTAAAACTAATTTTAAAAAAACATCTTTCCAGGCATCCACTGTCCCTAATCGTGCAAGAAAATTTCAATTGACTTGTTGAAATATTGCAATCACCCTTATTCAAAAACGATATTTAAATCAACTTTTTTGCAGTAACACACTCACATTTTTCATAAAACAAACACATGTTTTTTCAGGAATCTATTCTCTGAAACCTAAAACTAATTTTAAAAAAACATCTTTCTAGGCATCCACTGTCCCTAATCGTGCAAGAAAATTTCAATTGACTTGTTGAAATGATGCATTCACGCCTATCCTGAAACTAAATTAAAATCAAATTTTTTGCAGTAACACACTCACATTTTTCATAAAACAAACAATAATTTTTTCAGGAATCCACTCTCTGGAACCTAAAACTAATTAAAAAAAACATCTTTCTAGGCATCCACTGTCCCTAATCGTGCAAGAAAATTTCAATTGAATTGTTGAAATATTGCAATCACCCTTATCCAAAAACGAAATTTAAATCAACTGTTTAGCAGTAACATACTCACATTTTTCATAAAACAAACACATTTTTTTCAGGAATATACTCTCTGGAACCTAAAACTAATTTTAAAAAAACATCTTTCTAGGCATCCACTGTCCCTAATCGTGGAAGAAAATTTCAATTGACTTGTTGAAATATTGCAATCGCCCTTATTCAAAAACAAAATTTAAATCAAATTTTTAGCAGTAACACACTCACATTTTTCATAAAACAAACACATTTTTTTCAGGAATCTACTCTCTGGAACCTAAAACTAATTTTAAAAAAACATCTTTCTAGGCATCCACTGTCCCTAATCGTGCAAGAAAATTTCAATTGACTTGTTGAAATATTGCAATGACCCTTATTCAAAAACGAAATTTAAATCAACTTTTTAGCAGTAACACACTCACATTTTTCATAAAACAAACACATTTTTTTCAGGAATCTACTCTCTGAAACCTAAAACTAATTTTAAAAAAAGATCTTTCTAGGCATCCACTCTCCCTAACCTTGCAAGAAAATTTCAATTAACTTGTTGAAATATTGCAATCACCCTTATCCAAAAACGATATTTAAATCATCTTTTTTGCACTAACACACTCACATTTTTCATAAAACAAACACATTTTTTTCAGGAATCTACTCTCTGAAACCTAAAACTAATTTTAAAAAAACATCTTTCTAGGCATCCACTGTCCCTAATCGTGCAAGAAAATTTCAATTGACTTGTTGAAATATTGCAATCACCCTTATCCAAAAACGAAATTTGAATCAACTTTTTGGCAGTAACACACTCACATTTTTCATAAAACAAACACATTTTTTTCAGGAATCTACTCTCTGAAACCTAAAACTAATTTTAAAAAAACATCTTTCTAGGCATCCACTGTCCCTAATCATGCAAGAAAATTTAAATTGACTTGTTGAAATATTGCAATCACCCTTATCCAAAAACGAAATTTAAATGAACTTTTTTGCAGTAACACACTCACATTTTTTATAAAACAAATACATTTTTGTCAGGAATCTACTCTCTGGAACCTAAAACTAATTTAAAAAAAAACATCTTTCTAGGCATCCACTGTCCCTAATCTTGCAAGAAAATTTCAATTGACTTGTTGAAATATTGCAATCACCTTTATCCAAAAACGAAATTTAAATCAACTTTTTAGCAGTAACTTACTCACATTTTTCATGAAACAAACACATTTTTTTCAGGAATCAACTCTCAGGAACCTAAAACAAATATAAAAAAAACATCTTTCTATGTATCCACTCTCCCTAATCGTGCAAGAAAATTTCAATTAACTAGTTGAAATAATGCAATCACACCTATCCTGAAGCTAAATTTAAATAAACTTTTTAGCAGTAACACACTCACATTTTTCATAAAACAAACACATTTTTTTCAGGAATCTACTCTCTGAAACCTAAACTAATTTAAAAAAAACATCTTTCTAGGCATCCACTGTCCCTAATCGTGCAAGAAAATTTCAATTGACTTGTTGAAATATTGCAATCACCCTTATCCAAAAACGAAATTTAAATCAACTTTTTAGCAGTAACACACTTACATTTTTCATAAAACAAACACATTTTTTTCAGGAATCTACTCTCTGAAACCTAAAACTAATTTTAAAAAAACATCTTTCTAGGCATCCACTGTCCCTAATCGTGCAAGAAAATGTCAATTGACTTGTTGAAATATTGCAATCACCCTTATTCAAAAACAAAATTTAAATCAAATTTTTAGCAGTAACACACTCACATTTTTCATAAAACAAACACATTTTTTTCAGGAATCTACTCTCTGGAACCTAAAACTAATTTTAAAAAAAATCTTTCTAGGCATCCACTGTCCCTAATCGTGCAAGAAAATTTCAATTGACTTGTTGAAATATTGCAATCACCCTTATCCAAAAACGAAATTTAAATCAACTTTTTAGCAGTAACACACTCACATTTTTCATAAAACAAACACATTTTTTTCAGGAATCTACTCTCTGAAACCTAAAACTAATTTTAAAAAAACATCTTTCTAGGCATCCACTGTCCCTAATCGTGCAAGAAAATTTCAATTGACTTGTTGAAATATTGCAATCACCCTTATTCAAAAACGATATTTAAATCAACTTTTTTGCAGTAACACACTCACATTTTTCATAAAACAAACACATGTTTTTTCAGGAATCTATTCTCTGAAACCTAAAACAAATTTAAAAAAAAACATCTTTCTAGGCATCCACTGTCCCTAATCGTGCAAGAAAATTTCAATTGACTTGTTGAAATGATGCATTCACGCCTATCCTGAAACTAAATTAAAATCAAATTTTTTGCAGTAACACACTCACATTTTTCATAAAACAAACAATAATTTTTTCAGGAATCCACTCTCTGGAACCTAAAACTAATTAAAAAAAAACATCTTTCTAGGCATCCACTGTCCCTAATCGTGCAAGAAAATTTCAATTGACTTGTTGAAATATTGCAATCACCCTTATCCAAAAATGAAATTTAAATCAACTTTTTAGCAGTAACATACTCACATTTTTCATAAAACAAACACATTTTTTTCAGGAATATACTCTCTGGAACCTAAAACTAATTTTAAAAAAACATCTTTCTAGGCATCCACTGTCCCTAATCGTGGAAGAAAATTTCAATTGACTTGTTGAAATATTGCAATCACCCTTATCCAAAACGAAATTTAAATCAACTTTTTAGCAGTAACATACTCACATTTTTCATAAAACAAACACATTTTTTTCAGGAATCTACTCTCTGGAACCTAAAACTAATTTAAAAAAAACATCTTTCTAGGCATCCACTGTCCCTAATCGTGCAAGAATATTTCAATTGACTTGTTGAAATATTGCAATCACCCTTATCCAAAAACAAAATTTAAATCAACTTTTTAGCAGTAACACACTCACATTTTTCATAAAACAAACACATTTTTTTCAGGAATATACTCTCTGAAACCTAAAACTAATTTAAAAAAAACATCTTTCTAGGCATCCACTGTCCCTAATCGTGCAAGAAAATTTCAATTGACTTGTTGAAATATTGCAATCACCCTTATCCAAAAACGAAATTTAAATCAACTTTTTAGCAGTAACACACTCACATTTTTCATAAAACAAACACATTTTTTTCAGGAATCTACTCTCTGAAACCTAAAACTAATTTTAAAAAAACATCTTTCTAGGCATCCACTGTCCCTAATCGTGCAAAAACATTTCAATTGACTTGTTGAAATATTGCAATCACCCTTATCCAAAAACAAAATTTAAATCAACTTTTTAGCAGTAACACACTCACATTTTCCATAAAATAAACACATTTTTTTCAGGAATCTACTCTCTGAAACCTAAAACTAATTTTTAAAAAACATCATTCTAGGCATCCACTGTCCCTAATCATGCAAGAAAATTTAAATTGACTTGTTGAAATATTGCAATCACCCTTATCCAAAAACGAAATTTGAATCAACTTTTTTGCAGTAACACACTCACATTTTTTATAAAACAAATACATTTTTGTCAGGAATCTACTCTCTGGAACCTAAAACTAATTTTAAAAAAAACATCTTTCTAGGCATCCACTGTCCCTAATCTTGCAAGAAAATTTCAATTGACTTGTTGAAATATTGCAATCACCCTTATTCAAAAACAAAATTTAAATCAACTTTTTAGCAGTAACACACTCACATTTTCCATAAAATAAACACATTTTTTTCAGGAATCTACTCTCTGAAACCTAAAACTAATTTTTAAAAAACATCATTCTAGGCATCCACTGTCCCTAATCATGCAAGAAAATTTAAATTGACTTGTTGAAATATTGCAATCACCCTTATCCAAAAACGAAATTTAAATCAACTTTTTTGCAGTAACACACTCACATTTTTTATAAAACAAATACATTTTTGTCAGGAATCTACTCTCTGGAACCTAAAACTAATTTTAAAAAAAACATCTTTCTAGGCATCCACTGTCCCTAATCTTGCAAGAAAATTTCAATTGACTTGTTGAAATATTGCAATCACCCTTATCCAAAAACAAAATTTAAATCAACTTTTTAGCAGTAACTTACTCACATTTTTCATGAAACCAACACATTTTTTTCAGGAATCAACTCTCAGGAACCTAAAACAAATATAAAAAAAACATCTTTCTATGTATCCACTCTCCCTAATCGTGCAAGAAAATTTCAATTAACTAGTTGAAATAATGCAATCACACCTATCCTGAAGCTAAATTTAAATAAACTTTTTAGCAGTAACACACTCACATTTTTCATAAAACAAACACATTTTTTTCAGGAATCTACTCTCTGAAACCTAAACTAATTTAAAAAAAACATCTTTCTAGGCATCCACTGTCCCTAATCGTGCAAGAAAATTTCAATTGACTTGTTGAAATATTGCAATCACCCTTATCCAAAAACGAAATTTAAATCAACTTTTTAGCAGTAACACACTTACATTTTTCATAAAACAAACACATTTTTTTCAGGAATCTACTCTCTGAAACCTAAAACTAATTTTAAAAAAAATCTTTCTAGGCATCCACTGTCCCTAATCGTGCAAGAAAATGTCAATTGACTTGTTGAAATATTGCAATCACCCTTATTGAAAAACAAAATTTAAATCAAATTTTTAGCAGTAACACACTCACATTTTTCATAAAACAAACACATTTTTTTCAGGAATCTACTCTCTGGAACCTAAAACTAATTTTAAAAAAACATCTTTCTAGGCATCCACTGTCCCTAATCGTGCAAGAAAATTTCAATTGACTTGTTGAAATATTGCAATCACCCTTATCCAAAAACGAAATTTAAATCAACTTTTTAGCAGGAACACACTCACATTTTTCATAAAACAAACACATTTTTTTCAGGAATCTACTCTCTGAAACCTAAAACTAATTTTAAAAAAACATCTTTCTAGGCATCCACTGTCCCTAATCGTGCAAGAAAATTTCAATTGACTTGTTGAAATATTGCAATCACCCTTATTCAAAAACGATATTTAAATCAACTTTTTTGCAGTAACACACTCACATTTTTCATAAAACAAACACATGTTTTTTCAGGAATCTATTCTCTGAAACCTAAAACTAATTTTAAAAAAACATCTTTCTAGGCATCCACTGTCCCTAATCGTGCAAGAAAATTTCAATTGACTTGTTGAAATGATGCATTCACGCCTATCCTGAAACTAAATTAAAATCAAATTTTTTGCAGTAACACACTCACATTTTTCATAAAACAAACAATAATTTTTTCAGGAATCCACTCTCTGGAACCTAAAACTAATTAAAAAAAAACATCTTTCTAGGCATCCACTGTCCCTAATCGTGCAAGAAAATTTCAATTGAATTGTTGAAATATTGCAATCACCCTTATCCAAAAACGAAATTTAAATCAACTTTTTAGCAGTAACATACTCACATTTTTCATAAAACAAACACATTTTTTTCAGGAATATACTCTCTGGAACCTAAAACTAATTTTAAAAAAACATCTTTCTAGGCATCCACTGTCCCTAATCGTGGAAGAAAATTTCAATTGACTTGTTGAAATATTGCAATCGCCCTTATTCAAAAACAAAATTTAAATCAAATTTTTAGCAGTAACACACTCACATTTTTCATAAAACAAACACATTTTTTTCAGGAATCTACTCTCTGGAACCTAAAACTAATTTTAAAAAAACATCTTTCCAGGCATCCACTGTCCCTAATCGTGCAAGAAAATTTCAATTGACTTGTTGAAATATTGCAATCACCCTTATTCAAAAACGATATTTAACTCAACTTTTTTGCAGTAACACACTCACATTTTTCATAAAACAAACACATGTTTTTTCAGGAATCTATTCTCTGAAACCTAAAACTAATTTTAAAAAAACATCTTTCTAGGCATCCACTGTCCCTAATCGTGCAAGAAAATTTCAATTGACTTGTTGAAATGATGCATTCACGCCTATCCTGAAACTAAATTAAAATCAAATTTTTTGCAGTAACACACTCACATTTTTCATAAAACAAACAATAATTTTTTCAGGAATCCACTCTCTGGAACCTAAAACTAATTAAAAAAAAACATCTTTCTAGGCATCCACTGTCCCTAATCGTGCAAGAAAATTTCAATTGACTTGTTGAAATATTGCAATCACCCTTATCCAAAAACGAAATTTAAATCAACTTTTTAGCAGTAACATACTCACATTTTTCATAAAACAAACACATTTTTTTCAGGAATATACTCTCTGGAACCTAAAACTAATTTTAAAAAAACATCTTTCTAGGCATCCACTGTCCCTAATCGTGGAAGAAAATTTCAATTGACTTGTTGAAATATTGCAATCACCCTTATTCAAAAACGAAATTTAAATCAACTTTTTAGCAGTAACACACTCACATTTTTCATAAAACAAACACATTTTTTTCAGGAATCTACTCTCTGAAACCTAAAACTAATTAAAAAAAATATCTTTCTAGGCATCCACTCTCCCTAATCTTCCAAGAAAATTTCAATTAACTTATTGAAATATTGCAATCACCCTTATCCAAAAACGATATTTAAATCAACTTTTTTGCAGTAACACACTCACATTTTTCATAAAACAAACACATTTTTTCAGGAATCTACTCTCTGAAACCTAAAACTAATTTAAAAAAAACATCTTTCTAGGCATCCACTGTCCCTAATCTTGCAAGAAAATTTCAATTGACTTGTTGAAATATTGCAATCACCCTTATCCAAAAACGAAATTTAAATCAACTTTTTAGCAGTAACACACTCACATTTTTCATGAAACAAACAAATTTTTTTCAGGAATCAACTCTCTGGAACCTAAAACAAATATAAAAAAACATCTTTCTATGTATCCACTCTCCCGAATCGTGCAAGAAAATTTCAATTAACTTGTTAAAATATTGCAATCACCCTTATCCAAAAACGATATTTAAATCAACTTTTTTGCAGTAACACACTCACATTTTTCATAAAACAAACACATTTTTTCAGGAATCTACTCTCTGAAACCTAAAACTAATTTAAAAAAAACATCTTTCTAGGCATCCACTGTCCCTAATCGTGCAAGAAAATTTCAATTGACTTGTTGAAATATTGCAATGACCCTTATTCAAAAACGAAATTTAAATCAACTTTTTAGCAGTAACACACTCACATTTTTCATAAAACAAACACATTTTTTTCAGGAATCTACTCTCTGAAACCTAAAACTAATTTTAAAAAAACATCTTTCTAGGCATCCACTGTCCCTAATCGTGCAAGAAAATTTCAATTGACTTGTTGAAATATTGCAATCACCCTTATCCAAAAACGAAATGTAAATCAACTTTTTAGCAGTAACACACTCACATTTTTCATAAAACCAACACATTTTTTTCAGGAATCTACTCTCTGAAACCTAAAACTAATTTAAAAAAAACATCTTTCTAGGCATCCACTGTCCCTAATCGTGCAAGAAAATTTCAATTGACTTGTTGAAATATTGCAATGACCCTTATTCAAAAACGAAATTTAAATCAACTTTTTAGCAGTAACACACTCACATTTTTCATAAAACAAACACATTTTTTTCAGGAATCTACTCTCTGAAACCTAAAACTAATTTTAAAAAAAGATCTTTCTAGGCATCCACTCTCCCTAACCTTGCAAGAAAATTTCAATTAACTTGTTGAAATATTGCAATCACCCTTATCCAAAAACGATATTTAAATCATCTTTTTTGCACTAACACACTCACATTTTTCATAAAACAAACACATTTTTTTCAGGAATCTACTCTCTGAAACCTAAAACTAATTTTAAAAAAACATCTTTCTAGGCATCCACTGTCCCTAATCGTGCAAGAAAATTTCAATTGACTTGTTGAAATATTGCAATCACCCTTATCCAAAAACGAAATTTGAATCAACTTTTTAGCAGTAACACACTCACATTTTTCATAAAACAAACACATTTTTTTCAGGAATCTACTCTCTGAAACCTAAAACTAATTTTAAAAAAACATCTTTCTAGGCATCCACTGTCCCTAATCATGCAAGAAAATTTTAATTGACTTGTTGAAATATTGCAATCACCCTTATCCAAAAACGAAATTTAAATGAACTTTTTTGCAGTAACACACTCACATTTTTTATAAAACAAATACATTTTTGTCAGGAATCTACTCTCTGGAACCTAAAACTAATTTAAAAAAAAACATCTTTCTAGGCATCCACTGTCCCTAATCTTGCAAGAAAATTTCAATTGACTTGTTGAAATATTGCAATCACCTTTATCCAAAAACGAAATTTAAATCAACTTTTTAGCAGTAACTTACTCACATTTTTCATGAAACAAACACATTTTTTTCAGGAATCAACTCTCAGGAACCTAAAACAAATATAAAAAAAACATCTTTCTATGTATCCACTCTCCCTAATCGTGCAAGAAAATTTCAATTAACTAGTTGAAATAATGCAATCACACCTATCCTGAAGCTAAATTTAAATAAACTTTTTAGCAGTAACACACTCACATTTTTCATAAAACAAACACATTTTTTTCAGGAATCTACTCTCTGAAACCTAAAACTAATTTTAAAAAAACATCTTTCTAGGCATCCACTGTCCCTAATCGTGCAAGAAAATGTCAATTGACTTGTTGAAATATTGCAATCACCCTTATTCAAAAACAAAATTTAAATCAAATTTTTAGCAGTAACACACTCACATTTTTCATAAAACAAACACATTTTTTTCAGGAATCTACTCTCTGGAACCTAAAACTAATTTTAAAAAAAATCTTTCTAGGCATCCACTGTCCCTAATCGTGCAAGAAAATTTCAATTGACTTGTTGAAATATTGCAATCACCCTTATCCAAAAACGAAATTTAAATCAACTTTTTAGCAGTAACACACTCACATTTTTCATAAAACAAACACATTTTTTTCAGGAATCTACTCTCTGAAACCTAAAACTAATTTTAAAAAAACATCTTTCTAGGCATCCACTGTCCCTAATCGTGCAAGAAAATTTCAATTGACTTGTTGAAATATTGCAATCACCCTTATTCAAAAACGATATTTAAATCAACTTTTTTGCAGTAACACACTCACATTTTTCATAAAACAAACACATGTTTTTTCAGGAATCTATTCTCTGAAACCTAAAACTAATTTTAAAAAAACATCTTTCTAGGCATCCACTGTCCCTAATCGTGCAAGAAAATTTCAATTGACTTGTTGAAATGATGCATTCACGCCTATCCTGAAACTAAATTAAAATCAAATTTTTTGCAGTAACACACTCACATTTTTCATAAAACAAACAATAATTTTTTCAGGAATCCACTCTCTGGAACCTAAAACTAATTAAAAAAAAACATCTTTCTAGGCATCCACTGTCCCTAATCGTGCAAGAAAATTTCAATTGACTTGTTGAAATATTGCAATCACCCTTATCCAAAAACGAAATTTAAATCAACTTTTTAGCAGTAACATACTCACATTTTTCATAAAACAAACACATTTTTTTCAGGAATATACTCTCTGGAAGCTAAAACTAATTTTAAAAAAAACATCTTTCTAGGCATCCACTGTCCCTAATCGTGGAAGAAAATTTCAATTGACTTGTTGAAATATTGCAATCACCCTTATTCAAAAACAAAATTTAAATAAAATTTTTAGCAGTAACACACTCACATTTTTCATAAAACAAACACATTTTTTTCAGGAATCTACTCTCTGGAACCTAAAACTAATTTTAAAAAAACATCTTTCTAGGCATCCACTGTCCCTAATCGTGCAAGAAAATTTCAATTGACTTGTTGAAATATTGCAATCACCCTTATCCAAAAACGAAATTTAAATCAACTTTTTAGCAGTAACACACTCACATTTTTCATAAAACAAACACATTTTTTTCAGGAATCTACTCTCTGAAACCTAAAACTAATTTTAAAAAAACATCTTTCTAGGCATCCACTGTCCCTAATCGTGCAAGAAAATTTCAATTGACTTGTTGAAATATTGCAATCACCCTTATTCAAAAACGATATTTAAATCAACTTTTTTGCAGTAACACACTCACATTTTTCATAAAACAAACACATGTTTTTTCAGGAATCTATTCTCTGAAACCTAAAACTAATTAAAAAAAAAACATCTTTCTAGGCATCCACTGTCCCTAATCGTGCAAGAAAATTTCAATTGACTTGTTGAAATGATGCATTCACGCCTATCCTGAAACTAAATTAAAATCAATTTTTTTGCAGTAACACACTCACATTTTTCATAAAACAAACAATAATTTTTTCAGGAATCCACTCTCTGGAACCTAAAACTAATTAAAAAAAAACATCTTTCTAGGCATCCACTGTCCCTAATCGTGCAAGAAAATTTCAATTGACTTGTTGAAATATTGCAATCACCCTTATCCAAAAATGAAATTTAAATCAACTTTTTAGCAGTAACATACTCACATTTTTCATAAAACAAACACATTTTTTTCAGGAATATACTCTCTGGAACCTAAAACTAATTTTAAAAAAACATCTTTCTAGGCATCCACTGTCCCTAATCGTGGAAGAAAATTTCAATTGACTTGTTGAAATATTGCAATCACCCTTATCCAAAAACGAAATTTAAATCAACTTTTTAGCAGTAACATACTCACATTTTTCATAAAACAAACACATTTTTTTCAGGAATCTACTCTCTGGAACCTAAAACTAATTTAAAAAAAACATCTTTCTAGGCATCCACTGTCCCTAATCGTGCAAGAATATTTCAATTGACTTGTTGAAATATTGCAATCACCCTTATCCAAAAACAAAATTTAAATCAACTTTTTAGCAGTAACACACTCACATTTTTCATAAAACAAACACATTTTTTTCAGGAATCTACTCTCTGAAACCTAAAACTAATTTTAAAAAAACATCTTTCTAGGCATCCACTGTCCCTAATCGTGCAAGAAAATTTCAATTGACTTGTTGAAATATTGCAATCACCCTTATCCAAAAACGAAATTTGAATCAACTTTTTAGCAGTAACACACTCACATTTTTCATAAAACAAACACATTTTTTTCAGGAATCTACTCTCTGAAACCTAAAACTAATTTTAAAAAAAATCTTTCTAGGCATCCACTGTCCCTAATCATGCAAGAAAATTTAAATTGACTTGTTGAAATATTGCAATCACCCTTATCCAAAAACGAAATTTAAATGAACTTTTTTGCAGTAACACACTCACATTTTTTATAAAACAAATACATTTTTGTCAGGAATCTACTCTCTGGAACCTAAAACTAATTTAAAAAAAAACATCTTTCTAGGCATCCACTGTCCCTAATCTTGCAAGAAAATTTCAATTGACTTGTTGAAATATTGCAATCACCTTTATCCAAAAACGAAATTTAAATCAACTTTTTAGCAGTAACTTACTCACATTTTTCATGAAACAAACACATTTTTTTCAGGAATCAACTCTCAGGAACCTAAAACAAATATAAAAAAAACATCTTTCTATGTATCCACTCTCCCTAATCGTGCAAGAAAATTTCAATTAACTAGTTGAAATAATGCAATCACACCTATCCTGAAGCTAAATTTAAATAAACTTTTTAGCAGTAACACACTCACATTTTTCATAAAACAAACACATTTTTTTCAGGAATCTACTCTCTGAAACCTAAACTAATTTAAAAAAAACATCTTTCTAGGCATCCACTGTCCCTAATCGTGCAAGAAAATTTCAATTGACTTGTTGAAATATTGCAATCACCCTTATCCAAAAACGAAATTTAAATCAACTTTTTAGCAGTAACACACTTACATTTTTCATAAAACAAACACATTTTTTTCAGGAATCTACTCTCTGAAACCTAAAACTAATTTTAAAAAAACATCTTTCTAGGCATCCACTGTCCCTAATCGTGCAAGAAAATGTCAATTGACTTGTTGAAATATTGCAATCACCCTTATTCAAAAACAAAATTTAAATCAAATTTTTAGCAGTAACACACTCACATTTTTCATAAAACAAACACATTTTTTTCAGGAATCTACTCTCTGGAACCTAAAACTAATTTTAAAAAAAATCTTTCTAGGCATCCACTGTCCCTAATCGTGCAAGAAAATTTCAATTGACTTGTTGAAATATTGCAATCACCCTTATCCAAAAACGAAATTTAAATCAACTTTTTAGCAGTAACACACTCACATTTTTCATAAAACAAACACATTTTTTTCAGGAATCTACTCTCTGAAACCTAAAACTAATTTTAAAAAAACATCTTTCTAGGCATCCACTGTCCCTAATCGTGCAAGAAAATTTCAATTGACTTGTTGAAATATTGCAATCACCCTTATTCAAAAACGATATTTAAATCAACTTTTTTGCAGTAACACACTCACATTTTTCATAAAACAAACACATGTTTTTTCAGGAATCTATTCTCTGAAACCTAAAACTAATTTTAAAAAAACATCTTTCTAGGCATCCACTGTCCCTAATCGTGCAAGAAAATTTCAATTGACTTGTTGAAATGATGCATTCACGCCTATCCTGAAACTAAATTAAAATCAAATTTTTTGCAGTAACACACTCACATTTTTCATAAAACAAACAATAATTTTTTCAGGAATCCACTCTCTGGAACCTAAAACTAATTAAAAAAAAACATCTTTCTAGGCATCCACTGTCCCTAATCGTGCAAGAAAATTTCAATTGACTTGTTGAAATATTGCAATCACCCTTATCCAAAAACGAAATTTAAATCAACTTTTTAGCAGTAACATACTCACATTTTTCATAAAACAAACACATTTTTTTCAGGAATATACTCTCTGGAAGCTAAAACTAATTTTAAAAAAACATCTTTCTAGGCATCCACTGTCCCTAATCGTGGAAGAAAATTTCAATTGACTTGTTGAAATATTGCAATCACCCTTATTCAAAAACAAAATTTAAATAAAATTTTTAGCAGTAACACACTCACATTTTTCATAAAACAAACACATTTTTTTCAGGAATCTACTCTCTGGAACCTAAAACTAATTTTAAAAAAACATCTTTCTAGGCATCCACTGTCCCTAATCGTGCAAGAAAATTTCAATTGACTTGTTGAAATATTGCAATCACCCTTATCCAAAAACGAAATTTAAATCAACTTTTTAGCAGTAACACACTCACATTTTTCATAAAACAAACACATTTTTTTCAGGAATCTACTCTCTGAAACCTAAAACTAATTTTAAAAAAACATCTTTCTAGGCATCCACTGTCCCTAATCGTGCAAGAAAATTTCAATTGACTTGTTGAAATATTGCAATCACCCTTATTCAAAAACGATATTTAAATCAACTTTTTTGCAGTAACACACTCACATTTTTCATAAAACAAACACATGTTTTTTCAGGAATCTATTCTCTGAAACCTAAAACTAATTAAAAAAAAAACATCTTTCTAGGCATCCACTGTCCCTAATCGTGCAAGAAAATTTCAATTGACTTGTTGAAATGATGCATTCACGCCTATCCTGAAACTAAATTAAAATCAATTTTTTTGCAGTAACACACTCACATTTTTCATAAAACAAACAATAATTTTTTCAGGAATCCACTCTCTGGAACCTAAAACTAATTAAAAAAAAACATCTTTCTAGGCATTCACTGTCCCTAATCGTGCAAGAAAATTTCAATTGACTTGTTGAAATATTGCAATCACCCTTATCCAAAAATGAAATTTAAATCAACTTTTTAGCAGTAACATACTCACATTTTTCATAAAACAAACACATTTTTTTCAGGAATATACTCTCTGGAACCTAAAACTAATTTTAAAAAAACATCTTTCTAGGCATCCACTGTCCCTAATCGTGGAAGAAAATTTCAATTGACTTGTTGAAATATTGCAATCACCCTTATCCAAAAACGAAATTTAAATCAACTTTTTAGCAGTAACATACTCACATTTTTCATAAAACAAACACATTTTTTTCAGGAATCTACTCTCTGGAACCTAAAACTAATTTAAAAAAAACATCTTTCTAGGCATCCACTGTCCCTAATCGTGCAAGAATATTTCAATTGACTTGTTGAAATATTGCAATCACCCTTATCCAAAAACAAAATTTAAATCAACTTTTTAGCAGTAACACACTCACATTTTTCATAAAACAAACACATTTTTTTCAGGAATCTACTCTCTGAAACCTAAAACTAATTTAAAAAAAACATCTTTCTAGGCATCCACTGTCCCTAATCGTGCAAGAAAATTTCAATTGACTTGTTGAAATATTGCAATCACCCTTATCCAAAAACGAAATTTGAATCAACTTTTTAGCAGTAACACACTCATATTTTTCATAAAACAAACACATTTTTTTCAGGAATCTACTCTCTGAAACCTAAAACTAATTTTAAAAAAACATCTTTCTAGGCATCAACTGTCCCTAATCGTGCAAAAACATTTCAATTGACTTGTTGAAATATTGCAATCACCCTTATTCAAAAACAAAATTTAAATCAACTTTTTAGCAGTAACACACTCACATTTTCCATAAAATAAACACATTTTTTTCAGGAATCTACTCTCTGAAACCTAAAACTAATTTTTAAAAAACATCATTCTAGGCATCCACTGTCCCTAATCATGCAAGAAAATTTAAATTGACTTGTTGAAATATTGCAATCACCCTTATCCAAAAACGAAATTTAAATCAACTTTTTTGCAGTAACACACTCACATTTTTTATAAAACAAATACATTTTTGTCAGGAATCTACTCTCTGGAACCTAAAACTAATTTTAAAAAAAACATCTTTCTAGGCATCCACTGTCCCTAATCTTGCAAGAAAATTTCAATTGACTTGTTGAAATATTGCAATCACCCTTATCCAAAAACAAAATTTAAATCAACTTTTTAGCAGTAACTTACTCACATTTTTCATGAAACCAACACATTTTTTTCAGGAATCAACTCTCAGGAACCTAAAACAAATATAAAAAAAACATCTTTCTATGTATCCACTCTCCCTAATCGTGCAAGAAAATTTCAATTAACTAGTTGAAATAATGCAATCACACCTATCCTGAAGCTAAATTTAAATAAACTTTTTAGCAGTAACACACTCACATTTTTCATAAAACAAACACATTTTTTTCAGGAATCTACTCTCTGAAACCTAAACTAATTTAAAAAAAACATCTTTCTAGGCATCCACTGTCCCTAATCATGCAAGAAAATTTCAATTGACTTGTTGAAATATTGCAATCACCCTTATCCAAAAACGAAATTTAAATCAACTTTTTAGCAGTAACACACTTACATTTTTCATAAAACAAACACATTTTTTTCAGGAATCTACTCTCTGAAACCTAAAACTAATTTTAAAAAAAATCTTTCTAGGCATCCACTGTCCCTAATCGTGCAAGAAAATGTCAATTGACTTGTTGAAATATTGCAATCACCCTTATTCAAAAACAAAATTTAAATCAAATTTTTAGCAGTAACACACTCACATTTTTCATAAAACAAACACATTTTTTTCAGGAATCTACTCTCTGGAACCTAAAACTAATTTTAAAAAAACATCTTTCTAGGCATCCACTGTCCCTAATCGTGCAAGAAAATTTCAATTGACTTGTTGAAATATTGCAATCACCCTTATCCAAAAACGAAATTTAAATCAACTTTTTAGCAGGAACACACTCACATTTTTCATAAAACAAACACATTTTTTTCAGGAATCTACTCTCTGAAACCTAAAACTAATTTTAAAAAAACATCTTTCTAGGCATCCACTGTCCCTAATCGTGCAAGAAAATTTCAATTGACTTGTTGAAATATTGCAATCACCCTTATTCAAAAACGATATTTAAATCAACTTTTTTGCAGTAACACACTCACATTTTTCATAAAACAAACACATGTTTTTTCAGGAATCTATTCTCTGAAACCTAAAACTAATTTTAAAAAAACATCTTTCTAGGCATCCACTGTCCCTAATCGTGCAAGAAAATTTCAATTGACTTGTTGAAATGATGCATTCACGCCTATCCTGAAACTAAATTAAAATCAAATTTTTTGCAGTAACACACTCACATTTTTCATAAAACAAACAATAATTTTTTCAGGAATCCACTCTCTGGAACCTAAAACTAATTAAAAAAAAACATCTTTCTAGGCATCCACTGTCCCTAATCGTGCAAGAAAATTTCAATTGAATTGTTGAAATATTGCAATCACCCTTATCCAAAAACGAAATTTAAATCAACTTTTTAGCAGTAACATACTCACATTTTTCATAAAACAAACACATTTTTTTCAGGAATATACTCTCTGGAACCTAAAACTAATTTTAAAAAAACATCTTTCTAGGCATCCACTGTCCCTAATGGTGGAAGAAAATTTCAATTGACTTGTTGAAATATTGCAATCGCCCTTATTCAAAAACAAAATTTAAATCAAATTTTTAGCAGTAACACACTCACATTTTTCATAAAACAAACACATTTTTTTCAGGAATCTACTCTCTGGAACCTAAAACTAATTTTAAAAAAACATCTTTCTAGGCATCCACTGTCCCTAATCGTGCAAGAAAATTTCAATTGACTTGTTGAAATATTGCAATCACCCTTATTCAAAAACGATATTTAACTCAACTTTTTTGCAGTAACACACTCACATTTTTCATAAAACAAACACATGTTTTTTCAGGAATCTATTCTCTGAAACCTAAAACTAATTTTAAAAAAACATCTTTCTAGGCATCCACTGTCCCTAATCGTGCAAGAAAATTTCAATTGACTTGTTGAAATGATGCATTCACGCCTATCCTGAAACTAAATTAAAATCAAATTTTTTGCAGTAACACACTCACATTTTTCATAAAACAAACAATAATTTTTTCAGGAATCCACTCTCTGGAACCTAAAACTAATTAAAAAAAAACATCTTTCTAGGCATCCACTGTCCCTAATCGTGCAAGAAAATTTCAATTGACTTGTTGAAATATTGCAATCACCCTTATCCAAAAACGAAATTTAAATCAACTTTTTAGCAGTAACATACTCACATTTTTCATAAAACAAACACATTTTTTTCAGGAATATACTCTCTGGAACCTAAAACTAATTTTAAAAAAACATCTTTCTAGGCATCCACTGTCCCTAATCGTGGAAGAAAATTTCAATTGACTTGTTGAAATATTGCAATCACCCTTATTCAAAAACGAAATTTAAATCAACTTTTTAGCAGTAACACACTCACATTTTTCATAAAACAAACACATTTTTTTCAGGAATCTACTCTCTGAAACCTAAAACAAATTAAAAAAAATATCTTTCTAGGCATCCACTCTCCCTAATCTTCCAAGAAAATTTCAATTAACTTATTGAAATATTGCAATCACCCTTATCCAAAAACGATATTTAAATCAACTTTTTTGCAGTAACACACTCACATTTTTCATAAAACAAACACATTTTTTCAGGAATCTACTCTCTGAAACCTAAAACTAATTTAAAAAAAACATCTTTCTAGGCATCCACTGTCCCTAATCTTGCAAGAAAATTTCAATTGACTTGTTGAAATATTGCAATCACCCTTATCCAAAAACGAAATTTAAATCAACTTTTTAGCAGTAACACACTCACATTTTTCATGAAACAAACAAATTTTTTTCAGGAATCAACTCTCTGGAACCTAAAACAAATATAAAAAAACATCTTTCTATGTATCCACTCTCCCGAATCGTGCAAGAAAATTTCAATTAACTTGTTAAAATATTGCAATCACCCTTATCCAAAAACGATATTTAAATCAACTTTTTTGCAGTAACACACTCACATTTTTCATAAAACAAACACATTTTTTCAGGAATCTACTCTCTGAAACCTAAAACTAATTTAAAAAAAACATCTTTCTAGGC
The DNA here is from genome assembly GCF_964263255.1 of Lissotriton vulgaris. Lineage (NCBI taxonomy): Eukaryota > Metazoa > Chordata > Amphibia > Caudata > Salamandridae > Lissotriton > Lissotriton vulgaris. The sequence continues at coordinate 243,431,126 of NC_141688.1, read as the reverse complement.
ATCCACTGTCCCTAATCGTGCAAGAAAATTTCAATTGACTTGTTGAAATATTGCAATGACCCTTATTCAAAAACGAAATTTAAATCAACTTTTTAGCAGTAACACACTCACATTTTTCATAAAACAAACACATTTTTTTCAGGAATCTACTCTCTGAAACCTAAAACTAATTTTAAAAAAACATCTTTCTAGGCATCCACTCTCCCTAACCTTGCAAGAAAATTTCAATTAACTTGTTAAAATATTGCAATCACCCTTATCCAAAAACGATATTTAAATCATCTTTTTTGCACTAACACACTCACATTTTTCATAAAACAAACACATTTTTTTCAGGAATCTACTCTCTGAAACCTAAAACTAATTTTAAAAAAACATCTTTCTAGGCATCCACTGTCCCTAATCGTGCAAGAAAATTTCAATTGACTTGTTGAAATATTGCAATGACCCTTATTCAAAAACGAAATTTAAATCAACTTTTTAGCAGTAACACACTCACATTTTTCATAAAACAAACACATTTTTTTCAGGAATCTACTCTCTGAAACCTAAAACTAATTTTAAAAAAACATCTTTCTAGGCATCCACTGTCCCTAATCGTGCAAGAAAATTTCAATTGACTTGTTGAAATATTGCAATCACCCTTATCCAAAAACGAAATGTAAATCAACTTTTTAGCAGTAACACACTCACATTTTTCATAAAACAAACACATTTTTTTCAGGAATCTACTCTCTGAAACCTAAAACTAATTTAAAAAAAACATCTTTCTAGGCATCCACTGTCCCTAATCGTGCAAGAAAATTTCAATTGACTTGTTGAAATATTGCAATGACCCTTATTCAAAAACGAAATTTAAATCAACTTTTTAGCAGTAACACACTCACATTTTTCATAAAACAAACACATTTTTTTCAGGAATCTACTCTCTGAAACCTAAAACTAATTTTAAAAAAACATCTTTCTAGGCATCCACTCTCCCTAACCTTGCAAGAAAATTTCAATTAACTTGTTGAAATATTGCAATCACCCTTATCCAAAAACGATATTTAAATCATCTTTTTTGCACTAACACACTCACATTTTTCATAAAACAAACACATTTTTTTCAGGAATCTACTCTCTGAAACCTAAAACTAATTTTAAAAAAACATCTTTCTAGGCATCCACTGTCCCTAATCGTGCAAGAAAATTTCAATTGACTTGTTGAAATATTGCAATCACCCTTATCCAAAAACGAAATTTGAATCAACTTTTTAGCAGTAACACACTCACATTTTTCATAAAACAAACACATTTTTTTCAGGAATCTACTCTCTGAAACCTAAGACTAATTTTAAAAAAACATCTTTCTAGGCATCCACTGTCCCTAATCATGCAAGAAAATTTAAATTGACTTGTTGAAATATTGCAATCACCCTTATCCAAAAACGAAATTTAAATGAACTTTTTTGCAGTAACACACTCACATTTTTTATAAAACAAATACATTTTTGTCAGGAATCTACTCTCTGGAACCTAAAACTAATTTAAAAAAAAACATCTTTCTAGGCATCCACTGTCCCTAATCTTGCAAGAAAATTTCAATTGACTTGTTGAAATATTGCAATCACCTTTATCCAAAAACGAAATTTAAATCAACTTTTTAGCAGTAACTTACTCACATTTTTCATGAAACAAACACATTTTTTTCAGGAATCAACTCTCAGGAACCTAAAACAAATATAAAAAAAACATCTTTCTATGTATCCACTCTCCCTAATCGTGCAAGAAAATTTCAATTAACTAGTTGAAATAATGCAATCACACCTATCCTGAAGCTAAATTTAAATAAACTTTTTAGCAGTAACACACTCACATTTTTCATAAAACAAACACATTTTTTTCAGGAATCTACTCTCTGAAACCTAAACTAATTTAAAAAAAACATCTTTCTAGGCATCCACTGTCCCTAATCGTGCAAGAAAATTTCAATTGACTTGTTGAAATATTGCAATCACCCTTATCCGAAAACGAAATTTAAATCAACTTTTTAGCAGTAACACACTTACATTTTTCATAAAACAAACACATTTTTTTCAGGAATCTACTCTCTGAAACCTAAAACTAATTTTAAAAAAACATCTTTCTAGGCATCCACTGTCCCTAATCGTGCAAGAAAATGTCAATTGACTTGTTGAAATATTGCAATCACCCTTATTCAAAAACAAAATTTAAATCAAATTTTTAGCAGTAACACACTCACATTTTTCATAAAACAAACACATTTTTTTCAGGAATCTACTCTCTGGAACCTAAAACTAATTTAAAAAAAAATCTTTCTAGGCATCCACTGTCCCTAATCGTGCAAGAAAATTTCAATTGACTTGTTGAAATATTGCAATCACCCTTATCCAAAAACGAAATTTAAATCAACTTTTTAGCAGTAACACACTCACATTTTTCATAAAACAAACACATTTTTTTCAGGAATCTACTCTCTGAAACCTAAAACTAATTTAAAAAAAACATCTTTCTAGGCATCCACTGTCCCTAATCGTGCAAGAAAATTTCAATTGACTTGTTGAAATATTGCAATCACCCTTATTCAAAAACGATATTTAAATCAACTTTTTTGCAGTAACACACTCACATTTTTCATAAAACAAACACATGTTTTTTCAGGAATCTATTCTCTGAAACCTAAAACTAATTTTAAAAAAACATCTTTCTAGGCATCCACTGTCCCTAATCGTGCAAGAAAATTTCAATTGACTTGTTGAAATGATGCATTCACGCCTATCCTGAAACTAAATTAAAATCAAATTTTTTGCAGTAACACACTCACATTTTTCATAAAACAAACAATAATTTTTTCAGGAATCCACTCTCTGGAACCTAAAACTAATTAAAAAAAAACATCTTTCTAGGCATCCACTGTCCCTAATCGTGCAAGAAAATTTCAATTGACTTGTTGAAATATTGCAATCACCCTTATCCAAAAACGAAATTTAAATCAACTTTTTAGCAGTAACATACTCACATTTTTCATAAAACAAACACATTTTTTTCAGGAATATACTCTCTGGAACCTAAAACTAATTTTAAAAAAACATCTTTCTAGGCATCCACTGTCCCTAATCGTGGAAGAAAATTTCAATTGACTTGTTGAAATATTGCAATCACCCTTATTCAAAAACAAAATTTAAATCAAATTTTTAGCAGTAACACACTCACATTTTTCATAAAACAAACACATTTTTTTCAGGAATCTACTCTCTGGAACCTAAAACTAATTTTAAAAAAACATCTTTCTAGGCATCCACTGTCCCTAATCGTGCAAGAAAATTTCAATTGACTTGTTGAAATATTGCAATCACCCTTATCCAAAAACGAAATTTAAATCAACTTTTTAGCAGTAACACACTCACATTTTTCATAAAACAAACACATTTTTTTCAGGAATCTACTCTCTGAAACCTAAAACTAATTTTAAAAAAACATCTTTCTAGGCATCCACTGTCCCTAATCGTGCAAGAAAATTTCAATTGACTTGTTGAAATATTGCAATCACCCTTATTCAAAAACGATATTTAAATCAACTTTTTTGCAGTAACACACTCACATTTTTCATAAAACAAACACATGTTTTTTCAGGAATCTATTCTCTGAAACCTAAAACTAATTTAAAAAAAACATCTTTCTAGGCATCCACTGTCCCTAATCGTGCAAGAAAATTTCAATTGACTTGTTGAAATGATGCATTCACGCCTATCCTGAAACTAAATTAAAATCAAATTTTTTGCAGTAACACACTCACATTTTTCATAAAACAAACAATAATTTTTTCAGGAATCCACTCTCTGGAACCTAAAACTAATTAAAAAAAAACATCTTTCTAGGCATCCACTGTCCCTAATCGTGCAAGAAAATTTCAATTGACTTGTTGAAATATTGCAATCACCCTTATCCAAAAATGAAATTTAAATCAACTTTTTAGCAGTAACATACTCACATTTTTCATAAAACAAACACATTTTTTTCAGGAATATACTCTCTGGAACCTAAAACTAATTTTAAAAAAACATCTTTCTAGGCATCCACTGTCCCTAATCGTGGAAGAAAATTTCAATTGACTTGTTGAAATATTGCAATCACCCTTATCCAAAAACGAAATTTAAATCAACTTTTTAGCAGTAACATACTCACATTTTTCATAAAACAAACATATTTTTTTCAGGAATCTACTCTCTGGAACCTAAAACTAATTTAAAAAAAACATCTTTCTAGGCATCCACTGTCCCTAATCGTGCAAGAATATTTCAATTGACTTGTTGAAATATTGCAATCACCCTTATCCAAAAACAAAATTTAAATCAACTTTTTAGCAGTAACACACTCACATTTTTCATAAAACAAACACATTTTTTTCAGGAATCTACTCTCTGAAACCTAAAACTAATTTAAAAAAAACATCTTTCTAGGCATCCACTGTCCCTAATCGTGCAAGAAAATTTCAATTGACTTGTTGAAATATTGCAATCACCCTTATCCAAAAACGAAATTTGAATCAACTTTTTAGCAGTAACACACTCACATTTTTCATAAAACAAACACATTTTTTCAGGAATCTACTCTCTGAAACCTAAAACTAATTTTAAAAAAACATCTTTCTAGGCATCAACTGTCCCTAATCGTGCAAAAACATTTCAATTGACTTGTTGAAATATTGCAATCACCCTTATTCAAAAACAAAATTTAAATCAACTTTTTAGCAGTAACACACTCACATTTTCCATAAAATAAACACATTTTTTTCAGGAATCTACTCTCTGAAACCTAAAACTAATTTTTAAAAAACATCATTCTAGGCATCCACTGTCCCTAATCATGCAAGAAAATTTAAATTGACTTGTTGAAATATTGCAATCACCCTTATCCAAAAACGAAATTTAAATCAACTTTTTTGCAGTAACACACTCACATTTTTTATAAAACAAATACATTTTTGTCAGGAATCTACTCTCTGGAACCTAAAACTAATTTTAAAAAAAACATCTTTCTAGGCATCCACTGTCCCTAATCTTGCAAGAAAATTTCAATTGACTTGTTGAAATATTGCAATCACCCTTATCCAAAAACAAAATTTAAATCAACTTTTTAGCAGTAACTTACTCACATTTTTCATGAAACCAACACATTTTTTTCAGGAATCAACTCTCAGGAACCTAAAACAAATATAAAAAAAACATCTTTCTATGTATCCACTCTCCCTAATCGTGCAAGAAAATTTCACTTAACTAGTTGAAATAATGCAATCACACCTATCCTGAAGCTAAATTTAAATAAACTTTTTAGCAGTAACACACTCACATTTTTCATAAAACAAACACATTTTTTTCAGGAATCTACTCTCTGAAACCTAAACTAATTTAAAAAAAACATCTTTCTAGGCATCCACTGTCCCTAATCGTGCAAGAAAATTTCAATTGACTTGTTGAAATATTGCAATCACCCTTATCCAAAAACGAAATTTAAATCAACTTTTTAGCAGTAACACACTTACATTTTTCATAAAACAAACACATTTTTTTCAGGAATCTACTCTCTGAAACCTAAAACTAATTTAAAAAAAAATCTTTCTAGGCATCCACTGTCCCTAATCGTGCAAGAAAATGTCAATTGACTTGTTGAAATATTGCAATCACCCTTATTCAAAAACAAAATTTAAATCAAATTTTTAGCAGTAACACACTCACATTTTTCATAAAACAAACACATTTTTTTCAGGAATCTACTCTCTGGAACCTAAAACTAATTTTAAAAAAACATCTTTCTAGGCATCCACTGTCCCTAATCGTGCAAGAAAATTTCAATTGACTTGTTGAAATATTGCAATCACCCTTATCCAAAAACGAAATTTAAATCAACTTTTTAGCAGGAACACACTCACATTTTTCATAAAACAAACACATTTTTTTCAGGAATCTACTCTCTGAAACCTAAAACTAATTTTAAAAAAACATCTTTCTAGGCATCCACTGTCCCTAATCGTGCAAGAAAATTTCAATTGACTTGTTGAAATATTGCAATCACCCTTATTCAAAAACGATATTTAAATCAACTTTTTTGCAGTAACACACTCACATTTTTCATAAAACAAACACATGTTTTTTCAGGAATCTATTCTCTGAAACCTAAAACTAATTTTAAAAAAACATCTTTCTAGGCATCCACTGTCCCTAATCGTGCAAGAAAATTTCAATTGACTTGTTGAAATGATGCATTCACGCCTATCCTGAAACTAAATTAAAATCAAATTTTTGACAGTTACACACTCACATTTTTCATAAAACAAACAATAATTTTTTCAGGAATCCACTCTCTGGAACCTAAAACTAATTAAAAAAAAACATCTTTCTAGGCATCCACTGTCCCTAATCGTGCAAGAAAATTTCAATTGACTTGTTGAAATATTGCAATCACCCTTATCCAAAAACGAAATTTAAATCAACTTTTTAGCAGTAACATACTCACATTTTTCATAAAACAAACACATTTTTTTCAGGAATATACTCTCTGGAACCTAAAACTAATTTTAAAAAAACATCTTTCTAGGCATCCACTGTCCCTAATCGTGGAAGAAAATTTCAATTGACTTGTTGAAATATTGCAATCGCCCTTATTCAAAAACAAAATTTAAATCAAATTTTTAGCAGTAACACACTCACATTTTTCATAAAACAAACACATTTTTTTCAGGAATCTACTCTCTGGAACCTAAAACTAATTTTAAAAAAACATCTTTCTAGGCATCCACTGTCCCTAATCGTGCAAGAAAATTTCAATTGACTTGTTGAAATATTGCAATCACCCTTATCCAAAATCGAAATTTAAATCAACTTTTTAGCAGTAACACACTCACATTTTTCATAAAACAAACACATTTTTTTCAGGAATCTACTCTCTGAAACCTAAAACTAATTTTAAAAAAACATCTTTCTAGGCATCCACTGTCCCTAATCGTGCAAGAAAATTTCAATTGACTTGTTGAAATATTGCAATCACCCTTATTCAAAAACGATATTTAAATCAACTTTTTTGCAGTAACACACTCACATTTTTCATAAAACAAACACATGTTTTTTCAGGAATCTACTCTCTGAAACCTAAAACTAATTTTAAAAAAACATCTTTCTAGGCATCCACTCTCCCTAACCTTGCAAGAAAATTTCAATTAACTTGTTGAAATATTGCAATCACCCTTATCCAAAATCGAAATTTAAATCAACTTTTTAGCAGTAACACACTCACATTTTTCATAAAACAAACACATTTTTTTCAGGAATCTACTCTCTGAAACCTAAAACTAATTTTAAAAAAACATCTTTCTAGGCATCCACTGTCCCTAATCGTGCAAGAAAATTTCAATTGACTTGTTGAAATATTGCAATCACCCTTATTCAAAAACGATATTTAAATCAACTTTTTTGCAGTAACACACTCACATTTTTCATAAAACAAACACATGTTTTTTCAGGAATCTATTCTCTGAAACCTAAAACTAATTTTAAAAAAACATCTTTCTAGGCATCCACTGTGCCTAATCGTGCAAGAAAATTTCAATTGACTTGTTGAAATGATGCATTCACGCCTATCCTGAAACTAAATTAAAATCAAATTTTTTGCAGTAACACACTCACATTTTTCATAAAACAAACAATAATTTTTTCAGGAATCCACTCTCTGGAACCTAAAACTAATTAAAAAAAAATCTTTCTAGGCATCCACTGTCCCTAATCGTGCAAGAATATTTCAATTGACTTGTTGAAATATTGCAATCACCCTTATCCAAAAACGAAATTTAAATCAACTTTTTAGCAGTAACATACTCACATTTTTCATGAAACAAACACATTTTTTTCAGGAATATACTCTCTGGAACCTAAAACTAATTTTAAAAAAACATCTTTCTAGGCATCCACTGTCCCTAATCGTGGAAGAAAATTTCAATTGACTTGTTGAAATATTGCAATCTCCCTTATTCAAAAACGAAATTTAAATCTACTTTTTAGCAGTAACACACTCACATTTTTCATAAAACAAACACATTTTTTCAGGAATCTACTCTCTGAAACCTAAAACTAATTTTAAAAAAAAATCTTTCTAGGCATCCACTGTCCCTAATCGTGCAAGAATATTTCAATTGACTTGTTGAAATATTGCAATCACCCTTATCCAAAAACGAAATTTAAATCAACTTTTTAGCAGTAACACACTCACATTTTTCATAAAACAAACACATTTTTTTCAGGAATCTACTCTCTGAAACCTAAAACTAATTTTAAAAAAACATCTTTCTAGGCATCCACTGTCCTTAATCGTGCAAGAAAATTTCAATTGACTTGTTGAAATATTGCAATCGCCCTTATTCAAAAACGAAATTTAAATCAACTTGTTAGCAGTAACACACTCACATTTTTCATAAAACAAACACATTTTTTTCAGGAATCTACTCTCTGAAACCTAAAACTAATTAAAAAAAAAAAATTCTAGGCATCCACTCTCCCTAATCTTCCAAGAAAATTTCAATTAACTTATTGAAATATTGCAATCACCCTCATCCAAAAACGAAATTTAAATCAACTTTTTAGCAGTAACACACTCACATTTTTCATGAAACAAACACATTTTTTTCAGGAATCAACTCTCTGGAACCTAAAACAAATATAAAAAAACATCTTTCTATGTATCCACTCTCCCTAATCGTGCAAGAAAATTTCAATTAACTAGTTGAAATAATGCAATCACGCCTATCCTGAAGCTAAATTTAAATAAACTTTTTAGCAGTAACACACTCACATTTTTCATAAAACAAACACATTTTTTTCAGGAATCTACTCTCTGAAACCTAAACTAATTTAAAAAAAACATCTTTCTAGGCATCCACTGTCCCTAATCGTGCAAGAAAATTTCAATTGACTTGTTGAAATATTGCAATCACCCTTATCCAAAAACGAAATTTAAATCAACTTTTTAGCAGTAACACACTTACATTTTTCATAAAACAAACACCTTTTTTTCAGGAATCTACTCTCTGAAACCTAAAACTAATTTTAAAAAAACATCTTTCTAGGCATCCACTGTCCCTAATCGTGCAAGAAAATTTCAATTGACTTGTTGAAATATTGCAATGACCCTTATTCAAAAATGAAATTTAAATCAACTTTTTAGCAGTAACACACTCACATTTTTCATAAAACAAACACATTTTTTACAGGAATCTACTCTCTGAAACCTAAAACTAATTTTAAAAAAACATCTTTCTAGGCATCCACTCTCCCTAACCTTGCAAGAAAATTTCAATTAACTTGTTGAAATATTGCAATCACCCTTATCCAAAAACGATATTTAAATCATCTTTTTTGCACTAACACACTCACATTTTTCATAAAACAAACACATTTTTTTCAGGAATCTACTCTCTGAAACCTAAAACTAATTTTAAAAAAACATCTTTCTAGGCATCCACTGTCCCTAATCGTGCAAGAAAATTTCAATTGACTTGTTGAAATATTGCAATGACCCTTATTCAAAAACGAAATTTAAATCAACTTTTTAGCAGTAACACACTCACATTTTTCATAAAACAAACACATTTTTTTCAGGAATCTACTCTCTGAAACCTAAAACTAATTTTAAAAAAACATCTTTCTAGTCATCCACTGTCCCTAATCGTGCAAGAAAATTTAACGAAATGTAAATCAACTTTTTAGCAGTAACACACTCACATTTTTCATAAAACAAACACATTTTTTTCAGGAATCTACTCTCTGAAACCTAAAACTAATTTTAAAAAAACATCTTTCTAGGCATCCACTGTCCCTAATCGTGCAAGAAAATTTCAATTGACTTGTTGAAATATTGCAATGACCCTTATTCAAAAACGAAATTTAAATCAACTTTTTAGCAGTAACACACTCACATTTTTCATAAAACAAACACATTTTTTTCAGGAATCTACTCTCTGAAACCTAAAACTAATTTTAAAAAAACATCTTTCTAGGCATCCACTCTCCCTAACCTTGCAAGAAAATTTCAATTAACTTGTTGAAATATTGCAATCACCCTTATCCAAAAACGATATTTAAATCATCTTTTTTGCACTAACACACTCACATTTTTCATAAAACAAACACATTTTTTTCAGGAATCTACTCTCTGAAACCTAAAACTAATTTTAAAAAAACATCTTTCTAGGCATCCACTGTCCCTAATCGTGCAAGAAAATTTCAATTGACTTGTTGAAATATTGCAATCACCCTTATCCAAAAACGAAATTTGAATCAACTTTTTAGCAGTAACACACTCACATTTTTCATAAAACAAACACATTTTTTTCTGGAATCTACTCTCTGAAACCTAAAACTAATTTTAAAAAAACATCTTTCTAGGCATCCACTGTCCCTAATCGTGCAAGAAAATTTCAATTGACTTGTTGAAATGATGCATTCACGCCTATCCTGAAACTAAATTAAAATCAAATTTTTTGCAGTAACACACTCACATTTTTCATAAAACAAACAATAATTTTTTCAGGAATCCACTCTCTGGAACCTAAAACTAATTAAAAAAAACATCTTTCTAGGCATCCACTGTCCCTAATCGTGCAAGAAAATTTCAATTGACTTGTTGAAATATTGCAATCACCCTTATCCAAAAATGAAATTTAAATCAACTTTTTAGCAGTAACATACTCACATTTTTCATAAAACAAACACATTTTTTTCAGGAATATACTCTCTGGAACCTAAAACTAATTTTAAAAAAACATCTTTCTAGGCATCCACTGTCCCTAATCGTGGAAGAAAATTTCAATTGACTTGTTGAAATATTGCAATCACCCTTATCCAAAAACGAAATTTAAATCAACTTTTTAGCAGTAACATACTCACATTTTTCATAAAACAAACACATTTTTTTCAGGAATCTACTCTCTGGAACCTAAAACTAATTTAAAAAAAACATCTTTCTAGGCATCCACTGTCCCTAATCGTGCAAGAATATTTCAATTGACTTGTTGAAATATTGCAATCACCCTTATCCAAAAACAAAATTTAAATCAACTTTTTAGCAGTAACACACTCACATTTTTCATAAAACAAACACATTTTTTTCAGGAATCTACTCTCTGAAACCTAAAACTAATTTAAAAAAAACATCTTTCTAGGCATCCACTGTCCCTAATCGTGCAAGAAAATTTCAATTGACTTGTTGAAATATTGCAATCACCCTTATCCAAAAACGAAATTTGAATCAACTTTTTAGCAGTAACACACTCACATTTTTCATAAAACAAACACATTTTTTCAGGAATCTACTCTCTGAAACCTAAAACTAATTTTAAAAAAACATCTTTCTAGGCATCAACTGTCCCTAATCGTGCAAAAACATTTCAATTGACTTGTTGAAATATTGCAATCACCCTTATTCAAAAACAAAATTTAAATCAACTTTTTAGCAGTAACACACTTACATTTTCCATCAAATAAACACATTTTTTTCAGGAATCTACTCTCTGAAACCTAAAACTAATTTTTAAAAAACATCATTCTAGGCATCCACTGTCCCTAATCATGCAAGAAAATTTAAATTGACTTGTTGAAATATTGCAATCACCCTTATCCAAAAACGAAATTTAAATCAACTTTTTTGCAGTAACACACTCACATTTTTTATAAAACAAATACATTTTTGTCAGGAATCTACTCTCTGGAACCTAAAACTAATTTTAAAAAAAAACATCTTTCTAGGCATCCACTGTCCCTAATCTTGCAAGAAAATTTCAATTGACTTGTTGAAATATTGCAATCACCCTTATCCAAAAACAAAATTTAAATCAACTTTTTAGCAGTAACTTACTCACATTTTTCATGAAACCAACACATTTTTTTCAGGAATCAACTCTCAGGAACCTAAAACAAATATAAAAAAAACATCTTTCTATGTATCCACTCTCCCTAATCGTGCAAGAAAATTTCAATTAACTAGTTGAAATAATGCAATCACACCTATCCTGAAGCTAAATTTAAATAAACTTTTTAGCAGTAACACACTCACATTTTTCATAAAACAAACACATTTTTTTCAGGAATCTACTCTCTGAAACCTAAACTAATTTAAAAAAAACATCTTTCTAGGCATCCACTGTCCCTAATCGTGCAAGAAAATTTCAATTGACTTGTTGAAATATTGCAATCACCCTTATCCAAAAACGAAATTTAAATCAACTTTTTAGCAGTAACACACTTACATTTTTCATAAAACAAACACATTTTTTTCAGGAATCTACTCTCTGAAACCTAAAACTAATTTTAAAAAAAATCTTTCTAGGCATCCACTGTCCCTAATCGTGCAAGAAAATGTCAATTGACTTGTTGAAATATTGCAATCACCCTTATTCAAAAACAAAATTTAAATCAAATTTTTAGCAGTAACACACTCACATTTTTCATAAAACAAACACATTTTTTTCAGGAATCTACTCTCTGGAACCTAAAACTAATTTTAAAAAAACATCTTTCTAGGCATCCACTGTCCCTAATCGTGCAAGAAAATTTCAATTGACTTGTTGAAATATTGCAATCACCCTTATCCAAAAACGAAATTTAAATCAACTTTTTAGCAGGAACACACTCACATTTTTCATAAAACAAACACATTTTTTTCAGGAATCTACTCTCTGAAACCTAAAACTAATTTTAAAAAAACATCTTTCTAGGCATCCACTGTCCCTAATCGTGCAAGAAAATTTCAATTGACTTGTTGAAATATTGCAATCACCCTTATTCAAAAACGATATTTAAATCAACTTTTTTGCAGTAACACACTCACATTTTTCATAAAACAAACACATGTTTTTTCAGGAATCTATTCTCTGAAACCTAAAACTAATTTTAAAAAAACATCTTTCTAGGCATCCACTGTCCCTAATCGTGCAAGAAAATTTCAATTGACTTGTTGAAATGATGCATTCACGCCTATCCTGAAACTAAATTAAAATCAAATTTTTTGCAGTAACACACTCACATTTTTCATAAAACAAACAATAATTTTTTCAGGAATCCACTCTCTGGAACCTAAAACTAATTAAAAAAAAAATCTTTCTAGGCATCCACTGTCCCTAATCGTGCAAGAAAATTTCAATTGACTTGTTGAAATATTGCAATCACCCTTATCCAAAAACGAAATTTAAATCAACTTTTTAGCAGTAACATACTCACATTTTTCATAAAACAAACACATTTTTTTCAGGAATATACTCTCTGGAACCTAAAACTAATTTTAAAAAAACATCTTTCTAGGCATCCACTGTCCCTAATCGTGGAAGAAAATTTCAATTGACTTGTTGAAATATTGCAATCGCCCTTATTCAAAAACAAAATTTAAATCAAATTTTTAGCAGTAACACACTCACATTTTTCATAAAACAAACACATTTTTTTCAGGAATCTACTCTCTGGAACCTAAAACTAATTTTAAAAAAACATCTTTCTAGGCATCCACTGTCCCTAATCGTGCAAGAAAATTTCAATTGACTTGTTGAAATATTGCAATCACCCTTATCCAAAATCGAAATTTAAATCAACTTTTTAGCAGTAACACACTCACATTTTTCATAAAACAAACACATTTTTTTCAGGAATCTACTCTCTGAAACCTAAAACTAATTTTAAAAAACATCTTTCTAGGCATCCACTGTCCCTAATCGTGCAAGAAAATTTCAATTGACTTGTTGAAATATTGCAATCACCCTTATTCAAAAACGATATTTAAATCAACTTTTTTGCAGTAACACACTCACATTTTTCATAAAACAAACACATGTTTTTTCAGGAATCTACTCTCTGAAACCTAAAACTAATTTTAAAAAAACATCTTTCTAGGCATCCACTCTCCCTAACCTTGCAAGAAAATTTCAATTAACTTGTTGAAATATTGCAATCACCCTTATCCAAAATCGAAATTTAAATCAACTTTTTAGCAGTAACACACTCACATTTTTCATAAAACAAACACATTTTTTTCAGGAATCTACTCTCTGAAACCTAAAACTAATTTTAAAAAAACATCTTTCTAGGCATCCACTGTCCCTAATCGTGCAAGAAAATTTCAATTGACTTGTTGAAATATTGCAATCACCCTTATTCAAAAACGATATTTAAATCAACTTTTTTGCAGTAACACACTCACATTTTTCATAAAACAAACACATGTTTTTTCAGGAATCTATTCTCTGAAACCTAAAACTAATTTTAAAAAAACATCTTTCTAGGCATCCACTGTGCCTAATCGTGCAAGAAAATTTCAATTGACTTGTTGAAATGATGCATTCACGCCTATCCTGAAACTAAATTAAAATCAAATTTTTTGCAGTAACACACTCACATTTTTCATAAAACAAACAATAATTTTTTCAGGAATCCACTCTCTGGAACCTAAAACTAATTAAAAAAAAAATCTTTCTAGGCATCCACTGTCCCTAATCGTGCAAGAATATTTCAATTGACTTGTTGAAATATTGCAATCACCCTTATCCAAAAACGAAATTTAAATCAACTTTTTAGCAGTAACATACTCACATTTTTCATAAAACAAACACATTTTTTTCAGGAATATACTCTCTGGAACCTAAAACTAATTTTAAAAAAACATCTTTCTAGGCATCCACTGTCCCTAATCGTGGAAGAAAATTTCAATTGACTTGTTGAAATATTGCAATCGCCCTTATTCAAAAACGAAATTTAAATCAACTTTTTAGCAGTAACACACTCACATTTTTCATAAAACAAACACATTTTTTTCAGGAATCTACTCTCTGAAACCTAAAACTAATTTTAAAAAAAAATCTTTCTAGGCATCCACTGTCCCTAATCGTGCAAGAATATTTCAATTGACTTGTTGAAATATTGCAATCACCCTTATCCAAAAACGAAATTTAAATCAACTTTTTAGCAGTAACACACTCACATTTTTCATAAAACAAACACATTTTTTTCAGGAATCTACTCTCTGAAACCTAAAACTAATTTTAAAAAAACATCTTTCTAGGCATCCACTGTCCTTAATCGTGCAAGAAAATTTCAATTGACTTGTTGAAATATTGCAATCGCCCTTATTCAAAAACGAAATTTAAATCAACTTGTTAGCAGTAACACACTCACATTTTTCATAAAACAAACACATTTTTTTCAGGAATCTACTCTCTGAAACCTAAAACTAATTAAAAAAAAAAAATTCTAGGCATCCACTCTCCCTAATCTTCCAAGAAAATTTCAATTAACTTATTGAAATATTGCAATCACCCTCATCCAAAAACGAAATTTAAATCAACTTTTTAGCAGTAACACACTCACATTTTTCATGAAACAAACACATTTTTTTCAGGAATCAACTCTCTGGAACCTAAAACAAATATAAAAAAACATCTTTCTATGTATCCACTCTCCCTAATCGTGCAAGAAAATTTCAATTAACTAGTTGAAATAATGCAATCACGCCTATCCTGAAGCTAAATTTAAATAAACTTTTTAGCAGTAACACACTCACATTTTTCATAAAACAAACACATTTTTTTCAGGAATCTACTCTCTGAAACCTAAACTAATTTAAAAAAAACATCTTTCTAGGCATCCACTGTCCCTAATCGTGCAAGAAAATTTCAATTGACTTGTTGAAATATTGCAATCACCCTTATCCAAAAACGAAATTTAAATCAACTTTTTAGCAGTAATACACTTACATTTTTCATAAAACAAACACCTTTTTTTCAGGAATCTACTCTCTGAAACCTAAAACTAATTTTAAAAAAACATCTTTCTAGGCATCCACTGTCCCTAATCGTGCAAGAAAATTTCAATTGACTTGTTGAAATATTGCAATGACCCTTATTCAAAAATGAAATTTAAATCAACTTTTTAGCAGTAACACACTCACATTTTTCATAAAACAAACACATTTTTTACAGGAATCTACTCTCTGAAACCTAAAACTAATTTTAAAAAAACATCTTTCTAGGCATCCACTCTCCCTAACCTTGCAAGAAAATTTCAATTAACTTGTTGAAATATTGCAATCACCCTTATCCAAAAACGATATTTAAATCATCTTTTTTGCACTAACACACTCACATTTTTCATAAAACAAACACATTTTTTTCAGGAATCTACTCTCTGAAACCTAAAACTAATTTTAAAAAAACATCTTTCTAGGCATCCACTGTCCCTAATCGTGCAAGAAAATTTCAATTGACTTGTTGAAATATTGCAATGACCCTTATTCAAAAACGAAATTTAAATCAACTTTTTAGCAGTAACACACTCACATTTTTCATAAAACAAACACATTTTTTTCAGGAATCTACTCTCTGAAACCTAAAACTAATTTTAAAAAAACATCTTTCTAGTCATCCACTGTCCCTAATCGTGCAAGAAACTTTAACGAAATGTAAATCAACTTTTTAGCAGTAACACACTCACATTTTTCATAAAACAAACACATTTTTTTCAGGAATCTACTCTCTGAAACCTAAAACTAATTTTAAAAAAACATCTTTCTAGGCATCCACTGTCCCTAATCGTGCAAGAAAATTTCAATTGACTTGTTGAAATATTGCAATGACCCTTATTCAAAAACGAAATTTAAATCAACTTTTTAGCAGTAACACACTCACATTTTTCATAAAACAAACACATTTTTTTCAGGAATCTACTCTCTGAAACCTAAAACTAATTTTAAAAAAACATCTTTCTAGGCATCCACTCTCCCTAACCTTGCAAGAAAATTTCAATTAACTTGTTGAAATATTGCAATCACCCTTATCCAAAAACGATATTTAAATCATCTTTTTTGCACTAACACACTCACATTTTTCATAAAACAAACACATTTTTTTCAGGAATCTACTCTCTGAAACCTAAAACTAATTTTAAAAAAACATCTTTCTAGGCATCCACTGTCCCTAATCGTGCAAGAAAATTTCAATTGACTTGTTGAAATATTGCAATCACCCTTATCCAAAAACGAAATTTGAATCAACTTTTTAGCAGTAACACACTCACATTTTTCATAAAACAAACACATTTTTTTCTGGAATCTACTCTCTGAAACCTAAAACTAATTTTAAAAAAACATCTTTCTAGGCATCAACTGTCCCTAATCGTGCAAAAACATTTCAATTGACTTGTTGAAATATTGCAATCACCCTTATTCAAAAACAAAATTTAAATCAACTTTTTAGCAGTAACACACTCACATTTTTTATAAAACAAATACATTTTTGTCAGGAATCTACTCTCTGGAACCTAAAACTAATTTAAAAAAAAACATCTTTCTAGGCATCCACTGTCCCTAATCTTGCAAGAAAATTTCAATTGACTTGTTGAAATATTGCAATCACCTTTATCCAAAAACGAAATTTAAATCATCTTTTTAGCAGTAACTTACTCACATTTTTCATGAAACAAACACATTTTTTTCAGGAATCAACTCTCAGGAACCTAAAACAAATATAAAAAAAACATCTTTCTATGTATCCACTCTCCCTAATCGTGCAAGAAAATTTCAATTAACTAGTTGAAATAATGCAATCACACCTATCCTGAAGCTAAATTTAAATAAACTTTTTAGCAGTAACACACTCACATTTTTCATAAAACAAACACATTTTTTTCAGGAATCTACTCTCTGAAACCTAAACTAATTTAAAAAAAAATCTTTCTAGGCATCCACTGTCCCTAATCGTGCAAGAAAATTTCAATTGACTTGTTGAAATATTGTAATCACCCTTATCCAAAAACGAAATTTAAATCAACTTTTTAGCAGTAACACACTTACATTTTTCATAAAACAAACACATTTTTTTCAGGAATCTACTCTCTGAAACCTAAAACTAATTTTAAAAAAACATCTTTCTAGGCATCCACTGTCCCTAATCGTGCAAGAAAATGTCAATTGACTTGTTGAAATATTGCAATCACCCTTATTCAAAAACAAAATTTAAATCAAATTTTTAGCAGTAACACACTCACATTTTTCATAAAACAAACACATTTTTTTCAGGAATCTACTCTCTGGAACCTAAAACTAATTTAAAAAAAAATCTTTCTAGGCATCCACTGTCCCTAATCGTGCAAGAAAATTTCAATTGACTTGTTGAAATATTGCAATCACCCTTATCCAAAAACGAAATTTAAATCAACTTTTTAGCAGTAACACACTCACATTTTTCATAAAACAAACACATTTTTTTCAGGAATCTACTCTCTGAAACCTAAAACTAATTTTAAAAAAACATCTTTCTAGGCATCCACTGTCCCTAATCGTGCAAGAAAATTTCAATTGACTTGTTGAAATATTGCAATCACCCTTATTCAAAAACGATATTTAAATCAACTTTTTTGCAGTAACACACTCACATTTTTCATAAAACAAACACATGTTTTTTCAGGAATCTATTCTCTGAAACCTAAAACTAATTTTAAAAAAACATCTTTCTAGGCATCCACTGTCCCTAATCGTGCAAGAAAATTTCAATTGACTTGTTGAAATGATGCATTCACGCCTATCCTGAAACTAAATTAAAATCAAATTTTTTGCAGTAACACACTCACATTTTTCATAAAACAAACAATAATTTTTTCAGGAATCCACTCTCTGGAACCTAAAACTAATTAAAAAAAAACATCTTTCTAGGCATCCACTGTCCCTAATCGTGCAAGAAAATTTCAATTGACTTGTTGAAATATTGCAATCACCCTTATCCAAAAACGAAATTTAAATCAACTTTTTAGCAGTAACATACTCACATTTTTCATAAAACAAACACATTTTTTTCAGGAATATACTCTCTGGAACCTAAAACTAATTTTAAAAAAACATCTTTCTAGGCATCCACTGTCCCTAATCGTGGAAGAAAATTTCAATTGACTTGTTGAAATATTGCAATCACCCTTATCCAAAAACGAAATTTAAATCAACTTTTTAGCAGTAACACACTCACATTTTTCATAAAACAAACACATTTTTTTCAGGAATCTACTCTCTGAAACCTAAAACTAATTTTAAAAAAACATCTTTCTAGGCATCCACTGTCCCTAATCGTGCAAAAAAATTTCAATTGACTTGTTGAAATATTGCAATCACCCTTATTCAAAAACGAAATTTAAATCAACTTTTTAGCAGTAACACACTCACATTTTTCATAAAACAAACACATTTTTTTCAGGAATCAACTCTCTGGAACCTAAAACAAATATAAAAAAACATCTTTCTATGTATCCACTCTCCCTAATCGTGCAAGAAAATTTCAATTAACTAGTTGAAATAATGCAATCACGCCTATCCTGAAGCTAAATTTAAATAAACTTTTTAGCAGTAACACACTCACATTTTTCATAAAACAAACACATTTTTTTCAGGAATCTACTCTCTGAAACCTAAACTAATTTAAAAAAAACATCTTTCTAGGCATCCACTGTCCCTAATCGTGCAAGAAAATTTCAATTGACTTGTTGAAATATTGCAATCACCCTTATCCAAAAACGAAATTTAAATCAACTTTTTAGCAGTAACACACTTACATTTTTCATAAAACAAACACCTTTTTTTCAGGAATCTACTCTCTGAAACCTAAAACTAATTTTAAAAAAACATCTTTCTAGGCATCCACTGTCCCTAATCGTGCAAGAAAATTTCAATTGACTTGTTGAAATATTGCAATGACCCTTATTCAAAAATGAAATTTAAATCAACTTTTTAGCAGTAACACACTCACATTTTTCATAAAACAAACACATTTTTTACAGGAATCTACTCTCTGAAACCTAAAACTAATTTTAAAAAAACATCTTTCTAGGCATCCACTCTCCCTAACCTTGCAAGAAAATTTCAATTAACTTGTTGAAATATTGCAATCACCCTTATCCAAAAACGATATTTAAATCATCTTTTTTGCACTAACACACTCACATTTTTCATAAAACAAACACATTTTTTTCAGGAATCTACTCTCTGAAACCTAAAACTAATTTTAAAAAAACATCTTTCTAGGCATCCACTGTCCCTAATCGTGCAAGAAAATTTCAATTGACTTGTTGAAATATTGCAATGACCCTTATTCAAAAACGAAATTTAAATCAACTTTTTAGCAGTAACACACTCACATTTTTCATAAAACAAACACATTTTTTTCAGGAATCTACTCTCTGAAACCTAAAACTAATTTTAAAAAAACATCTTTCTAGTCATCCACTGTCCCTAATCGTGCAAGAAAATTTAACGAAATGTAAATCAACTTTTTAGCAGTAACACACTCACATTTTTCATAAAACAAACACATTTTTTTCAGGAATCTACTCTCTGAAACCTAAAACTAATTTTAAAAAAACATCTTTCTAGGCATCCACTGTCCCTAATCGTGCAAGAAAATTTCAATTGACTTGTTGAAATATTGCAATGACCCTTATTCAAAAACGAAATTTAAATCAACTTTTTAGCAGTAACACACTCACATTTTTCATAAAACAAACACATTTTTTTCAGGAATCTACTCTCTGAAACCTAAAACTAATTTTAAAAAAACATCTTTCTAGGCATCCACTCTCCCTAACCTTGCAAGAAAATTTCAATTAACTTGTTGAAATATTGCAATCACCCTTATCCAAAAACGATATTTAAATCATCTTTTTTGCACTAACACACTCACATTTTTCATAAAACAAACACATTTTTTTCAGGAATCTACTCTCTGAAACCTAAAACTAATTTTAAAAAAACATCTTTCTAGGCATCCACTGTCCCTAATCGTGCAAGAAAATTTCAATTGACTTGTTGAAATATTGCAATCACCCTTATCCAAAAACGAAATTTGAATCAACTTTTTAGCAGTAACACACTCACATTTTTCATAAAACAAACACATTTTTTTCTGGAATCTACTCTCTGAAACCTAAAACTAATTTTAAAAAAAGATCTTTCTAGGCATCCACTGTCCCTAATCGTGCAAGAAAATTTCAATTGACTTGTTGAAATGATGCATTCACGCCTATCCTGAAACTAAATTAAAATCAAATTTTTTGCAGTAACACACTCACATTTTTCATAAAACAAACAATAATTTTTTCAGGAATCCACTCTCTGGAACCTAAAACTAATTAAAAAAAAACATCTTTCTAGGCATCCACTGTCCCTAATCGTGCAAGAAAATTTCAATTGACTTGTTGAAATATTGCAATCACCCTTATCCAAAAATGAAATTTAAATCAACTTTTTAGCAGTAACATACTCACATTTTTCATAAAACAAACACATTTTTTTCAGGAATATACTCTCTGGAACCTAAAACTAATTTTAAAAAAACATCTTTCTAGGCATCCACTGTCCCTAATCGTGGAAGAAAATTTCAATTGACTTGTTGAAATATTGCAATCACCCTTATCCAAAAACGAAATTTAAATCAACTTTTTAGCAGTAACATACTCACATTTTTCATAAAACAAACACATTTTTTTCAGGAATCTACTCTCTGGAACCTAAAACTAATTTAAAAAAAACATCTTTCTAGGCATCCACTGTCCCTAATCGTGCAAGAATATTTCAATTGACTTGTTGAAATATTGCAATCACCCTTATCCAAAAACAAAATTTAAATCAACTTTTTAGCAGTAACACACTCACATTTTTCATAAAACAAACACATTTTTTTCAGGAATCTACTCTCTGAAACCTAAAACTAATTTAAAAAAAACATCTTTCTAGGCATCCACTGTCCCTAATCGTGCAAGAAAATTTCAATTGACTTGTTGAAATATTGCAATCACCCTTATCCAAAAACGAAATTTGAATCAACTTTTTAGCAGTAACACACTCACATTTTTCATAAAACAAACACATTTTTTCAGGAATCTACTCTCTGAAACCTAAAACTAATTTTAAAAAAACATCTTTCTAGGCATCAACTGTCCCTAATCGTGCAAAAACATTTCAATTGACTTGTTGAAATATTGCAATCACCCTTATTCAAAAACAAAATTTAAATCAACTTTTTAGCAGTAACACACTCACATTTTCCATAAAATAAACACATTTTTTTCAGGAATCTACTCTCTGAAACCTAAAACTAATTTTTAAAAAACATCATTCTAGGCATCCACTGTCCCTAATCATGCAAGAAAATTTAAATTGACTTGTTGAAATATTGCAATCACCCTTATCCAAAAACGAAATTTAAATCAACTTTTTTGCAGTAACACACTCACATTTTTTATAAAACAAATACATTTTTGTCAGGAATCTACTCTCTGGAACCTAAAACTAATTTTAAAAAAAAACATCTTTCTAGGCATCCACTGTCCCTAATCTTGCAAGAAAATTTCAATTGACTTGTTGAAATATTGCAATCACCCTTATCCAAAAACAAAATTTAAATCAACTTTTTAGCAGTAACTTACTCACATTTTTCATGAAACCAACACATTTTTTTCAGGAATCAACTCTCAGGAACCTAAAACAAATATAAAAAAAACATCTTTCTATGTATCCACTCTCCCTAATCGTGCAAGAAAATTTCAATTAACTAGTTGAAATAATGCAATCACACCTATCCTGAAGCTAAATTTAAATAAACTTTTTAGCAGTAACACACTCACATTTTTCATAAAACAAACACATTTTTTTCAGGAATCTACTCTCTGAAACCTAAACTAATTTAAAAAAAACATCTTTCTAGGCATCCACTGTCCCTAATCGTGCAAGAAAATTTCAATTGACTTGTTGAAATATTGCAATCACCCTTATCCAAAAACGAAATTTAAATCAACTTTTTAGCAGTAACACACTTACATTTTTCATAAAACAAACACATTTTTTTCAGGAATCTACTCTCTGAAACCTAAAACTAATTTTAAAAAAATCTTTCTAGGCATCCACTGTCCCTACTCGTGCAAGAAAATGTCAATTGACTTGTTGAAATATTGCAATCACCCTTATTCAAAAACAAAATTTAAATCAAATTTTTAGCAGTAACACACTCACATTTTTCATAAAACAAACACATTTTTTTCAGGAATCTACTCTCTGGAACCTAAAACTAATTTTAAAAAAACATCTTTCTAGGCATCCACTGTCCCTAATCGTGCAAGAAAATTTCAATTGACTTGTTGAAATATTGCAATCACCCTTATCCAAAAACGAAATTTAAATCAACTTTTTAGCAGGAACACACTCACATTTTTCATAAAACAAACACATTTTTTTCAGGAATCTACTCTCTGAAACCTAAAACTAATTTTAAAAAAACATCTTTCTAGGCATCCACTGTCCCTAATCGTGCAAGAAAATTTCAATTGACTTGTTGAAATATTGCAATCACCCTTATTCAAAAACGATATTTAAATCAACTTTTTTGCAGTAACACACTCACATTTTTCATAAAACAAACACATGTTTTTTCAGGAATCTATTCTCTGAAACCTAAAACTAATTTTAAAAAAACATCTTTCTAGGCATCCACTGTCCCTAATCGTGCAAGAAAATTTCAATTGACTTGTTGAAATGATGCATTCACGCCTATCCTGAAACTAAATTAAAATCAAATTTTTTGCAGTAACACACTCACATTTTTCATAAAACAAACAATAATTTTTTCAGGAATCCACTCTCTGGAACCTAAAACTAATTAAAAAAAAACATCTTTCTAGGCATCCACTGTCCCTAATCGTGCAAGAAAATTTCAATTGACTTGTTGAAATATTGCAATCACCCTTATCCAAAAACGAAATTTAAATCAACTTTTTAGCAGTAACATACTCACATTTTTCATAAAACAAACACATTTTTTTCAGGAATATACTCTCTGGAACCTAAAACTAATTTTAAAAAAACATCTTTCTAGGCATCCACTGTCCCTAATCGTGGAAGAAAATTTCAATTGACTTGTTGAAATATTGCAATCGCCCTTATTCAAAAACAAAATTTAAATCAAATTTTTAGCAGTAACACACTCACATTTTTCATAAAACAAACACATTTTTTTCAGGAATCTACTCTCTGGAACCTAAAACTAATTTTAAAAAAACATCTTTCTAGGCATCCACTGTCCCTAATCGTGCAAGAAAATTTCAATTGACTTGTTGAAATATTGCAATCACCCTTATCCAAAATCGAAATTTAAATCAACTTTTTAGCAGTAACACACTCACATTTTTCATAAAACAAACACATTTTTTTCAGGAATCTACTCTCTGAAACCTAAAACTAATTTTAAAAAAACATCTTTCTAGGCATCCACTGTCCCTAATCGTGCAAGAAAATTTCAATTGACTTGTTGAAATATTGCAATCACCCTTATTCAAAAACGATATTTAAATCAACTTTTTTGCAGTAACACACTCACATTTTTCATAAAACAAACACATGTTTTTTCAGGAATCTACTCTCTGAAACCTAAAACTAATTTAAAAAAAACATCTTTCTAGGCATCCACTCTCCCTAACCTTGCAAGAAAATTTCAATTAACTTGTTGAAATATTGCAATCACCCTTATCCAAAATCGAAATTTAAATCAACTTTTTAGCAGTAACACACTCACATTTTTCATAAAACAAACACATTTTTTTCAGGAATCTACTCTCTGAAACCTAAAACTAATTTTAAAAAAACATCTTTCTAGGCATCCACTGTCCCTAATCGTGCAAGAAAATTTCAATTGACTTGTTGAAATATTGCAATCACCCTTATTCAAAAACGATATTTAAATCAACTTTTTTGCAGTAACACACTCACATTTTTCATAAAACAAACACATGTTTTTTCAGGAATCTATTCTCTGAAACCTAAAACTAATTTTAAAAAAACATCTTTCTAGGCATCCACTGTGCCTAATCGTGCAAGAAAATTTCAATTGACTTGTTGAAATGATGCATTCACGCCTATCCTGAAACTAAATTAAAATCAAATTTTTTGCAGTAACACACTCACATTTTTCATAAAACAAACAATAATTTTTTCAGGAATCCACTCTCTGGAACCTAAAACTAATTAAAAAAAAAATCTTTCTAGGCATCCACTGTCCCTAATCGTGCAAGAATATTTCAATTGACTTGTTGAAATATTGCAATCACCCTTATCCAAAAACGAAATTTAAATCAACTTTTTAGCAGTAACATACTCACATTTTTCATAAAACAAACACATTTTTTTCAGGAATATACTCTCTGGAACCTAAAACTAATTTTAAAAAAACATCTTTCTAGGCATCCACTGTCCCTAATCGTGGAAGAAAATTTCAATTGACTTGTTGAAATATTGCAATCGCCCTTATTCAAAAACGAAATTTAAATCAACTTTTTAGCAGTAACACACTCACATTTTTCATAAAACAAACACATTTTTTTCAGGAATCTACTCTCTGAAACCTAAAACTAATTTTAAAAAAAAATCTTTCTAGGCATCCACTGTCCCTAATCGTGCAAGAATATTTCAATTGACTTGTTGAAATATTGCAATCACCCTTATCCAAAAACGAAATTTAAATCAACTTTTTAGCAGTAACACACTCACATTTTTCATAAAACAAACACATTTTTTTCAGGAATCTACTCTCTGAAACCTAAAACTAATTTTAAAAAAACATCTTTCTAGGCATCCACTGTCCTTAATCGTGCAAGAAAATTTCAATTGACTTGTTGAAATATTGCAATCGCCCTTATTCAAAAACGAAATTTAAATCAACTTGTTAGCAGTAACACACTCACATTTTTCATAAAACAAACACATTTTTTTCAGGAATCTACTCTCTGAAACCTAAAACTAATTAAAAAAAAAAAATTCTAGGCATCCACTCTCCCTAATCTTCCAAGAAAATTTCAATTAACTTATTGAAATATTGCAATCACCCTCATCCAAAAACGAAATTTAAATCAACTTTTTAGCAGTAACACACTCACATTTTTCATGAAACAAACACATTTTTTTCAGGAATCAACTCTCTGGAACCTAAAACAAATATAAAAAAACATCTTTCTATGTATCCACTCTCCCTAATCGTGCAAGAAAATTTCAATTAACTAGTTGAAATAATGCAATCACGCCTATCCTGAAGCTAAATTTAAATAAACTTTTTAGCAGTAACACACTCACATTTTTCATAAAACAAACACATTTTTTTCAGGAATCTACTCTCTGAAACCTAAACTAATTTAAAAAAAACATCTTTCTAGGCATCCACTGTCCCTAATCGTGCAAGAAAATTTCAATTGACTTGTTGAAATATTGCAATCACCCTTATCCAAAAACGAAATTTAAATCAACTTTTTAGCAGTAATACACTTACATTTTTCATAAAACAAAACACCTTTTTTTCAGGAATCTACTCTCTGAAACCTAAAACTAATTTTAAAAAAACATCTTTCTAGGCATCCACTGTCCCTAATCGTGCAAGAAAATTTCAATTGACTTGTTGAAATATTGCAATGACCCTTATTCAAAAATGAAATTTAAATCAACTTTTTAGCAGTAACACACTCACATTTTTCATAAAACAAACACATTTTTTACAGGAATCTACTCTCTGAAACCTAAAACTAATTTTAAAAAAACATCTTTCTAGGCATCCACTCTCCCTAACCTTGCAAGAAAATTTCAATTAACTTGTTGAAATATTGCAATCACCCTTATCCAAAAACGATATTTAAATCCTCTTTTTTGCACTAACACACTCACATTTTTCATAAAACAAACACATTTTTTTCAGGAATCTACTCTCTGAAACCTAAAACTAATTTTAAAAAAACATCTTTCTAGGCATCCACTGTCCCTAATCGTGCAAGAAAATTTCAATTGACTTGTTGAAATATTGCAATGACCCTTATTCAAAAACGAAATTTAAATCACCTTTTTAGCAGTAACACACTCACATTTTTCATAAAACAAACACATTTTTTTCAGGAATCTACTCTCTGAAACCTAAAACTAATTTTAAAAAAACATCTTTCTAGTCATCCACTGTCCCTAATCGTGCAAGAAAATTTAACGAAATGTAAATCAACTTTTTAGCAGTAACACACTCACATTTTTCATAAAACAAACACATTTTTTTCAGGAATCTACTCTCTGAAACCTAAAACTAATTTTAAAAAAACATCTTTCTAGGCATCCACTGTCCCTAATCGTGCAAGAAAATTTCAATTGACTTGTTGAAATATTGCAATGACCCTTATTCAAAAACGAAATTTAAATCAACTTTTTAGCAGTAACACACTCACATTTTTCATAAAACAAACACATTTTTTTCAGGAATCTACTCTCTGAAACCTAAAACTAATTTTAAAAAAACATCTTTCTAGGCATCCACTCTCCCTAACCTTGCAAGAAAATTTCAATTAACTTGTTGAAATATTGCAATCACCCTTATCCAAAAACGATATTTAAATCATCTTTTTTGCACTAACACACTCACATTTTTCATAAAACAAACACATTTTTTTCAGGAATCTACTCTCTGAAACCTAAAACTAATTTTAAAAAAACATCTTTCTAGGCATCCACTGTCCCTAATCGTGCAAGAAAATTTCAATTGACTTGTTGAAATATTGCAATCACCCTTATCCAAAAACGAAATTTGAATCAACTTTTTAGCAGTAACACACTCACATTTTTCATAAAACAAACACATTTTTTTCTGGAATCTACTCTCTGAAACCTAAAACTAATTTTAAAAAAACATCTTTCTAGGCATCAACTGTCCCTAATCGTGCAAAAACATTTCAATTGACTTGTTGAAATATTGCAATCACCCTTATTCAAAAACAAAATTTAAATCAACTTTTTAGCAGTAACACACTCACATTTTTCATAAAATAAACACATTTTTTTCAGGAATCTACTCTCTGAAACCTAAAACTAATTTTTAAAAAACATCTTTCTAGGCATCCACTGTCCCTAATCATGCAAGAAAATTTAAATTGACTTGTTGAAATATTGCAATCACCCTTATCCAAAAACGAAATTTAAATGAACTTTTTTGCAGTAACACACTCACATTTTTTATAAAACAAATACATTTTTGTCAGGAATCTACTCTCTGGAACCTAAAACTAATTTTAAAAAAAACATCTTTCTAGGCATCCACTGTCCCTAATCTTGCAAGAAAATTTCAATTGACTTGTTGAAATATTGCAATCACCTTTATCCAAAAACGAAATTTAAATCAACTTTTTAGCAGTAACTTACTCACATTTTTCATGAAACAAACACATTTTTTTCAGGAATCAACTCTCAGGAACCTAAAACAAATATAAAAAAAACATCTTTCTATGTATCCACTCTCCCTAATCGTGCAAGAAAATTTCAATTAACTAGTTGAAATAATGCAATCACACCTATCCTGAAGCTAAATTTAAATAAACTTTTTAGCAGTAACACACTCACATTTTTCATAAAACAAACACATTTTTTTCAGGAATCTACTCTCTGAAACCTAAACTAATTTAAAAAAAACATCTTTCTAGGCATCCACTGTCCCTAATCGTGCAAGAAAATTTCAATTGACTTGTTGAAATATTGTAATCACCCTTATCCAAAAACGAAATTTAAATCAACTTTTTAGCAGTAACACACTTACATTTTTCATAAAACAAACACATTTTTTTCAGGAATCTACTCTCTGAAACCTAAAACTAATTTTAAAAAAACATCTTTCTAGGCATCCACTGTCCCTAATCGTGCAAGAAAATGTCAATTGACTTGTTGAAATATTGCAATCACCCTTATTCAAAAACAAAATTTAAATCAAATTTTTAGCAGTAACACACTCACATTTTTCATAAAACAAACACATTTTTTTCAGGAATCTACTCTCTGGAACCTAAAACTAATTTTAAAAAAAATCTTTCTAGGCATCCACTGTCCCTAATCGTGCAAGAAAATTTCAATTGACTTGTTGAAATATTGCAATCACCCTTATCCAAAAACGAAATTTAAATCAACTTTTTAGCAGTAACACACTCACATTTTTCATAAAACAAACACATTTTTTTCAGGAATCTACTCTCTGAAACCTAAAACTAATTTTAAAAAAACATCTTTCTAGGCATCCACTGTCCCTAATCGTGCAAGAAAATTTCAATTGACTTGTTGAAATATTGCAATCACCCTTATTCAAAAACGATATTTAAATCAACTTTTTTGCAGTAACACACTCACATTTTTCATAAAACAAACACATGTTTTTTCAGGAATCTATTCTCTGAAACCTAAAACTAATTTTAAAAAAACATCTTTCTAGGCATCCACTGTCCCTAATCGTGCAAGAAAATTTCAATTGACTTGTTGAAATGATGCATTCACGCCTATCCTGAAACTAAATTAAAATCAAATTTTTTGCAGTAACACACTCACATTTTTCATAAAACAAACAATAATTTTTTCAGGAATCCACTCTCTGGAACCTAAAACTAATTAAAAAAAAACATCTTTCTAGGCATCCACTGTCCCTAATCGTGCAAGAAAATTTCAATTGACTTGTTGAAATATTGCAATCACCCTTATCCAAAAACGAAATTTAAATCAACTTTTTAGCAGTAACATACTCACATTTTTCATAAAACAAACACATTTTTTTCAGGAATATACTCTCTGGAACCTAAAACTAATTTTAAAAAAACATCTTTCTAGGCATCCACTGTCCCTAATCGTGGAAGAAAATTTCAATTGACTTGTTGAAATATTGCAATCACCCTTATCCAAAAACGAAATTTAAATCAACTTTTTAGCAGTAACACACTCACATTTTTCATAAAACAAACACATTTTTTTCAGGAATCTACTCTCTGAAACCTAAAACTAATTTTAAAAAAACATCTTTCTAGGCATCCACTGTCCCTAATCGTGCAAAAAAATTTCAATTGACTTGTTGAAATATTGCAATCACCCTTATTCAAAAACGAAATTTAAATCAACTTTTTAGCAGTAACACACTCACATTTTTCATAAAACAAACACATTTTTTTCAGGAATCTACTCTCTGAAACCTAAAACTAATTAAAAAAAAATATCTTTCTAGGCATCCACTCTCCCTAATCTTCCAAGAAAATTTCAATTAACTTATTGAAATATTGCAATCACCCTTATCCAAAAACGATATTTAAATCAACTTTTTTGCAGTAACACACTCACATTTTTCATAAAACAAACACATTTTTTCAGGAATCTACTCTCTGAAACCTAAAACTAATTTAAAAAAAACATCTTTCTAGGCATCCACTGTCCCTAATCTTGCAAGAAAATTTCAATTGACTTGTTGAAATATTGCAATCACCCTTATCCAAAAACGAAATTTAAATCAACTTTTTAGCAGTAACACACTCACATTTTTCATGAAACAAACAAATTTTTTTCAGGAATCAACTCTCTGGAACCTAAAACAAATATAAAAAAACATCTTTCTATGTATCCACTCTCCCTAATCGTGCAAGAAAATTTCAATTAACTAGTTGAAATAATGCAATCACGCCTATCCTGAAGCTAAATTTAAATAAACTTTTTAGCAGTAACACACTCACATTTTTCATAAAACAAACACATTTTTTTCAGGAATCAACTCTCTGGAACCTAAAACAAATATAAAAAAACATCTTTCTAGGCATCCACTCTCCCTAATCGTGCAAGAAAATTTCAATTAACTTGTTAAAATGATGCATTCACGCTTATCCTGAAACTAAATTTAAATCAACTTTTTTGCAGTAACACACTCACATTTTTCATGAAACAAATACATTTTTTTTTCAGGAATCCACTCTCTGGAACCTATAACGAATTTGTAAAAAACATCTTTCTAGGCATCCACTCTCCCTAATCTTGCAAGAAAATTTCAATTAACTTGTTGAAATATTGCAATCACCCTTATCCAAAAACGATTTTAAATCAACTTTTTTGCAGTAACACACTCACATTTTTCATAAAACAAACACATTTTTTTCAGGAATCTACTCTCTGAAACCTAAAACTAATTTTAAAAAAACATCTTTCTTGGCATCCACTGTCCCTAATCGTGCAAGAAAAATTCAATTGACTTGTTGAAATATTGCAATCACCCTTATCCAAAAACGAAATTTAAATCAACTTTTTAGCAGTAACACACTCACATTTTTCATAAAACAAACACATTTTTTTCTGGAATCTACTCTCTGAAACCTAAAACTAATTTTAAAAAAACATCTTTCTAGGCATCAACTGTCCCTAATCGTGCAAGAACATTTCAATTGACTTGTTGAAATATTGCAATCACCCTTATTCAAAAACAAAATTTAAATCAACTTTTTAGCAGTAACACACTCACATTTTTCATAAAATAAACACATTTTTTTCAGGAATCTACTCTCTGAAACCTAAAACTAATTTTTAAAAAACATCTTTCTAGGCATCCACTGTCCCTAATCATGCAAGAAAATTTAAATTGACTTGTTGAAATATTGCAATCACCCTTATCCAAAAACGAAATTTAAATCAACTTTTTTGCAGTAACACACTCACATTTTTCATAAAACAAACACATTTTTTTCAGGAATCTACTCTCTGGAACCTAAAACTAATTAAAAAAAAACATCGTTCTAGGCATCCACTGTCCCTAATCGTGCAAGAAAATTTCAATTAACTAGTTGAAATAATGCAATCACGCCTATCCTGAAGCTAAATTTAAATACACTTTTTAGCAGTAACACACTCACATTTTTCATAAAACAAACACATTTTTTTCAGGAATCTACTCTCTGAAACCTAAACTAATTAAAAAAAAAACATCTTTCTAGGCATCCACTGTCCCTAACCGTGCAAGAAAATTCCAATTGACTTGTTGAAATATTGCAATCACCCTTATCCAAAAACGAAATTTAAATCAACTTTTTAGCAGTAACACACTTACATTTTTCATAAAACAAACACATTTTTTTCCGGAATCTACTCTCTGAAACCTAAAACTAATTTTAAAAAAACATCTTTCTAGGCATCCACTGTCCCTAATCGTGCAAGAAAATTTCAATTGACTTGTTGAAATATTGCAATCACCCTTATCCAAAAACGAAATTTAAATCAACTTTTTAGCAGTAACACACTCACATTTTTCATAAAACAAACACATTTTTTTCAGGAATCTACTCTCTGAAACCTAAAACTAATTTAAAAAAAACATCTTTCTAGGCATCAACTGTCCCTAATCGTGCAAGAACATTTCAATTGACTTGTTGAAATATTGCAATGACCCTTATTCAAAAACGAAATTTAAATCAACTTTTTAGCAGTAACACACTCACATTTTTCATAAAACAAACACATTTTTTTCAGGAATCTACTCTCTGAAACCTAAAACTAATTTTAAAAAAACATCTTTCTAGGCATCCACTGTCCCTAATCTTGCAAGAAAATTTCAATTGACTTGTTGAAATATTGCAATCACCCTTATCCAAAAACGAAATTTAAATCAACTTTTTAGCAGTAACACACTCACATTTTTCATGAAACAAACACATTTTTTTCAGGAATCAACTCTCTGGAACCTAAAACAAATATAAAAAAACATCTTTCTATGTATCCACTCTCCCTAATCGTGCAAGAAAATTTCAATTAACTAGTTGAAATAATGCAATCACGCCTATCCTGAAGCTAAATTTAAATAAACTTTTTAGCAGTTACACACTCACATTTTTCATAACACAAACACATTTTTTTCAGGAATCTACTCTCTGAAACCTAAACTAATTTAAAAAAAACATCTTTCTAGGCATCCACTGTCCCTAATCGTGCAAGAAAATTTCAATTGACTTGTTGAAATATTGCAATCACCCTTATCCAAAAACGAAATTTAAATCAACTTTTTAGCAGTAACACTCTTACATTTTTCATAAAACAAACACATTTTTTTCAGGAATCTACTCTCTGAAACCTAAAACTAATTTTAAAAAAACATCTTTCTAGGCATCCACTGTCCCTAATCGTGCAAGAAAATTTCAATTGACTTGTTGAAATATTGCAATGACCCTTATTCAAAAATGAAATTTAAATCAACTTTTTAGCAGTAACACACTCACATTTTTCATAAAACAAACACATTTTTTACAGGAATCTACTCTCTGAAACCTAAAACTAATTTTAAAAAAACATCTTTCTAGGCATCCACTCTCCCTAACCTTGCAAGAAAATTTCAATTAACTTGTTGAAATATTGCAATCACCCTTATCCAAAAACGATATTTAAATCATCTTTTTTGCACTAACACACTCACATTTTTCATAAAACAAACACATTTTTTTCAGGAATCTACTCTCTGAAACCTAAAACTAATTTTAAAAAAACATCTTTCTAGGCATCCACTGTCCCTAATCGTGCAAGAAAATTTCAATTGACTTGTTGAAATATTGCAATCACCCTTATCCAAAAACGAAATTTGAATCAACTTTTTAGCAGTAACACACTCACATTTTTCATAAAACAAACACATTTTTTTCAGGAATCTACTCTCTGAAACCTAAAACTAATTTTAAAAAAACATCTTTCTAGGCATCAACTGTCCCTAATCGTGCAAAAACATTTCAATTGACTTGTTGAAATATTGCAATCACCCTTATTCAAAAACAAAATTTAAATCAACTTTTTAGCAGTAACACACTCACATTTTTCATAAAATAAACACATTTTTTTCAGGAATCTACTCTCTGAAACCTAAAACTAATTTTTAAAAAACATCTTTCTAGGCATCCACTGTCCCTAATCATGCAAGAAAATTTAAATTGACTTGTTGAAATATTGCAATCACCCTTATCCAAAAACGAAATTTAAATGAACTTTTTTGCAGTAACACACTCACATTTTTTATAAAACAAATACATTTTTGTCAGGAATCTACTCTCTGGAACCTAAAACTAATTTAAAAAAAACATCTTTCTAGGCATCCACTGTCCCTAATCTTGCAAGAAAATTTCAATTGACTTGTTGAAATATTGCAATCACCTTTATCCAAAAACGAAATTTAAATCAACTTTTTAGCAGTAACTTACTCACATTTTTCATGAAACAAACACATTTTTTTCAGGAATCAACTCTCAGGAACCTAAAACAAATATAAAAAAAACATCTTTCTATGTATCCACTCTCCCTAATCGTGCAAGAAAATTTCAATTAACTAGTTGAAATAATGCAATCACACCTATCCTGAAGCTAAATTTAAATAAACTTTTTAGCAGTAACACACTCACATTTTCCATAAAACAAACACATTTTTTTCAGGAATCTACTCTCTGAAACCTAAACTAATTTAAAAAAAACATCTTTCTAGGCATCCACTGTCCCTAATCGTGCAAGAAAATTTCAATTGACTTGTTGAAATATTGCAATCACCCTTATCCAAAAACGAAATTTAAATCAACTTTTTAGCAGTAACACACTTACATTTTTCATAAAACAAACACATTTTTTTCAGGAATCTACTCTCTGAAACCTAAAACTAATTTTAAAAAAACATCTTTCTAGGCATCCACTGTCCCTAATCGTGCAAGAAAATGTCAATTGACTTGTTGAAATATTGCAATCACCCTTATTAAAAAACAAAATTTAAATCAAATTTTTAGCAGTAACACACTCACATTTTTCATAAAACAAACACATTTTTTTCAGGAATCTACTCTCTGGAACCTAAAACTAATTTAAAAAAAAATCTTTCTAGGCATCCACTGTCCCTAATCGTGCAAGAAAATTTCAATTGACTTGTTGAAATATTGCAATCACCCTTATCCAAAAACGAAATTTAAATCAACTTTTTAGCAGTAACACACTCACATTTTTCATAAAACAAACACATTTTTTTCAGGAATCTACTCTCTGAAACCTAAAACTAATTTTAAAAAAACATCTTTCTAGGCATCCACTGTCCCTAATCGTGCAAGAAAATTTCAATTGACTTGTTGAAATATTGCAATCACCCTTATTCAAAAACGATATTTAAATCAACTTTTTTGCAGTAACACACTCACATTTTTCATAAAACAAACACATGTTTTTTCAGGAATCTATTCTCTGAAACCTAAAACTAATTTTAAAAAAACATCTTTCTAGGCATCCACTGTCCCTAATCGTGCAAGAAAATTTCAATTGACTTGTTGAAATGATGCATTCACGCCTATCCTGAAACTAAATTAAAATCAAATTTTTTGCAGTAACACACTCACATTTTTCATAAAACAAACAATAATTTTTTCAGGAATCCACTCTCTGGAACCTAAAACTAATTTAAAAAAAACATCTTTCTAGGCATCCACTGTCCCTAATCATGCAAGAAAATTTAAATTGACTTGTTGAAATATTGCAATCACCCTTATCCAAAAACGAAATTTAAATGAAC
This sequence comes from Lissotriton vulgaris, assembly GCF_964263255.1. Classification (NCBI taxonomy): domain Eukaryota; kingdom Metazoa; phylum Chordata; class Amphibia; order Caudata; family Salamandridae; genus Lissotriton; species Lissotriton vulgaris. Next base: position 243,395,704 of record NC_141688.1, on the reverse strand, counting down.
TTTTTTGCAGTAACACACTCACATTTTTTATAAAACAAATACATTTTTGTCAGGAATCTACTCTCTGGAACCTAAAACTAATTTTGAAAAAACATCTTTCTAGGCATCCACTGTCCCTAATCGTGCAAGAAAATGTCAATTGACTTGTTGAAATATTGCAATCACCTTTATCCAAAAACGAAATTTAAATCAACTTTTTAGCAGTAACTTACTCACATTTTTCATGAAACAAACACATTTTTTTCAGGAATCAACTCTCAGGAACCTAAAACAAATATAAAAAAAACATCTTTCTATGTATCCACTCTCCCTAATCGTGCAAGAAAATTTCAATTGACTTGTTGAAATATTGCAATCACCCTTATCCAAAAACGAAATTTAAATCAACTTTTTAGCAGTAACACACTCACATTTTTCATAAAACAAACACATTTTTTTCAGGAATCTACTCTCTGAAACCTAAAACTAATTTTAAAAAAACATCTTTCTAGGCATCCACTGTCCCTAATCGTGCAAGAAAATTTCAATTGACTTGTTGAAATATTGCAATCACCCTTATTCAAAAACGATATTTAAATCAACTTTTTTGCAGTAACACACTCACATTTTTCATAAAACAAACACATGTTTTTTCAGGAATCTATTCTCTGAAACCTAAAACTAATTTTAAAAAAACATCTTCCTAGGCATCCACTGTCCCTAATCGTGCAAGAAAATGTCAATTGACTTGTTGAAATATTGCAATCACCCTTATTAAAAAACAAAATGTAAATCAAATTTTTAGCAGTAACACACTCACATTTTTCATAAAACAAACACATTTTTTTCAGGAATCCACTCTCTGGAACCTAAAACTAATTTAAAAAAAAATCTTTCTAGGCATCCACTGTCCCTAATCGTGCAAGAAAATTTCAATTGACTTGTTGAAATATTGCAATCACCCTTATCCAAAAACGAAATTTAAATCAACTTTTTAGCAGTAACACACTCACATTTTTCATAAAACAAACACATTTTTTTCAGGAATCTATTCTCTGAAACCTAAAACTAATTTTAAAAAAACATCTTTCTAGGCATCCACTGTCCCTAATCGTGCAAGAAAATTTCAATTGACTTGTTGAAATGATGCATTCACGCCTATCCTGAAACTAAATTAAAATCAAATTTTTTGCAGTAACACACTCACATTTTTCATAAAACAAACAATAATTTTTTCAGGAATCCACTCTCTGGAACCTAAAACTAATTAAAAAAAAACATCTTTCTAGGCATCCACTGTCCCTAATCGTGAAAGAAAATTTCAATTGACTTGTTGAAATATTGCAATCACCCTTATCCAAAAACGAAATTTAAATCAACTTTTTAGCAGTAACATACTCACATTTTTCATAAAACAAACACATTTTTTTCAGGAATATACTCTCTGGAACCTAAAACTAATTTTAAAAAAACATCTTTCTAGGCATCCACTGTCCCTAATCGTGGAAGAAAATTTCAATTGACTTGTTGAAATATTGCAATCACCCTTATCCAAAAACGAAATTTAAATCAACTTTTTAGCAGTAACACACTCACATTTTTCATAAAACAAACACATTTTTTTCAGGAATCTACTCTCTGAAACCTAAAACTAATTTAAAAAAAACATCTTTCTAGGCATCCACTGTCCCTAATCGTGCAAAAAAATTTCAATTGACTTGTTGAAATATTGCAATCACCCTTATTCAAAAACGAAATTTAAATCAACTTTTTAGCAGTAACACACTCACATTTTTCATAAAACAAACACATTTTTTTCAGGAATCTACTCTCTGAAACCTAAAACTAATTAAAAAAAAATATCTTTCTAGGCATCCACTCTCCCTAATCTTCCAAGAAAATTTCAATTAACTTATTGAAATATTGCAATCACCCTTATCCAAAAACGATATTTAAATCAACTTTTTTGCAGTAACACACTCACATTTTTCATAAAACAAACACATTTTTTCAGGAATCTACTCTCTGAAACCTAAAACTAATTTAAAAAAAACATCTTTCTAGGCATCCACTGTCCCTAATCTTGCAAGAAAATTTCAATTGACTTGTTGAAATATTGCAATCACCCTTATCCAAAAACGAAATTTAAATCAACTTTTTAGCAGTAACACACTCACATTTTTCATGAAACAAACACATTTTTTTCAGGAATCAACTCTCTGGAACCTAAAACAAATATAAAAAAACATCTTTCTATGTATCCACTCTCCCTAATCGTGCAAGAAAATTTCAATTAACTAGTTGAAATAATGCAATCACGCCTATCCTGAAGCTAAATTTAAATAAACTTTTTAGCAGTAACACACTCACATTTTTCATAAAACAAACACATTTTTTTCAGGAATCAACTCTCTGGAACCTAAAACAAATATAAAAAAACATCTTTCTAGGCATCCACTCTCCCTAATCGTGCAAGAAAATTTCAATTAACTTGTTAAAATGATGCATTCACGCTTATCCTGAAACTAAATTTAAATCAACTTTTTTGCAGTAACACACTCACATTTTTCATGAAACAAATACATTTTTTTTTCAGGAATCCACTCTCTGGAACCTATAACGAATTTTAAAAAAACATCTTTCTAGGCATCCACTCTCCCTAATCTTGCAAGAAAATTTCAATTAACTTGTTGAAATATTGCAATCACCCTTATCCAAAAACGATTTTAAATCAACTTTTTTGCAGTAACACACTCACATTTTTCATAAAACAAACACATTTTTTTCAGGAATCTACTCTCTGAAACCTAAAACTAATTTTAAAAAAACATCTTTCCTGGCATCCACTGTCCCTAATCGTGCAAGAAAAATTCAATTGACTTGTTGAAATATTGCAATCACCCTTATCCAAAAACGAAATTTAAATCAACTTTTTAGCAGTAACACACTCACATTTTTCATAAAACAAACACATTTTTTTCTGGAATCTACTCTCTGAAACCTAAAACTAATTTTAAAAAAACATCTTTCTAGGCATCAACTGTCCCTAATCGTGCAAGAACATTTCAATTGACTTGTTGAAATATTGCAATCACCCTTATTCAAAAACAAAATTTAAATCAACTTTTTAGCAGTAACACACTCACATTTTTCATAAAATAAACACATTTTTTTCAGGAATCTACTCTCTGAAACCTAAAACTAATTTTTAAAAAACATCTTTCTAGGCATCCACTGTCCCTAATCATGCAAGAAAATTTAAATTGACTTGTTGAAATATTGCAATCACCCTTATCCAAAAACGAAATTTAAATCAACTTTTTTGCAGTAACACACTCACATTTTTCATAAAACAAACACATTTTTTTCAGGAATCTACTCTCTGGAACCTAAAACTAATTAAAAAAAAACATCGTTCTAGGCATCCACTGTCCCTAATCGTGCAAGAAAATTTCTATTAACTAGTTGAAATAATGCAATCACGCCTATCCTGAAGCTAAATTTAAATAAACTTTTTAGCAGTAACACACTCACATTTTTCATAAAACAAACACTTTTTTTCAGGAATCTACTCTCTGAAACCTAAACTAATTTAAAAAAAACATCTTTCTAGGCATCCACTGTCCCTAATCGTGCAAGAAAATTTCAATTGACTTGTTGAAATATTGCAATCACCCTTATCCAAAAACGAAATTTAAATCAATTTTTTAGCAGTAACACACTTACATTTTTCATAAAACAAACACATTTTTTTCAGGAATCTACTCTCTGAAACCTAAAACTAATTTTAAAAAAACATCTTTCTAGGCATCCACTGTCCCTAATCGTGCAAGAAAATGTCAATTGACTTGTTGAAATATTGCAATCACCCTTATTAAAAAACAAAATTTAAATCAAATTTTTAGCAGTAACACACTCACATTTTTCATAAAACAAACACATTTTTTTCAGGAATCTACTCTCTGGAACCTAAAACTAATTTTAAAAAAAATCTTTCTAGGCATCCACTGTCCCTAATCGTGCAAGAAAATTTCAATTGACTTGTTGAAATATTGCAATCACCCTTATCCAAAAACGAAATTTAAATCAACTTTTTAGCAGTAACACACTCACATTTTTCATAAAACAAACACATTTTTTTCAGGAATCTACTCTCTGAAACCTAAAACTAATTTAAAAAAAACATCTTTCTAGGCATCCACTGTCCCTAATCGTGCAAGAAAATTTCAATTGACTTGTTGAAATATTGCAATCACCCTTATTCAAAAACGATATTTAAATCAACTTTTTTGCAGTAACACACTCACATTTTTCATAAAACAAACACATGTTTTTTCAGGAATCTATTCTCTGAAACCTAAAACTAATTTTAAAAAAACATCTTTCTAGGCATCCACTGTCCCTAATCGTGCAAGAAAATGTCAATTGACTTGTTGAAATATTGCAATCACCCTTATTAAAAAACAAAATGTAAATCAAATTTTTAGCAGTAACACACTCACATTTTTCATAAAACAAACACATTTTTTTCAGGAATCCACTCTCTGGAACCTAAAACTAATTTAAAAAAAAATCTTTCTAGGCATCCACTGTCCCTAATCGTGCAAGAAAATTTCAATTGACTTGTTGAAATATTGCAATCACCCTTATCCAAAAACGAAATTTAAATCAACTTTTTAGCAGTAACACACTCACATTTTTCATAAAACAAACACATTTTTTTCAGGAATCTACTCTCTGAAACCTAAAACTAATTTTAAAAAAACATCTTTCTAGGCATCCACTGTCCCTAATCGTGCAAGAAAATTTCAATTGACTTGTTGAAATATTGCAATCACCCTTATTCAAAAACGATATTTAAATCAACTTTTTTGCAGTAACACACTCACATTTTTCATAAAACAAACACATGTTTTTTCAGGAATCTATTCTCTGAAACCTAAAACTAATTTTAAAAAAACATCTTTCTAGGCATCCACTGTCCCTAATCGTGCAAGAAAATTTCAATTGACTTGTTGAAATGATGCATTCACGCCTATCCTGAAACTAAATTAAAATCAAATTTTTTGCAGTAACACACTCACATTTTTCATAAAACAAACAATAATTTTTTCAGGAATCCACTCTCTGGAACCTAAAACTAATTAAAAAAAAACATCTTTCTAGGCATCCACTGTCCCTAATCGTGCAAGAAAATTTCAATTGACTTGTTGAAATATTGCAATCACCCTTATCCAAAAACGAAATTTAAATCAACTTTTTAGCAGTAACATACTCACATTTTTCATAAAACAAACACATTTTTTTCAGGAATATACTCTCTGGAACCTAAAACTAATTTTAAAAAAACATCTTTCTAGGCATCCACTGTCCCTAATCGTGGAAGAAAATTTCAATTGACTTGTTGAAATATTGCAATCACCCTTATCCAAAAACGAAATTTAAATCAACTTTTTAGCAGTAACACACTCACATTTTTCATAAAACAAACACATTTTTTTCAGGAATCTACTCTCTGAAACCTAAAACTAATTTTAAAAAAACATCTTTCTAGGCATCCACTGTCCCTAATCGTGCAAAAAAATTTCAATTGACTTGTTGAAATATTGCAATCACCCTTATTCAAAAACGAAATTTAAATCAACTTTTTAGCAGTAACACACTCACATTTTTCATAAAACAAACACATTTTTTTCAGGAATCTACTCTCTGAAACCTAAAACTAATTAAAAAAAAATATCTTTCTAGGCATCCACTCTCCCTAATCTTCCAAGAAAATTTCAATTAACTTATTGAAATATTGCAATCACCCTTATCCAAAAACGATATTTAAATCAACTTTTTTGCAGTAACACACTCACATTTTTCATAAAACAAACACATTTTTTCAGGAATCTACTCTCTGAAACCTAAAACTAATTTAAAAAAAACATCTTTCTAGGCATCCACTGTCCCTAATCTTGCAAGAAAATTTCAATTGACTTGTTGAAATATTGCAATCACCCTTATCCAAAAACGAAATTTAAATCAACTTTTTAGCAGTAACACACTCACATTTTTCATGAAACAAACAAATTTTTTTCAGGAATCAACTCTCTGGAACCTAAAACAAATATAAAAAAACATCTTTCTATGTATCCACTCTCCCTAATCGTGCAAGAAAATTTCAATTAACTAGTTGAAATAATGCAATCACGCCTATCCTGAAGCTAAATTTAAATAAACTTTTTAGCAGTAACACACTCACATTTTTCATAAAACAAACACATTTTTTTCAGGAATCAACTCTCTGGAACCTAAAACAAATATAAAAAAACATCTTTCTAGGCATCCACTCTCCCTAATCGTGCAAGAAAATTTCAATTAACTTGTTAAAATGATGCATTCACGCTTATCCTGAAACTAAATTTAAATCAACTTTTTTGCAGTAACACACTCACATTTTTCATGAAACAAATACATTTTTTTTTCAGGAATCCACTCTCTGGAACCTATAACGAATTTGTAAAAAACATCTTTCTAGGCATCCACTCTCCCTAATCTTGCAAGAAAATTTCAATTAACTTGTTGAAATATTGCAATCACCCTTATCCAAAAACGATTTTAAATCAACTTTTTTGCAGTAACACACTCACATTTTTCATAAAACAAACACATTTTTTTCAGGAATCTACTCTCTGAAACCTAAAACTAATTTTAAAAAAACATCTTTCCTGGCATCCACTGTCCCTAATCGTGCAAGAAAAATTCAATTGACTTGTTGAAATATTGCAATCACCCTTATCCAAAAACGAAATTTAAATCAACTTTTTAGCAGTAACACACTCGTATTTTTCATAAAACAAACACATTTTTTTCTGGAATCTACTCTCTGAAACCTAAAACTAATTTTAAAAAAACATCTTTCTAGGCATCAACTGTCCCTAATCGTGCAAGAACATTTCAATTGACTTGTTGAAATATTGCAATCACCCTTATTCAAAAACAAAATTTAAATCAACTTTTTAGCAGTAACACACTCACATTTTTCATAAAATAAACACATTTTTTTCAGGAATCTACTCTCTGAAACCTAAAACTAATTTTTAAAAAACATCTTTCTAGGCATCCACTGTCCCTAATCATGCAAGAAAATTTAAATTGACTTGTTGAAATATTGCAATCACCCTTATCCAAAAACGAAATTTAAATCAACTTTTTTGCAGTAACACACTCACATTTTTCATAAAACAAACACATTTTTTCAGGAATCTACTCTCTGGAACCTAAAACTAATTAAAAAAAAACATCGTTCTAGGCATCCACTGTCCCTAATCGTGCAAGAAAATTTCAATTAACTAGTTGAAATAATGCAATCACGCCTATCCTGAAGCTAAATTTAAATAAACTTTTTAGCAGTAACACACTCACATTTTTCATGAAACAAACACATTTTTTTCAGGAATCTACTCTCTGAAACCTAAACTAATTTAAAAAAAAACATCTTTCTAGGCATCCACTGTCCCTAACCGTGCAAGAAAATTCCAATTGACTTGTTGAAATATTGCAATCACCCTTATCCAAAAACGAAATTTAAATCAACTTTTTAGCAGTAACACACTTACATTTTTCATAAAACAAACACATTTTTTTCAGGAATCTACTCTCTGAAACCTAAAACTAATTTTAAAAAAACATCTTTCTAGGCATCCACTGTCCCTAATCGTGCAAGAAAATTTCAATTGACTTGTTGAAATATTGCAATCACCCTTATCCAAAAACGAAATTTAAATCAACTTTTTAGCAGTAACACACTCACATTTTTCATAAAACAAACACATTTTTTTCAGGAATCTACTCTCTGAAACCTAAAACTAATTTAAAAAAAACATCTTTCTAGGCATCAACTGTCCCTAATCGTGCAAGAACATTTCAATTGACTTGTTGAAATATTGCAATGACCCTTATTCAAAAACGAAATTTAAATCAACTTTTTAGCAGTAACACACTCACATTTTTCATAAAACAAACACATTTTTTTCAGGAATCTACTCTCTGAAACCTAAAACTAATTAAAAAAAACATCTTTCTAGGCATCCACTGTCCCTAATCTTGCAAGAAAATTTCAATTGACTTGTTGAAATATTGCAATCACCCTTATCCAAAAACGAAATTTAAATCAACTTTTTAGCAGTAACTTACTCACATTTTTCATAAAACAAACACATTTTTTTCAGGAATCTACTCTCTGGAACCTAAAACTAATTAAAAAAAAAACATCTTTCTAGGCATCCACTGTCCCTAATCTTGCAAGAAAATTTCAATTGACTTGTTGAAATATTGCAATCACCCTTATCCAAAAACGAAATTTAAATCAACTTTTTAGCAGTAACTTACTCACATTTTTCATGAAACAAACACATTTTTTTCAGGAATCAACTCTCTGAAACCTAAAACTAATTTAAAAAAAACATCTTTCTAGGCATCCACTGTCCCTAATCGTGCAAGAAAATTTCAATTGACTTGTTGAAATATTGCAATCACCCTTATCCAAAAACGAAATTTAAATCAACTTTTTAGCAGTAACACACTCACATTTTTCATAAAACAAACACATTTTTTTCAGGAATCTACTCTCTGAAACCTAAAACTAATTTTAAAAAAACATCTTTCTAGGCATCAACTGTCCCTAATCGTGCAAGAACATTTCAATTGACTTGTTGAAATATTGCAATCACCCTTATCCAAAAACAAAATTTAAATCAACTTTTTTGCAGTAACACACTCACATTTTTCATAAAACAAACACATTTTTTTCAGGAATCTACTCTCTGGAACCTAAAACTAATTTAAAAAAAAACATCTTTCTAGGCATCCACTGTCCCTAATCTTGCAAGAAAATTTCAATTGACTTGTTGAAATATTGCAATCACCCTTATCCAAAAACGAAATTTAAATCAACTTTTTAGCAGTAACTTACTCACATTTTTCATGAAACAAACACATTTTTTTCAGGAATCAACTCTCTGGAACCTAAAACAAATATAAAAAAAACATCTTTCTATGTATCCACTCTCCCTAATCGTGCAAGAAAATTTCAATTAGCTGGTTGAAATAATGCAATCACGCCTATCCAAAAACGAAATTAAAATCAACTTTTTAGCAGTAACACACTTACATTTTTCATAAAACAAATACATTTTTTTCAGGAATCTACTCTCTGAAACCTAAAACTAATTTTAAAAAAACATCTTTCTAGGCATCCACTGTCCCTAATCGTGCAAGAAAATTTCAATTGACTTGTTGAAATATTGCAATCACCCTTATTCAAAAACAAAATTTAAATCAAATTTTTAGCAGTAACACACTCACATTTTTCATAAAACAAACACATTTTTTTTCAGGAATCTACTCTCTGAAACCTAAAACTAATTTTAAAAAAACATCTTTCTAGGCATCCACTGTCCCTAATCGTGCAAGAAAATTTCAATTGACTTGTTGAAATATTGCAATCACTCTTATTCAAAAACGAAATGTAAATCAACTTTTTAGCAGTAACACACTCACATTTTTCATAAAACAAACACATTTTTTTCAGGAATCTACTCTCTGAAACCTAAAACTAATTTTAAAAAAACATCTTTTTTAGGCATCCACTGTCCCTAATCATGCAAGAAAATTTCAATTGACTTGTTGAAATATTGCAATGACCCTTATTCAAAAACGAAATTTAAATCAACTTTTTAGCAGTAACACACTCACATTTTACATAAAACAAACACATTTTTTTCAGGAATCTACTCTCTGAAACCTAAAACTAATTAAAAAAAAATATCTTTCTAGGCATACACTGTCCCTAATCTTGCAAGAAAATTTCAATTGACTTGTTGAAATATTGCAATCACCCTTATCCAAAAACGAAATTTAAATCAACTTTTTAGCAGTAACTTACTCACATTTTTCATAAAACAAACACATTTTTTTCAGGAATCTACTCTCTGAAACCTAAAACTAATTTTAAAAAAACATCTTTCTAGGCATCCACTGTCCCTAATCGTGCAAGAAAATTTCAATTGACTTGTTGAAATATTGCAATCACCCTTATTCAAAAACGATATTTAAATCAACTTTTTTGCAGTAACACACTCACATTTTTCATAATACAAACACATGTTTTTTCAGGAATCTATTCTCTGAAACCTAAAACTAATTTTAAAAAAACATCTTTCTAGGCATCCACTGTCCCTAATCGTGCAAGAAAATTTCAATTGACTTGTTGAAATGATGCATTCACGCCTATCCTGAAACTAAATTAAAATCAAATTTTTTGCAGTAACACACTCACATTTTTCATAAAACAAACAATAATTTTTTCAGGAATCCACTCTCTGGAACCTAAAACTAATTAAAAAAAAACATCTTTCTAGGCATCCACTGTCCCTAATCGTGCAAGAAAATTTCAATTGACTTGTTGAAATATTGCAATCACCCTTATCCAAAAACGAAATTTAAATCAACTTTTTAGCAGTAACATACTCACATTTTTCATAAAACAAACACATTTTTTTCAGGAATATACTCTCTGGAACCTAAAACTAATTTTAAAAAAACATCTTTCTAGGCATCCACTGTCCCTAATCGTGGAAGAAAATTTCAATTGACTTGTTGAAATATTGCAATCACCCTTATCCAAAAACGAAATTTAAATCAACTTTTTAGCAGTAACACACTCACATTTTTCATAAAACAAACACATTTTTTTCAGGAATCTACTCTCTGAAACCTAAAACTAATTTTAAAAAAACATCTTTCTAGGCATCCACTGTCCCTAATCGTGCAAAAAAATTTCAATTGACTTGTTGAAATATTGCAATCACCCTTATTCAAAAACGAAATTTAAATCAACTTTTTAGCAGTAACACACTCACATTTTTCATAAAACAAACACATTTTTTTCAGGAATCTACTCTCTGAAACCTAAAACTAATTAAAAAAAATATCTTTCTAGGCATCCACTCTCCCTAATCTTCCAAGAAAATTTCAATTAACTTATTGAAATATTGCAATCACCCTTATCCAAAAACGATATTTAAATCAACTTTTTTGCAGTAACACACTCACATTTTTCATAAAACAAACACATTTTTTCAGGAATCTACTCTCTGAAACCTAAAACTAATTTAAAAAAAACATCTTTCTAGGCATCCACTGTCCCTAATCTTGCAAGAAAATTTCAATTGACTTGTTGAAATATTGCAATCACCCTTATCCAAAAACGAAATTTAAATCAACTTTTTAGCAGTAACACACTCACATTTTTCATGAAACAAACAAATTTTTTTCAGGAATCAACTCTCTGGAACCTAAAACAAATATAAAAAAACATCTTTCTATGTATCCACTCTCCCTAATCGTGCAAGAAAATTTCAATTAACTAGTTGAAATAATGCAATCACGCCTATCCTGAAGCTAAATTTAAATAAACTTTTTAGCAGTAACACACTCACATTTTTCATAAAACAAACACATTTTTTTCAGGAATCAACTCTCTGGAACCTAAAACAAATATAAAAAAACATCTTTCTAGGCATCCACTCTCCCTAATCGTGCAAGAAAATTTCAATTAACTTGTTAAAATGATGCATTCACGCTTATCCTGAAACTAAATTTAAATCAACTTTTTTGCAGTAACACACTCACATTTTTCATGAAACAAATACATTTTTTTTTCAGGAATCCACTCTCTGGAACCTATAACGAATTTGTAAAAAACATCTTTCTAGGCATCCACTCTCCCTAATCTTGCAAGAAAATTTCAATTAACTTGTTGAAATATTGCAATCACCCTTATCCAAAAACGATTTTAAATCAACTTTTTTGCAGTAACACACTCACATTTTTCATAAAACAAACACATTTTTTTCAGGAATCTACTCTCTGAAACCTAAAACTAATTTTTAAAAAACATCTTTCTAGGCATCCACTGTCCCTAATCATGCAAGAAAATTTAAATTGACTTGTTGAAATATTGCAATCACCCTTATCCAAAAACGAAATTTAAATCAACTTTTTTGCAGTAACACACTCACATTTTTCATAAAACAAACACATTTTTTTCAGGAATCTACTCTCTGGAACCTAAAACTAATTAAAAAAAAACATCGTTCTAGGCATCCACTGTCCCTAATCGTGCAAGAAAATTTCAATTAACTAGTTGAAATAATGCAATCACGCCTATCCTGAAGCTAAATTTAAATAAACTTTTTAGCAGTAACACACTCACATTTTTCATAAAACAAACACATTTTTTTCAGGAATCTACTCTCTGAAACCTAAACTAATTTTAAAAAAAACATCTTTCTAGGCATCCACTGTCCCTAACCGTGCAAGAAAATTCCAATTGACTTGTTGAAATATTGCAATCACCCTTATCCAAAAACGAAATTTAAATCAACTTTTTAGCAGTAACACACTTACATTTTTCATAAAACAAACACATATTTTTTCAGGAATCTACTCTCTGAAACCTAAAACTAATTTTAAAAAAACATCTTTCTAGGCATCCACTGTCCCTAATCGTGCAAGAAAATTTCAATTGACTTGTTGAAATATTGCAATCACCCTTATCCAAAAACGAAATTTAAATCAACTTTTTAGCAGTAACACACTCACATTTTTCATAAAACAAACACATTTTTTTCAGGAATCTACTCTCTGAAACCTAAAACTAATTTAAAAAAAACATCTTTCTAGGCATCAACTGTCCCTAATCGTGCAAGAACATTTCAATTGACTTGTTGAAATATTGCAATGACCCTTATTCAAAAACGAAATTTAAATCAACTTTTTAGCAGTAACACACTCACATTTTTCATAAAACAAACACATTTTTTTCAGGAATCTACTCTCTGAAACCTAAAACTAATTAAAAAAAACATCTTTCTAGGCATCCACTGTCCCTAATCTTGCAAGAAAATTTCAATTGACTTGTTGAAATATTGCAATCACCCTTATCCAAAAACGAAATTTAAATCAACTTTTTAGCAGTAACTTACTCACATTTTTCATAAAACAAACACATTTTTTTCAGGAATCTACTCTCTGGAACCTAAAACTAATTTTAAAAAAAACATCTTTCTAGGCATCCACTGTCCCTAATCTTGCAAGAAAATTTCAATTGACTTGTTGAAATATTGCAATCACCCTTATCCAAAAACGAAATTTAAATCAACTTTTTAGCAGTAACTTACTCACATTTTTCATGAAACAAACACATTTTTTTCAGGAATCAACTCTCTGAAACCTAAAACTAATTTAAAAAAAAATCTTTCTAGGCATCCACTTTCCCTAATCGTGCAAGAAAATTTCAATTGACTTGTTGAAATATTGCAATCACCCTTATCCAAAAACGAAATTTAAATCAACTTTTTAGCAGTAACACACTCACATTTTTCATAAAACAAACACATTTTTTTCAGGAATCTACTCTCTGAAACCTAAAACTAATTTTAAAAAAACATCTTTCTAGGCATCAACTGTCCCTAATCGTGCAAGAACATTTCAATTGACTTGTTGAAATATTGCAATCACCCTTATCCAAAAACAAAATTTAAATCAACTTTTTTGCAGTAACACACTCACATTTTTCATAAAACAAACACATTTTTTTCAGGAATCTACTCTCTGGAACCTAAAACTAATTTAAAAAAAAACATCTTTCTAGGCATCCACTGTCCCTAATCTTGCAAGAAAATTTCAATTGACTTGTTGAAATATTGCAATCACCCTTATCCAAAAACGAAATTTAAATCAACTTTTTAGCAGTAACTTACTCACATTTTTCATGAAACAAACACATTTTTTTCAGGAATCAACTCTCTGGAACCTAAAACAAATATAAAAAAAACATCTTTCTATGTATCCACTCTCCCTAATCGTGCAAGAAAATTTCAATTAGCTGGTTGAAATAATGCAATCACGCCTATCCTGAAGCTAAATTTAAATAAACTTTTTAGCAGTAACACACTCACATTTTTCATAAAACAAACACATTTTTTTCAGGAATCTACTCTCTGAAACCTAAACTAATTTAAAAAAAACATCTTTCTAGGCATCCACTGTCCCTAATCGTGCAAGAAAATTTCAATTGACTTGTTGAAATATTGCAATCACCCTTATCCAAAAACGAAATTAAAATCAACTTTTTAGCAGTAACACACTTACATTTTTCATAAAACAAATACATTTTTTTCAGGAATCTACTCTCTGAAACCTAAAACTAATTTTAAAAAAACATCTTTCTAGACATCCACTGTCCCTAATCGTGCAAGAAAATTTCAATTCACTTGTTGAAATATTGCAATCACCCTTATTCAAAAACAAAATTTAAATCAAATTTTTAGCAGTAACACACTCACATTTTTCATAAAACAAACACATTTTTTTTCAGGAATCTACTCTCTGAAACCTAAAACTAATTTTAAAAAAACATCTTTCTAGGCATCCACTGTCCCTAATCGTGCAAGAAAATTTCAATTGACTTGTTGAAATATTGCAATCACTCTTATTCAAAAACGAAATGTAAATCAACTTTTTAGCAGTAACACACTCACATTTTTCATAAAACAAACACATTTTTTTCAGGAATCTACTCTCTGAAACCTAAAACTAATTTTAAAAAAACATCTTTTTTAGGCATCCACTGTCCCTAATCGTGCAAGAAAATTTCAATTGACTTGTTGAAATATTGCAATGACCCTTATTCAAAAACGAAATTTAAATCAACTTTTTAGCAGTAACACACTCACATTTTACATAAAACAAACACATTTTTTTCAGGAATCTACTCTCTGAAACCTAAAACTAATTAAAAAAAAATATCTTTCTAGGCATACACTGTCCCTAATCTTGCAAGAAAATTTCAATTGACTTGTTGAAATATTGCAATCACCCTTATCCAAAAACGAAATTTAAATCAACTTTTTAGCAGTAACTTACTCACATTTTTCATAAAACAAACACATTTTTTTCAGGAATCTACTCTCTGAAACCTAAAACTAATTTTAAAAAAACATCTTTCTAGGCATCCACTGTCCCTAATCGTGCAAGAAAATTTCAATTGACTTGTTGAAATATTGCAATCACCCTTATTCAAAAACAAAATTTAAATCACATTTTTAGCAGTAACACACTCACATTTTTCATAAAACAAACACATTTTTTTTCAGGAATCTACTCTCTGAAACCTAAAACTAATTTAAAAAAAAATCTTTCTAGGCATCCACTGTCCCTAATCGTGCAAGAATATTTCAATTGCCTTTTGAAATATTGCAATCACCCTTATCCAAAAACCAAATTTAAATCAACTTTTTAGCAGTAACACACTCACATTTTTCATAAAACAAACACATTTTTTTCAGGAATCTACTCTCTGAAACCTAAAACTAATTTTAAAAAAACATCTTTCTAGGCATCCACTGTCCCTAATCGTGCAAGAAAATTTCAATTGACTTGTTGAAATATTGCAATGACCCTTATTCAAAAACGAAATTTAAATCAACTTTTTAGCAGTAACACACTCACATTTTTCATAAAACAAACACATTTTTTTCAGGAATCTACTCTCTGAAACCTAAAACTAATTTTAAAAAAACATCTTTCTAGGCATCCACTGTCCCTAATTGTGCAAGAAAATTTCAATTGACTTGTTGAAATATTGCAATGACCCTTATTCAAAAACGAAATTTAAATCAATTTTTTAGCAGTAACACACTCACATTTTTCATAAAACAAACACATTTTTTTCAGGAATCTACTCTCTGAAACCTAAAACTAATTTTAAAAAAACATCTTTCTAGGCATCCACTCTCCCTAACCTTGCAAGAAAATTTCAATTAACTTGTTGAAATATTGCAATCACCCTTATCCAAAAACGATATTTAAATCATCTTTTTTGCACTAACACACTCACATTTTTCATAAAACAAACACATTTTTTTCAGGAATCTACTCTCTGAAACCTAAAACTAATTTTAAAAAAACATCTTTCTAGGCATCCACTGTCCCTAATCGTGCAAGAAAATTTCAATTGACTTGTTGAAATATTGCAATGACCCTTATTCAAAAACGAAATTTAAATCAACTTTTTAGCAGTAACACACTCACATTTTTCTTAAAACAAACACATTTTTTTCAGGAATCTACTCTCTGAAACCTAAAACTAATTTTAAAAAAACATCTTTCTAGGCATCCACTGTCCCTAATCGTGCAAGAAAATTTCAATTGACTTGTTGAAATATTGCAATCACCCTTATCCAAAAACGAAATGTAAATCAACTTTTTAGCAGTAACACACTCACATTTTTCATAAAACAAACACATTTTTTTCAGGAATCTACTCTCTGAAACCTAAAACTAATTTTAAAAAAACATCTTTCTAGGCATCCACTGTCCCTAATCGTGCAAGAAAATTTCAATTGACTTGTTGAAATATTGCAATGACCCTTATTCAAAAACGAAATTTAAATCAACTTTTTAGCAGTAACACACTCACATTTTTCATAAAACAAACACATTTTTTTCAGGAATCTACTCTCTGAAACCTAAAACTAATTTTAAAAAAACATCTTTCTAGGCATCCACTGTCCCTAATCGTGCAAGAAAATTTCAATTGACTTGTTGAAATGATGCATTCACGCCTATCCTGAAACTAAATTAAAATCAAATTTTTTGCAGTAACACACTCACATTTTTCATAAAACAAACAATAATTTTTTCAGGAATCCACTCTCTGGAACCTAAAACTAATTAAAAAAAAACATCTTTCTAGGCATCCACTGTCCCTAATCGTGCAAGAAAATTTCAATTGACTTGTTGAAATATTGCAATCACCCTTATCCAAAAATGAAATTTAAATCAACTTTTTAGCAGTAACATACTCACATTTTTCATAAAACAAACACATTTTTTTCAGGAATATACTCTCTGGAACCTAAAACTAATTTTAAAAAAACATCTTTCTAGGCATCCACTGTCCCTAATCGTGGAAGAAAATTTCAATTGACTTGTTGAAATATTGCAATCACCCTTATCCAAAAACGAAATTTAAATCAACTTTTTAGCAGTAACATACTCACATTTTTCATAAAACAAACACATTTTTTTCAGGAATCTACTCTCTGGAACCTAAAACTAATTTAAAAAAAACATCTTTCTAGGCATCCACTGTCCCTAATCGTGCAAGAATATTTCAATTGACTTGTTGAAATATTGCAATCACCCTTATCCAAAAACAAAATTTAAATCAACTTTTTAGCAGTAACACACTCACATTTTTCATAAAACAAACACATTTTTTTCAGGAATCTACTCTCTGAAACCTAAAACTAATTTTAAAAAAACATCTTTCTAGGCATCCACTGTCCCTAATCGTGCAAGAAAATTTCAATTGACTTGTTGAAATATTGCAATCACCCTTATCCAAAAACGAAATTTGAATCAACTTTTTAGCAGTAACACACTCACATTTTTCATAAAACAAACACATTTTTTTCAGGAATCTACTCTCTGAAACCTAAAACTAATTTTAAAAAAACATCTTTCTAGGCATCAACTGTCCCTAATCGTGCAAAAACATTTCAATTGACTTGTTGAAATATTGCAATCACCCTTATTCAAAAACAAAATTTAAATCAACTTTTTAGCAGTAACACACTCACATTTTCCATAAAATAAACACATTTTTTTCAGGAATCTACTCTCTGAAACCTAAAACTAATTTTTAAAAAAACATCATTCTAGGCATCCACTGTCCCTAATCATGCAAGAAAATTTAAATTGACTTGTTGAAATATTGCAATCACCCTTATCCAAAAACGAAATTTAAATCAACTTTTTTGCAGTAACACACTCACATTTTTTATAAAACAAATACATTTTTGTCAGGAATCTACTCTCTGGAACCTAAAACTAATTTTAAAAAAAACATCTTTCTAGGCATCCACTGTCCCTAATCTTGCAAGAAAATTTCAATTGACTTGTTGAAATATTGCAATCACCCTTATCCAAAAACAAAATTTAAATCAACTTTTTAGCAGTAACTTACTCATATTTTTCATGAAACAAACACATTTTTTTCAGGAATCAACTCTCAGGAACCTAAAACAAATATAAAAAAAACATCTTTCTATGTATCCACTCTCCCTAATCGTGCAAGAAAATTTCAATTAACTAGTTGAAATAATGCAATCACACCTATCCTGAAGCTAAATTTAAATAAACTTTTTAGCAGTAACACACTCACATTTTTCATAAAACAAACACATTTTTTTCAGGAATCTACTCTCTGAAACCTAAACTAATTAAAAAAAAACATCTTTCTAGGCATCCACTGTCCCTAATCGTGCAAGAAAATTTCAATTGACTTGTTGAAATATTGCAATCACCCTTATCCAAAAACGAAATTTAAATCAACTTTTTAGCAGTAACACACTTACATTTTTCATAAAACAAACACATTTTTTTCAGGAATCTACTCTCTGAAACCTAAAACTAATTTTGAAAAAACATCTTTCTAGGCATCCACTGTCCCTAATCGTGCAAGAAAATGTCAATTGACTTGTTGAAATATTGCAATCACCCTTATTCAAAAACAAAATTTAAATCAAATTTTTAGCAGTAACACACTCACATTTTTCATAAAACAAACACATTTTTTTCAGGAATCTACTCTCTGGAACCTAAAACTAATTTTAAAAAAACATCTTTCTAGGCATCCACTGTCCCTAATCGTGCAAGAAAATTTCAATTGACTTGTTGAAATATTGCAATCACCCTTATCCAAAAACGAAATTTAAATCAACTTTTTAGCAGGAACACACTCACATTTTTCATAAAACAAACACATTTTTTTCAGGAATATACTCTCTGGAACCTAAAACTAATTTTAAAAAAACATCTTTCTAGGCATCCACTGTCCCTAATCGTGGAAGAAAATTTCAATTGACTTGTTGAAATATTGCAATCACCCTTATCCAAAAACGAAATTTAAATCAACTTTTTAGCAGTAACACACTCACATTTTTCATAAAACAAACACATTTTTTTCAGGAATCTACTCTCTGAAACCTAAAACTAATTTTAAAAAAACATCTTTCTAGGCATCCACTGTCCCTAATCGTGCAAAAAAATTTCAATTGACTTGTTGAAATATTGCAATCACCCTTATTCAAAAACGAAATTTAAATCAACTTTTTAGCAGTAACACACTCACATTTTTCATAAAACAAACACATTTTTTTCAGGAATCTACTCTCTGAAACCTAAAACTAATTAAAAAAAAATATCTTTCTAGGCATCCACTCTCCCTAATCTTCCAAGAAAATTTCAATTAACTTATTGAAATATTGCAATCACCCTTATCCAAAAACGATATTTAAATCAACTTTTTTGCAGTAACACACTCACATTTTTCATAAAACAAACACATTTTTTCAGGAATCTACTCTCTGAAACCTAAAACTAATTTAAAAAAAACATCTTTCTAGGCATCCACTGTCCCTAATCTTGCAAGAAAATTTCAATTGACTTGTTGAAATATTGCAATCACCCTTATCCAAAAACGAAATTTAAATCAACTTTTTAGCAGTAACACACTCACATTTTTCATGAAACAAACAAATTTTTTTCAGGAATCAACTCTCTGGAACCTAAAACAAATATAAAAAAACATCTTTCTATGTATCCACTCTCCCTAATCGTGCAAGAAAATTTCAATTAACTAGTTGAAATAATGCAATCACGCCTATCCTGAAGCTAAATTTAAATAAACTTTTTAGCAGTAACACACTCACATTTTTCATAAAACAAACACATTTTTTTCAGGAATCAACTCTCTGGAACCTAAAACAAATATAAAAAAACATCTTTCTAGGCATCCACTCTCCCTAATCGTGCAAGAAAATTTCAATTAACTTGTTAAAATGATGCATTCACGCTTATCCTGAAACTAAATTTAAATCAACTTTTTTGCAGTAACACACTCACATTTTTCATGAAACAAATACATTTTTTTTTCAGGAATCCACTCTCTGGAACCTATAACGAATTTGTAAAAAACATCTTTCTAGGCATCCACTCTCCCTAATCTTGCAAGAAAATTTCAATTAACTTGTTGAAATATTGCAATCACCCTTATCCAAAAACGATTTTAAATCAACTTTTTTGCAGTAACACACTCACATTTTTCATAAAACAAACACATTTTTTTCAGGAATCTACTCTCTGAAACCTAAAACTAATTTTAAAAAAACATCTTTCCTGGCATCCACTGTCCCTAATCGTGCAAGAAAAATTCAATTGACTTGTTGAAATATTGCAATCACCCTTATCCAAAAACGAAATTTAAATCAACTTTTTAGCAGTAACACACTCGTATTTTTCATAAAACAAACACATTTTTTTCTGGAATCTACTCTCTGAAACCTAAAACTAATTTTAAAAAAACATCTTTCTAGGCATCAACTGTCCCTAATCGTGCAAGAACATTTCAATTGACTTGTTGAAATATTGCAATCACCCTTATTCAAAAACAAAATTTAAATCAACTTTTTAGCAGTAACACACTCACATTTTTCATAAAATAAACACATTTTTTTCAGGAATCTACTCTCTGAAACCTAAAACTAATTTTTAAAAAACATCTTTCTAGGCATCCACTGTCCCTAATCATGCAAGAAAATTTAAATTGACTTGTTGAAATATTGCAATCACCCTTATCCAAAAACGAAATTTAAATCAACTTTTTTGCAGTAACACACTCACATTTTTCATAAAACAAACACATTTTTTTCAGGAATCTACTCTCTGGAACCTAAAACTAATTAAAAAAAAACATCGTTCTAGGCATCCACTGTCCCTAATCGTGCAAGAAAATTTCAATTAACTAGTTGAAATAATGCAATCACGCCTATCCTGAAGCTAAATTTAAATAAACTTTTTAGCAGTAACACACTCACATTTTTCATGAAACAAACACATTTTTTTCAGGAATCTACTCTCTGAAACCTAAACTAATTTAAAAAAAAACATCTTTCTAGGCATCCACTGTCCCTAACCGTGCAAGAAAATTCCAATTGACTTGTTGAAATATTGCAATCACCCTTATCCAAAAACGAAATTTAAATCAACTTTTTAGCAGTAACACACTTACATTTTTCATAAAACAAACACATTTTTTTCAGGAATCTACTCTCTGAAACCTAAAACTAATTTTAAAAAAACATCTTTCTAGGCATCCACTGTCCCTAATCGTGCAAGAAAATTTCAATTGACTTGTTGAAATATTGCAATCACCCTTATCCAAAAACGAAATTTAAATCAACTTTTTAGCAGTAACACACTCACATTTTTCATAAAACAAACACATTTTTTTCAGGAATCTACTCTCTGAAACCTAAAACTAATTTAAAAAAAACATCTTTCTAGGCATCAACTGTCCCTAATCGTGCAAGAACATTTCAATTGACTTGTTGAAATATTGCAATGACCCTTATTCAAAAACGAAATTTAAATCAACTTTTTAGCAGTAACACACTCACATTTTTCATAAAACAAACACATTTTTTTCAGGAATCTACTCTCTGAAACCTAAAACTAATTAAAAAAAACATCTTTCTAGGCATCCACTGTCCCTAATCTTGCAAGAAAATTTCAATTGACTTGTTGAAATATTGCAATCACCCTTATCCAAAAACGAAATTTAAATCAACTTTTTTGCAGTAACACACTCACATTTTTCATAAAACAAACACATTTTTTTCAGGAATCTACTCTCTGGAACCTAAAACTAATTAAAAAAAAACATCGTTCTAGGCATCCACTGTCCCTAATCGTGCAAGAAAATTTCAATTAACTAGTTGAAATAATGCAATCACGCCTATCCTGAAGCTAAATTTAAATAAACTTTTTAGCAGTAACACACTCACATTTTTCATGAAACAAACACATTTTTTTCAGGAATCTACTCTCTGAAACCTAAACTAATTTAAAAAAAAACATCTTTCTAGGCATCCACTGTCCCTAACCGTGCAAGAAAATTCCAATTGACTTGTTGAAATATTGCAATCACCCTTATCCAAAAACGAAATTTAAATCAACTTTTTAGCAGTAACACACTTACATTTTTCATAAAACAAACACATTTTTTTCAGGAATCTACTCTCTGAAACCTAAAACTAATTTTAAAAAAACATCTTTCTAGGCATCCACTGTCCCTAATCGTGCAAGAAAATTTCAATTGACTTGTTGAAATATTGCAATCACCCTTATCCAAAAACGAAATTTAAATCAACTTTTTAGCAGTAACACACTCACATTTTTCATAAAACAAACACATTTTTTTCAGGAATCTACTCTCTGAAACCTAAAACTAATTTAAAAAAAACATCTTTCTAGGCATCAACTGTCCCTAATCGTGCAAGAACATTTCAATTGACTTGTTGAAATATTGCAATGACCCTTATTCAAAAACGAAATTTAAATCAACTTTTTAGCAGTAACACACTCACATTTTTCATAAAACAAACACATTTTTTTCAGGAATCTACTCTCTGAAACCTAAAACTAATTAAAAAAAACATCTTTCTAGGCATCCACTGTCCCTAATCTTGCAAGAAAATTTCAATTGACTTGTTGAAATATTGCAATCACCCTTATCCAAAAACGAAATTTAAATCAACTTTTTAGCAGTAACTTACTCACATTTTTCATAAAACAAACACATTTTTTTCAGGAATCTACTCTCTGGAACCTAAAACTAATTAAAAAAAAAACATCTTTCTAGGCATCCACTGTCCCTAATCTTGCAAGAAAATTTCAATTGACTTGTTGAAATATTGCAATCACCCTTATCCAAAAACGAAATTTAAATCAACTTTTTAGCAGTAACTTACTCACATTTTTCATGAAACAAACACATTTTTTTCAGGAATCAACTCTCTGAAACCTAAAACTAATTTAAAAAAAACATCTTTCTAGGCATCCACTGTCCCTAATCGTGCAAGAAAATTTCAATTGACTTGTTGAAATATTGCAATCACCCTTATCCAAAAACGAAATTTAAATCAACTTTTTAGCAGTAACACACTCACATTTTTCATAAAACAAACACATTTTTTTCAGGAATCTACTCTCTGAAACCTAAAACTAATTTTAAAAAAACATCTTTCTAGGCATCAACTGTCCCTAATCGTGCAAGAACATTTCAATTGACTTGTTGAAATATTGCAATCACCCTTATCCAAAAACAAAATTTAAATCAACTTTTTTGCAGTAACACACTCACATTTTTCATAAAACAAACACATTTTTTTCAGGAATCTACTCTCTGGAACCTAAAACTAATTTAAAAAAAACATCTTTCTAGGCATCCACTGTCCCTAATCTTGCAAGAAAATTTCAATTGACTTGTTGAAATATTGCAATCACCCTTATCCAAAAACGAAATTTAAATCAACTTTTTAGCAGTAACTTACTCACATTTTTCATGAAACAAACACATTTTTTTCAGGAATCAACTCTCTGGAACCTAAAACAAATATAAAAAAAACATCTTTCTATGTATCCACTCTCCCTAATCGTGCAAGAAAATTTCAATTAGCTGGTTGAAATAATGCAATCACGCCTATCCTGAAGCTAAATTTAAATAAACTTTTTAGCAGTAACACACTCACATTTTTCATAAAACAAACACATTTTTTTCAGGAATCTACTCTCTGAAACCTAAACTAATTTAAAAAAAACATCTTTCTAGGCATCCACTGTCCCTAATCGTGCAAGAAAATTTCAATTGACTTGTTGAAATATTGCAATCACCCTTATCCAAAAACGAAATTAAAATCAACTTTTTAGCAGTAACACACTTACATTTTTCATAAAACAAATACATTTTTTTCAGGAATCTACTCTCTGAAACCTAAAACTAATTTTAAAAAAACATCTTTCTAGGCATCCACTGTCCCTAATCGTGCAAGAAAATTTCAATTGACTTGTTGAAATATTGCAATCACCCTTATTCAAAAACAAAATTTAAATCAAATTTTTAGCAGTAACACACTCACATTTTTCATAAAACAAACACATTTTTTTTCAGGAATCTACTCTCTGAAACCTAAAACTAATTTTAAAAAAACATCTTTCTAGGCATCCACTGTCCCTAATCGTGCAAGAAAATTTCAATTGACTTGTTGAAATATTGCAATCACTCTTATTCAAAAACGAAATGTAAATCAACTTTTTAGCAGTAACACACTCACATTTTTCATAAAACAAACACATTTTTTTCAGGAATCTACTCTCTGAAACCTAAAACTAATTTTAAAAAAACATCTTTTTTAGGCATCCACTGTCCCTAATCGTGCAAGAAAATTTCAATTGACTTGTTGAAATATTGCAATGACCCTTATTCAAAAACGAAATTTAAATCAACTTTTTAGCAGTAACACACTCACATTTTACATAAAACAAACACATTTTTTTCAGGAATCTACTCTCTGAAACCTAAAACTAATTAAAAAAAAATATCTTTCTAGGCATACACTGTCCCTAATCTTGCAAGAAAATTTCAATTGACTTGTTGAAATATTGCAATCACCCTTATCCAAAAACGAAATTTAAATCAACTTTTTAGCAGTAACTTACTCACATTTTTCATAAAACAAACACATTTTTTTCAGGAATCTACTCTCTGAAACCTAAAACTAATTTTAAAAAAACATCTTTCTAGGCATCCACTGTCCCTAATCGTGCAAGAAAATTTCAATTGACTTGTTGAAATATTGCAATCACCCTTATTCAAAAACGATATTTAAATCAACTTTTTTGCAGTAACACACTCACATTTTTCATAATACAAACACATGTTTTTTCAGGAATCTATTCTCTGAAACCTAAAACTAATTTTAAAAAAACATCTTTCTAGGCATCCACTGTCCCTAATCGTGCAAGAAAATTTCAATTGACTTGTTGAAATGATGCATTCACGCCTATCCTGAAACTAAATTAAAATCAAATTTTTTGCAGTAACACACTCACATTTTTCATAAAACAAACAATAATTTTTTCAGGAATCCACTCTCTGGAACCTAAAACTAATTAAAAAAAAACATCTTTCTAGGCATCCACTGTCCCTAATCGTGCAAGAAAATTTCAATTGACTTGTTGAAATATTGCAATCACCCTTATCCAAAAACGAAATTTAAATCAACTTTTTAGCAGTAACATACTCACATTTTTCATAAAACAAACACATTTTTTTCAGGAATATACTCTCTGGAACCTAAAACTAATTTTAAAAAAACATCTTTCTAGGCATCCACTGTCCCTAATCGTGGAAGAAAATTTCAATTGACTTGTTGAAATATTGCAATCACCCTTATCCAAAAACGAAATTTAAATCAACTTTTTAGCAGTAACACACTCACATTTTTCATAAAACAAACACATTTTTTTCAGGAATCTACTCTCTGAAACCTAAAACTAATTTTAAAAAAACATCTTTCTAGGCATCCACTGTCCCTAATCGTGCAAAAAAATTTCAATTGACTTGTTGAAATATTGCAATCACCCTTATTCAAAAACGAAATTTAAATCAACTTTTTAGCAGTAACACACTCACATTTTTCATAAAACAAACACTTTTTTTTCAGGAATCTACTCTCTGAAACCTAAAACTAATTAAAAAAAATATCTTTCTAGGCATCCACTCTCCCTAATCTTCCAAGAAAATTTCAATTAACTTATTGAAATATTGCAATCACCCTTATCCAAAAACGATATTTAAATCAACTTTTTTGCAGTAACACACTCACATTTTTCATAAAACAAACACATTTTTTCAGGAATCTACTCTCTGAAACCTAAAACTAATTTAAAAAAAACATCTTTCTAGGCATCCACTGTCCCTAATCTTGCAAGAAAATTTCAATTGACTTGTTGAAATATTGCAATCACCCTTATCCAAAAACGAAATTTAAATCAACTTTTTAGCAGTAACACACTCACATTTTTCATGAAACAAACAAATTTTTTTCAGGAATCAACTCTCTGGAACCTAAAACAAATATAAAAAAACATCTTTCTATGTATCCACTCTCCCTAATCGTGCAAGAAAATTTCAATTAACTAGTTGAAATAATGCAATCACGCCTATCCTGAAGCTAAATTTAAATAAACTTTTTAGCAGTAACACACTCACATTTTTCATAAAACAAACACATTTTTTTCAGGAATCAACTCTCTGGAACCTAAAACAAATATAAAAAAACATGTATCTAGGCATCCACTCTCCCTAATCGTGCAAGAAAATTTCAATTAACTTGTTAAAATGATGCATTCACGCTTATCCTGAAACTAAATTTAAATCAACTTTTTTGCAGTAACACACTCACATTTTTCATGAAACAAATACATTTTTTTTTCAGGAATCCACTCTCTGGAACCTATAACGAATTTGTAAAAAACATCTTTCTAGGCATCCACTCTCCCTAATCTTGCAAGAAAATTTCAATTAACTTGTTGAAATATTGCAATCACCCTTATCCAAAAACGATTTTAAATCAACTTTTTTGCAGTAACACACTCACATTTTTCATAAAACAAACACATTTTTTTCAGGAATCTACTCTCTGAAACCTAAAACTAATTTTAAAAAAACATCTTTCCTGGCATCCACTGTCCCTAATCGTGCAAGAAAAATTCAACTGACTTGTTGAAATATTGCAATCACCCTTATCCAAAAACGAAATTTAAATCAACTTTTTAGCAGTAACACACTCACATTTTTCATAAAACAAACACATTTTTTTCTGGAATCTACTCTCTGAAACCTAAAACTAATTTTAAAAAAACATCTTTCTAGGCATCAACTGTCCCTAATCGTGCAAGAACATTTCAATTGACTTGTTGAAATATTGCAATCACCCTTATTCAAAAACAAAATTTAAATCAACTTTTTAGCAGTAACACACTCACATTTTTCATAAAATAAACACATTTTTTTCAGGAATCTACTCTCTGAAACCTAAAACTAATTTTTAAAAAACATCTTTCTAGGCATCCACTGTCCCTAATCATGCAAGAAAATTTAAATTGACTTGTTGAAATATTGCAATCACCCTTATCCAAAAACGAAATTTAAATCAACTTTTTTGCAGTAACACACTCACATTTTTCATAAAACAAACACATTTTTTTCAGGAATCTACTCTCTGGAACCTAAAACTAATTAAAAAAAAACATCGTTCTAGGCATCCACTGTCCCTAATCGTGCAAGAAAATTTCAATTAACTAGTTGAAATAATGCAATCACGCCTATCCTGAAGCTAAATTTAAATAAACTTTTTAGCAGTAACACACTCACATTTTTCATAAAACAAACACATTTTTTTCAGGAATCTACTCTCTGAAACCTAAACTAATTTAAAAAAAAACATCTTTCTAGGCATCCACTGTCCCTAACCGTGCAAGAAAATTCCAATTGACTTGTTGAAATATTGCAATCACCCTTATCCAAAAACGAAATTTAAATCAACTTTTTAGCAGTAACACACTTACATTTTTCATAAAACAAACACATATTTTTTCAGGAATCTACTCTCTGAAACCTAAAACTAATTTTAAAAAAACATCTTTCTAGGCATCCACTGTCCCTAATCGTGCAAGAAAATTTCAATTGACTTGTTGAAATATTGCAATCACCCTTATCCAAAAACGAAATTTAAATCAACTTTTTAGCAGTAACACACTCACATTTTTCATAAAACAAACACATTTTTTTCAGGAATCTACTCTCTGAAACCTAAAACTAATTTAAAAAAAACATCTTTCTAGGCATCAACTGTCCCTAATCGTGCAAGAACATTTCAATTGACTTGTTGAAATATTGCAATGACCCTTATTCAAAAACGAAATTTAAATCAACTTTTTAGCAGTAACACACTCACATTTTTCATAAAACAAACACATTTTTTTCAGGAATCTACTCTCTGAAACCTAAAACTAATTAAAAAAAACATCTTTCTAGGCATCCACTGTCCCTAATCTTGCAAGAAAATTTCAATTGACTTGTTGAAATATTGCAATCACCCTTATCCAAAAACGAAATTTAAATCAACTTTTTAGCAGTAACTTACTCACATTTTTCATAAAACAAACACATTTTTTTCAGGAATCTACTCTCTGGAACCTAAAACTAATTTAAAAAAAACATCTTTCTAGGCATCCACTGTCCCTAATCTTGCAAGAAAATTTCAATTGACTTGTTGAAATATTGCAATCACCCTTATCCAAAAACGAAATTTAAATCAACTTTTTAGCAGTAACTTACTCACATTTTTCATGAAACAAACACATTTTTTTCAGGAATCAACTCTCTGAAACCTAAAACTAATTTAAAAAAAACATCTTTCTAGGCATCCACTTTCCCTAATCGTGCAAGAAAATTTCAATTGACTTGTTGAAATATTGCAATCACCCTTATCCAAAAACGAAATTTAAATCAACTTTTTAGCAGTAACACACTCACATTTTTCATAAAACAAACACATTTTTTTCAGGAATCTACTCTCTGAAACCTAAAACTAATTTTAAAAAAACATCTTTCTAGGCATCAACTGTCCCTAATCGTGCAAGAACATTTCAATTGACTTGTTGAAATATTGCAATCACCCTTATCCAAAAACAAAATTTAAATCAACTTTTTTGCAGTAACACACTCACATTTTTCATAAAACAAACACATTTTTTTCAGGAATCTACTCTCTGGAACCTAAAACTAATTTTAAAAAAAACATCTTTCTAGGCATCCACTGTCCCTAATCTTGCAAGAAAATTTCAATTGACTTGTTGAAATATTGCAATCACCCTTATCCAAAAACGAAATTTAAATCAACTTTTTAGCAGTAACTTACTCACATTTTTCATGAAACAAACACATTTTTTTCAGGAATCAACTCTCTGGAACCTAAAACAAATATAAAAAAAACATCTTTCTATGTATCCACTCTCCCTAATCGTGCAAGAAAATTTCAATTAGCTGGTTGAAATAATGCAATCACGCCTATCCTGAAGCTAAATTTAAATAAACTTTTTAGCAGTAACACACTCACATTTTTCATAAAACAAACACATTTTTTTCAGGAATCTACTCTCTGAAACCTAAACTAATTTAAAAAAAACATCTTTCTAGGCATCCACTGTCCCTAATCGTGCAAGAAAATTTCAATTGACTTGTTGAAATATTGCAATCACCCTTATCCAAAAACGAAATTAAAATCAACTTTTTAGCAGTAACACACTTACATTTTTCATAAAACAAATACATTTTTTTCAGGAATCTACTCTCTGAAACCTAAAACTAATTTTAAAAAAACATCTTTCTAGACATCCACTGTCCCTAATCGTGCAAGAAAATTTCAATTGACTTGTTGAAATATTGCAATCACCCTTATTCAAAAACAAAATTTAAATCAAATTTTTAGCAGTAACACACTCACATTTTTCATAAAACAAACACATTTTTTTTCAGGAATCTACTCTCTGAAACCTAAAACTAATTTTAAAAAAACATCTTTCTAGGCATCCACTGTCCCTAATCGTGCAAGAAAATTTCAATTGACTTGTTGAAATATTGCAATCACTCTTATTCAAAAACGAAATGTAAATCAACTTTTTAGCAGTAACACACTCACATTTTTCATAAAACAAACACATTTTTTTCAGGAATCTACTCTCTGAAACCTAAAACTAATTTTAAAAAAACATCTTTTTTAGGCATCCACTGTCCCTAATCGTGCAAGAAAATTTCAATTGACTTGTTGAAATATTGCAATGACCCTTATTCAAAAACGAAATTTAAATCAACTTTTTAGCAGTAACACACTCACATTTTACATAAAACAAACACATTTTTTTCAGGAATCTACTCTCTGAAACCTAAAACTAATTAAAAAAAAATATCTTTCTAGGCATACACTGTCCCTAATCTTGCAAGAAAATTTCAATTGACTTGTTGAAATATTGCAATCACCCTTATCCAAAAACGAAATTTAAATCAACTTTTTAGCAGTAACTTACTCACATTTTTCATAAAACAAACACATTTTTTTCAGGAATCTACTCTCTGAAACCTAAAACTAATTTTAAAAAAACATCTTTCTAGGCATCCACTGTCCCTAATCGTGCAAGAAAATTTCAATTGACTTGTTGAAATATTGCAATCACCCTTATTCAAAAACAAAATTTAAATCACATTTTTAGCAGTAACACACTCACATTTTTCATAAAACAAACACATTTTTTTTCAGGAATCTACTCTCTGAAACCTAAAACTAATTTAAAAAAAAATCTTTCTAGGCATCCACTGTCCCTAATCGTGCAAGAATATTTCAATTGCCTTTTGAAATATTGCAATCACCCTTATCCAAAAACCAAATTTAAATCAACTTTTTAGCAGTAACACACTCACATTTTTCATAAAACAAACACATTTTTTTCAGGAATCTACTCTCTGAAACCTAAAACTAATTTTAAAAAAACATCTTTCTAGGCATCCACTGTCCCTAATCGTGCAAGAAAATTTCAATTGACTTGTTGAAATATTGCAATGACCCTTATTCAAAAACGAAATTTAAATCAACTTTTTAGCAGTAACACACTCACATTTTTCATAAAACAAACACATTTTTTTCAGGAATCTACTCTCTGAAACCTAAAACTAATTTTAAAAAAACATCTTTCTAGGCATCCACTGTCCCTAATCGTGCAAGAAAATTTCAATTGACTTGTTGAAATATTGCAATGACCCTTATTCAAAAACGAAATTTAAATCAATTTTTTAGCAGTAACACACTCACATTTTTCATAAAACAAACACATTTTTTTCAGGAATCTACTCTCTGAAACCTAAAACTAATTTTAAAAAAACATCTTTCTAGGCATCCACTCTCCCTAACCTTGCAAGAAAATTTCAATTAACTTGTTGAAATATTGCAATCACCCTTATCCAAAAACGATATTTAAATCATCTTTTTTGCACTAACACACTCACATTTTTCATAAAACAAACACATTTTTTTCAGGAATCTACTCTCTGAAACCTAAAACTAATTTTAAAAAAACATCTTTCTAGGCATCCACTGTCCCTAATCGTGCAAGAATATTTCAATTGCCTTTTGAAATATTGCAATCACCCTTATCCAAAAACAAAATTTAAATCACATTTTTAGCAGTAACACACTCACATTTTTCATAAAACAAACACATTTTTTTCAGGAATCTACTCTCTGAAACCTAAAACTAATTTTAAAAAAACATCTTTCTAGGCATCCACTGTCCCTAATCGTGCAAGAAAATTTCAATTGACTTGTTGAAATATTGCAATGACCCTTATTCAAAAACGAAATTTAAATCAACTTTTTAGCAGTAACACACTCACATTTTTCTTAAAACAAACACATTTTTTTCAGGAATCTACTCTCTGAAACCTAAAACTAATTTTAAAAAAACATCTTTCTAGGCATCCACTGTCCCTAATCGTGCAAGAAAATTTCAATTGACTTGTTGAAATATTGCAATCACCCTTATCCAAAAACGAAATGTAAATCAACTTTTTAGCAGTAACACACTCACATTTTTCATAAAACAAACACATTTTTTTCAGGAATCTACTCTCTGAAACCTAAAACTAATTTTAAAAAAACATCTTTCTAGGCATCCACTGTCCCTAATCGTGCAAGAAAATTTCAATTGACTTGTTGAAATATTGCAATGACCCTTATTCAAAAACGAAATTTAAATCAACTTTTTAGCAGTAACACACTCACATTTTTCATAAAACAAACACATTTTTTTCAGGAATCTACTCTCTGAAACCTAAAACTAATTTTAAAAAAACATCTTTCTAGGCATCCACTGTCCCTAATCGTGCAAGAAAATTTCAATTGACTTGTTGAAATGATGCATTCACGCCTATCCTGAAACTAAATTAAAATCAAATTTTTTGCAGTAACACACTCACATTTTTCATAAAACAAACAATAATTTTTTCAGGAATCCACTCTCTGGAACCTAAAACTAATTAAAAAAAAACATCTTTCTAGGCATCCACTGTCCCTAATCGTGCAAGAAAATTTCAATTGACTTGTTGAAATATTGCAATCACCCTTATCCAAAAATGAAATTTAAATCAACTTTTTAGCAGTAACATACTCACATTTTTCATAAAACAAACACATTTTTTTCAGGAATATACTCTCTGGAACCTAAAACTAATTTTAAAAAAACATCTGTCTAGGCATCCACTGTCCCTAATCGTGGAAGAAAATTTCAATTGACTTGTTGAAATATTGCAATCACCCTTATCCAAAAACGAAATTTAAATCAACTTTTTAGCAGTAACATACTCACATTTTTCATAAAACAAACACATTTTTTTCAGGAATCTACTCTCTGGAACCTAAAACTAATTTAAAAAAAACATCTTTCTAGGCATCCACTGTCCCTAATCGTGCAAGAATATTTCAATTGACTTGTTGAAATATTGCAATCACCCTTATCCAAAAACAAAATTTAAATCAACTTTTTAGCAGTAACACACTCACATTTTTCATAAAACAAACACATTTTTTTCAGGAATCTACTCTCTGAAACCTAAAACTAATTTTAAAAAAACATCTTTCTAGGCATCCACTGTCCCTAATCGTGCAAGAAAATTTCAATTGACTTGTTGAAATATTGCAATCACCCTTATCCAAAAACGAAATTTGAATCAACTTTTTAGCAGTAACACACTCACATTTTTCATAAAACAAACACATTTTTTTCAGGAATCTACTCTCTGAAACCTAAAACTAATTTTAAAAAAACATCTTTCTAGGCATCAACTGTCCCTAATCGTGCAAAAACATTTCAATTGACTTGTTGAAATATTGCAATCACCCTTATTCAAAAACAAAATTTAAATCAACTTTTTAGCAGTAACACACTCACATTTTCCATAAAATAAACACATTTTTTTCAGGAATCTACTCTCTGAAACCTAAAACTAATTTTTAAAAAACATCATTCTAGGCATCCACTGTCCCTAATCATGCAAGAAAATTTAAATTGACTTGTTGAAATATTGCAATCACCCTTATCCAAAAACGAAATTTAAATCAACTTTTTTGCAGTAACACACTCACATTTTTTATAAAACAAATACATTTTTGTCAGGTATCTACTCTCTGGAACCTAAAACTAATTTTAAAAAAAACATCTTTCTAGGCATCCACTGTCCCTAATCTTGCAAGAAAATTTCAATTGACTTGTTGAAATATTGCAATCACCCTTATCCAAAAACAAAATTTAAATCAACTTTTTAGCAGTAACTTACTCACATTTTTCATGAAACAAACACATTTTTTTCAGGAATCAACTCTCAGGAACCTAAAACAAATATAAAAAAAACATCTTTCTATGTATCCACTCTCCCTAATCGTGCAAGAAAATTTCAATTAACTAGTTGAAATAATGCAATCACACCTATCCTGAAGCTAAATTTAAATAAACTTTTTAGCAGTAACACACTCACATTTTTCATAAAACAAACACATTTTTTTCAGGAATCTACTCTCTGAAACCTAAACTAATTTAAAAAAAACATCTTTCTAGGCATCCACTGTCCCTAATCGTGCAAGAAAATTTCAATTGACTTGTTGAAATATTGCAATCACCCTTATCCAAAAACGAAATTTAAATCAACTTTTTAGCAGTAACACACTTACATTTTTCATAAAACAAACACATTTTTTTCAGGAATCTACTCTCTGAAACCTAAAACTAATTTTGAAAAAACATCTTTCTAGGCATCCACTGTCCCTAATCGTGCAAGAAAATGTCAATTGACTTGTTGAAATATTGCAATCACCCTTATTCAAAAACAAAATTTAAATCAAATTTTTAGCAGTAACACACTCACATTTTTCATAAAACAAACAAATTTTTTTCAGGAATCTACTCTCTGGAACCTAAAACTAATTTTAAAAAAACATCTTTCTAGGCATCCACTGTCCCTAATCGTGCAAGAAAATTTCAATTGACTTGTTGAAATATTGCAATCACCCTTATCCAAAAACGAAATTTAAATCAACTTTTTAGCAGGAACACACTCACATTTTTCATAAAACAAACACATTTTTTTCAGGAATCTACTCTCTGAAACCTAAAACTAATTTAAAAAAAACATCTTTCTAGGCATCCACTGTCCCTAATCGTGCAAGAAAATTTCAATTGACTTGTTGAAATATTGCAATCACCCTTATTCAAAAACGATATTTAAATCAACTTTTTTGCAGTAACACACTCACATTTTTCATAAAACAAACACATGTTTTTTCAGGAATCTATTCTCTGAAACCTAAAACTAATTTTAAAAAAACATCTTTCTAGGCATCCACTGTCCCTAATCGTGCAAGAAAATTTCAATTGACTTGTTGAAATGATGCATTCACGCCTATCCTGAAACTAAATTAAAATCAAATTTTTTGCAGTAACACACTCACATTTTTCATAAAACAAACAATAATTTTTTCAGGAATCCACTCTCTGGAACCTAAAACTAATAAAAAAAAAACATCTTTCTAGGCATCCACTGTCCCTAATCGTGCAAGAAAATTTCAATTGACTTGTTGAAATATTGCAATCACCCTTATCCAAAAACGAAATTTAAATCAACTTTTTAGCAGTAACATACTCACATTTTTCATAAAACAAACACATTTTTTTCAGGAATATACTCTCTGGAACCTAAAACTAATTTTAAAAAAACATCTTTCTAGGCATCCACTGTCCCTAATCGTGGAAGAAAATTTCAATTGACTTGTTGAAATATTGCAATCGCCCTTATTCAAAAACAAAATTTAAATCAAATTTTTAGCAGTAACACACTCACATTTTTCATAAAACAAACACATTTTTTTCAGGAATCTACTCTCTGGAACCTAAAACTAATTTTAAAAAAACATCTTTCTAGGCATCCACTGTCCCTAATCGTGCAAGAAAATTTCAATTGACTTGTTGAAATATTGCAATCACCCTTATCCAAAATCGAAATTTAAATCAACTTTTTAGCAGTAACACACTCACATTTTTCATAAAACAAACACATTTTTTTCAGGAATCTACTCTCTGAAACCTAAAACTAATTTTAAAAAAACATCTTTCTAGGCATCCACTGTCCCTAATCGTGCAAGAAAATTTCAATTGACTTGTTGAAATATTGCAATCACCCTTATTCAAAAACGATATTTAAATCAACTTTTTTGCAGTAACACACTCACATTTTTCATAAAACAAACAATAATTTTTTCAGGAATCCACTCTCTGGAACCTAAAACTAATTAAAAAAAAAATCTTTCTAGGCATCCACTGTCCCTAATCGTGCAAGAATATTTCAATTGACTTGTTGAAATATTGCAATCACCCTTATCCAAAAACGAAATTTAAATCAACTTTTTAGCAGTAACATACTCACATTTTTCATAAAACAAACGCATTTTTTTCAGGAATATACTCTCTGGAACCTAAAACTAATTTTAAAAAAACATCTTTCTAGGCATCCACTGTCCCTAATCGTGGAAGAAAATTTCAATTGACTTGTTGAAATATTGCAATCGCCCTTATTCAAAAACGAAATTTAAATCAACTTTTTAGCAGTAACTTACTCACATTTTTCATGAAACAAACACATTTTTTTCAGGAATCAACTCTCTGAAACCTAAAACTAATTTAAAAAAAACATCTTTCTAGGCATCCACTTTCCCTAATCGTGCAAGAAAATTTCAATTGACTTGTTGAAATATTGCAATCACCCTTATCCAAAAACGAAATTTAAATCAACTTTTTAGCAGTAACACACTCACATTTTTCATAAAACAAACACATTGTTTTCAGGAATCTACTCTCTGAAACCTAAAACTAATTTAAAAAAAACATCTTTCTAGGCATCAACTGTCCCTAATCGTGCAAGAACATTTCAATTGACTTGTTGAAATATTGCAATCACCCTTATCCAAAAACAAAATTTAAATCAACTTTTTTGCAGTAACACACTCACATTTTTCATAAAACAAACACATTTTTTTCAGGAATCTACTCTCTGGAACCTAAAACTAATTTTAAAAAAAACATCTTTCTAGGCATCCACTGTCCCTAATCTTGCAAGAAAACTTCAATTGACTTGTTGAAATATTGCAATCACCCTTATCCAAAAACGAAATTTAAATCAACTTTTTAGCAGTAACTTACTCACATTTTTCATGAAACAAACACATTTTTTTCAGGAATCAACTCTCTGGAACCTAAAACAAATATAAAAAAAACATCTTTCTATGTATCCACTCTCCCTAATCGTGCAAGAAAATTTCAATTAGCTGGTTGAAATAATGCAATCACGCCTATCCTGAAGCTAAATTTAAATAAACTTTTTAGCAGTAACACACTCACATTTTTCATAAAACAAACACATTTTTTTCAGGAATCTACTCTCTGAAACCTAAACTAATTTAAAAAAAACATCTTTCTAGGCATCCACTGTCCCTAATCGTGCAAGAAAATTTCAATTGACTTGTTGAAATGTTGCAATCACCCTTATCCAAAAACGAAATTAAAATCAACTTTTTAGCAGTAACACACTTACATTTTTCATAAAACAAATACATTTTTTTCAGGAATCTACTCTCTGAAACCTAAAACTAATTTTAAAAAAACATCTTTCTAGACATCCACTGTCCCTAATCGTGCAAGAAAATTTCAATTGACTTGTTGAAATATTGCAATCACCCTTATTCAAAAACAAAATTTAAATCAAATTTTTAGCAGTAACACACTCACATTTTTCATAAAACAAACACATTTTTTTTCAGGAATCTACTCTCTGAAACCTAAAACTAATTTTAAAAAAACATCTTTCTAGGCATCCACTGTCCCTAATCGTGCAAGAAAATTTCAATTGACTTGTTGAAATATTGCAATGACCCTTATTCAAAAACGAAATTTAAATCAACTTTTTAGCAGTAACACACTCACATTTTACATAAAACAAACACATTTTTTTCAGGAATCTACTCTCTGAAACCTAAAACTAATTAAAAAAAAATATCTTTCTAGGCATACACTGTCCCTAATCTTGCAAGAAAATTTCAATTGACTTGTTGAAATATTGCAATCACCCTTATCCAAAAACGAAATTTAAATCAACTTTTTAGCAGTAACTTACTCACATTTTTCATAAAACAAACACATTTTTTTCAGGAATCTACTCTCTGAAACCTAAAACTAATTTTAAAAAAACATCTTTCTAGGCATCCACTGTCCCTAATCGTGCAAGAAAATTTCAATTGACTTGTTGAAATATTGCAATCACCCTTATTCAAAAACAAAATTTAAATCACATTTTTAGCAGTAACACACTCACATTTTTCATAAAACAAACACATTTTTTTTCAGGAATCTACTCTCTGAAACCTAAAACTAATTTAAAAAAAAATCTTTCTAGGCATCCACTGTCCCTAATCGTGCAAGAATATTTCAATTGCCTTTTGAAATATTGCAATCACCCTTATCCAAAAACCAAATTTAAATCAACTTTTTAGCAGTAACACACTCACATTTTTCATAAAACAAACACATTTTTTTCAGGAATCTACTCTCTGAAACCTAAAACTAATTTTAAAAAAACATCTTTCTAGGCATCCACTGTCCCTAATCGTGCAAGAAAATTTCAATTGACTTGTTGAAATATTGCAATGACCCTTATTCAAAAACGAAATTTAAATCAACTTTTTAGCAGTAACACACTCACATTTTTCATAAAACAAACACATTTTTTTCAGGAATCTACTCTCTGAAACCTAAAACTAATTTTAAAAAAACATCTTTCTAGGCATCCACTGTCCCTAATTGTGCAAGAAAATTTCAATTGACTTGTTGAAATATTGCAATGACCCTTATTCAAAAACGAAATTTAAATCAATTTTTTAGCAGTAACACACTCACATTTTTCATAAAACAAACACATTTTTTTCAGGAATCTACTCTCTGAAACCTAAAACTAATTTTAAAAAAACATCTTTCTAGGCATCCACTCTCCCTAACCTTGCAAGAAAATTTCAATTAACTTGTTGAAATATTGCAATCACCCTTATCCAAAAACGATATTTAAATCATCTTTTTTGCACTAACACACTCACATTTTTCATAAAACAAACACATTTTTTTCAGGAATCTACTCTCTGAAACCTAAAACTAATTTTAAAAAAACATCTTTCTAGGCATCCACTGTCCCTAATCGTGCAAGAAAATTTCAATTGACTTGTTGAAATATTGCAATGACCCTTATTCAAAAACGAAATTTAAATCAACTTTTTAGCAGTAACACACTCACATTTTTCTTAAAACAAACACATTTTTTTCAGGAATCTACTCTCTGAAACCTAAAACTAATTTTAAAAAAACATCTTTCTAGGCATCCACTGTCCCTAATCGTGCAAGAAAATTTCAATTGACTTGTTGAAATATTGCAATCACCCTTATCCAAAAACGAAATGTAAATCAACTTTTTAGCAGTAACACACTCACATTTTTCATAAAACAAACACATTTTTTTCAGGAATCTACTCTCTGAAACCTAAAACTAATTTTAAAAAAACATCTTTCTAGGCATCCACTGTCCCTAATCGTGCAAGAAAATTTCAATTGACTTGTTGAAATGATGCATTCACGCCTATCCTGAAACTAAATTAAAATCAAATTTTTTGCAGTAACACACTCACATTTTTCATAAAACAAACAATAATTTTTTCAGGAATCCACTCTCTGGAACCTAAAACTAATTAAAAAAAAACATCTTTCTAGGCATCCACTGTCCCTAATCGTGCAAGAAAATTTCAATTGCAAGAACATTTCAATTGACTTGTTGAAATATTGCAATCA
Organism: Lissotriton vulgaris; assembly: GCF_964263255.1. Classification (NCBI taxonomy): domain Eukaryota; kingdom Metazoa; phylum Chordata; class Amphibia; order Caudata; family Salamandridae; genus Lissotriton; species Lissotriton vulgaris. The sequence goes on along the minus strand of NC_141688.1, from coordinate 243,356,722 downwards.
CCCTTATCCAAAAACAAAATTTAAATCAACTTTTTTGCAGTAACACACTCACATTTTTCATAAAACAAACACATTTTTTTCAGGAATCTACTCTCTGGAACCTAAAACTAATTTAAAAAAAAACATCTTTCTAGGCATCCACTGTCCCTAATCTTGCAAGAAAACTTCAATTGACTTGTTGAAATATTGCAATCACCCTTATCCAAAAACGAAATTTAAATCAACTTTTTAGCAGTAACTTACTCACATTTTTCATGAAACAAACACATTTTTTTCAGGAATCAACTCTCTGGAACCTAAAACAAATATAAAAAAAACATCTTTCTATGTATCCACTCTCCCTAATCGTGCAAGAAAATTTCAATTAGCTGGTTGAAATAATGCAATCACGCCTATCCTGAAGCTAAATTTAAATAAACTTTTTAGCAGTAACACACTCACATTTTTCATAAAACAAACACATTTTTTTCAGGAATCTACTCTCTGAAACCTAAACTAATTTAAAAAAAACATCTTTCTAGGCATCCACTGTCCCTAATCGTGCAAGAAAATTTCAATTGACTTGTTGAAATGTTGCAATCACCCTTATCCAAAAACGAAATTAAAATCAACTTTTTAGCAGTAACACACTTACATTTTTCATAAAACAAATACATTTTTTTCAGGAATCTACTCTCTGAAACCTAAAACTAATTTTAAAAAAACATCTTTCTAGACATCCACTGTCCCTAATCGTGCAAGAAAATTTCAATTGACTTGTTGAAATATTGCAATCACCCTTATTCAAAAACAAAATTTAAATCAAATTTTTAGCAGTAACACACTCACATTTTTCATAAAACAAACACATTTTTTTTCAGGAATCTACTCTCTGAAACCTAAAACTAATTTTAAAAAAACATCTTTCTAGGCATCCACTGTCCCTAATCGTGCAAGAAAATTTCAATTGACTTGTTGAAATATTGCAATCACTCTTATTCAAAAACGAAATGTAAATCAACTTTTTAGCAGTAACACACTCACATTTTTCATAAAACAAACACATTTTTTTCAGGAATCTACTCTCTGAAACCTAAAACTAATTTTAAAAAAACATCTTTTTTAGGCATCCACTGTCCCTAATCGTGCAAGAAAATTTCAATTGACTTGTTGAAATATTGCAATGACCCTTATTCAAAAACGAAATTTAAATCAACTTTTTAGCAGTAACACACTCACATTTTACATAAAACAAACACATTTTTTTCAGGAATCTACTCTCTGAAACCTAAAACTAATTAAAAAAAAATATCTTTCTAGGCATACACTGTCCCTAATCTTGCAAGAAAATTTCAATTGACTTGTTGAAATATTGCAATCACCCTTATCCAAAAACGAAATTTAAATCAACTTTTTAGCAGTAACTTACTCACATTTTTCATAAAACAAACACATTTTTTTCAGGAATCTACTCTCTGAAACCTAAAACTAATTTTAAAAAAACATCTTTCTAGGCATCCACTGTCCCTAATCGTGCAAGAAAATTTCAATTGACTTGTTGAAATATTGCAATGACCCTTATTCAAAAACGAAATTTAAATCAACTTTTTAGCAGTAACACACTCACATTTTTCTTAAAACAAACACATTTTTTTCAGGAATCTACTCTCTGAAACCTAAAACTAATTTTAAAAAAACATCTTTCTAGGCATCCACAGTCCCTAATCGTGCAAGAAAATTTCAATTGACTTGTTGAAATATTGCAATCACCCTTATCCAAAAACGAAATGTAAATCAACTTTTTAGCAGTAACACACTCACATTTTTCATAAAACAAACACATTTTTTTCAGGAATCTACTCTCTGAAACCTAAAACTAATTTTAAAAAAACATCTTTCTAGGCATCCACTGTCCCTAATCGTGCAAGAAAATTTCAATTGACTTGTTGAAATGATGCATTCACGCCTATCCTGAAACTAAATTAAAATCAAATTTTTTGCAGTAACACACTCACATTTTTCATAAAACAAACAATAATTTTTTCAGGAATCCACTCTCTGGAACCTAAAACTAATTAAAAAAAAACATCTTTCTAGGCATCCACTGTCCCTAATCGTGCAAGAAAATTTCAATTGACTTGTTGAAATATTGCAATCACCCTTATCCAAAAATGAAATTTAAATCAACTTTTTAGCAGTAACATACTCACATTTTTCATAAAACAAACACATTTTTTTCAGGAATATACTCTCTGGAACCTAAAACTAATTTTAAAAAAACATCTTTCTAGGCATCCACTGTCCCTAATCGTGGAAGAAAATTTCAATTGACTTGTTGAAATATTGCAATCACCCTTATCCAAAAACGAAATTTAAATCAACTTTTTAGCAGTAACATACTCACATTTTTCATAAAACAAACACATTTTTTTCAGGAATCTACTCTCTGGAACCTAAAACTAATTTAAAAAAAACATCTTTCTAGGCATCCACTGTCCCTAATCGTGCAAGAATATTTCAATTGACTTGTTGAAATATTGCAATCACCCTTATCCAAAAACAAAATTTAAATCAACTTTTTAGCAGTAACACACTCACATTTTTCATAAAACAAACACATTTTTTTCAGGAATCTACTCTCTGAAACCTAAAACTAATTTTAAAAAAACATCTTTCTAGGCATCAACTGTCCCTAATCGTGCAAAAACATTTCAATTGACTTGTTGAAATATTGCAATCACCCTTATTCAAAAACAAAATTTAAATCAACTTTTTAGCAGTAACACACTCACATTTTCCATAAAATAAACACATTTTTTTCAGGAATCTACTCTCTGAAACCTAAAACTAATTTTTAAAAAACATCATTCTAGGCATCCACTGTCCCTAATCATGCAAGAAAATTTAAATTGACTTGTTGAAATATTGCAATCACCCTTATCCAAAAACGAAATTTAAATCAACTTTTTTGCAGTAACACACTCACATTTTTTATAAAACAAATACATTTTTGTCAGGAATCTACTCTCTGGAACCTAAAACTAATTTTAAAAAAAACATCTTTCTAGGCATCCACTGTCCCTAATCTTGCAAGAAAATTTCAATTGACTTGTTGAAATATTGCAATCACCCTTATCCAAAAACAAAATTTAAATCAACTTTTTAGCAGTAACTTACTCACATTTTTCATGAAACAAACACATTTTTTTCAGGAATCAACTCTCAGGAACCTAAAACAAATATAAAAAAAACATCTTTCTATGTATCCACTCTCCCTAATCGTGCAAGAAAATTTCAATTAACTAGTTGAAATAATGCAATCACACCTATCCTGAAGCTAAATTTAAATAAACTTTTTAGCAGTAACACACTCACATTTTTCATAAAACAAACACATTTTTTTCAGGAATCTACTCTCTGAAACCTAAACTAATTTAAAAAAAACATCTTTCTAGGCATCCACTGTCCCTAATCGTGCAAGAAAATTTCAATTGACTTGTTGAAATATTGCAATCACCCTTATCCAAAAACGAAATTTAAATCAACTTTTTAGCAGTAACACACTTACATTTTTCATAAAACAAACAAATTTTTTTCAGGAATCTACTCTCTGAAACCTAAAACTAATTTTGAAAAAACATCTTTCTAGGCATCCACTGTCCCTAATCGTGCAAGAAAATGTCAATTGACTTGTTGAAATATTGCAATCACCCTTATTCAAAAACAAAATTTAAATCAAATTTTTAGCAGTAACACACTCACATTTTTCATAAAACAAACACATTTTTTTCAGGAATCTACTCTCTGGAACCTAAAACTAATTTTAAAAAAACATCTTTCTAGGCATCCACTGTCCCTAATCGTGCAAGAAAATTTCAATTGACTTGTTGAAATATTGCAATCACCCTTATCCAAAAACGAAATTTAAATCAACTTTTTAGCAGGAACACACTCACATTTTTCATAAAACAAACACATTTTTTTCAGGAATCTACTCTCTGAAACCTAAAACTAATTTTAAAAAAACATCTTTCTAGGCATCCACTGTCCCTAATCGTGCAAGAAAATTTCAATTGACTTGTTGAAATATTGCAATCACCCTTATTCAAAAACGATATTTAAATCAACTTTTTTGCAGTAACACACTCACATTTTTCATAAAACAAACACATGTTTTTTCAGGAATCTATTCTCTGAAACCTAAAACTAATTTTAAAAAAACATCTTTCTAGGCATCCACTGTCCCTAATCGTGCAAGAAAATTTCAATTGACTTGTTGAAATGATGCATTCACGCCTATCCTGAAACTAAATTAAAATCAAATTTTTTGCAGTAACACACTCACATTTTTCATAAAACAAACAATAATTTTTTCAGGAATCTACTCTCTGAAACCTAAAACTAATTTTAAAAAAACATCTTTCTAGGCATCAACTGTCCCTAATCGTGCAAAAACATTTCAATTGACTTGTTGAAATATTGCAATCACCCTTATTCAAAAACAAAATTTAAATCAACTTTTTAGCAGTAACACACTCACATTTTTCATAAAATAAACACATTTTTTTCAGGAATCTACTCTCTGAAACCTAAAACTAATTTTTAAAAAACATCTTTCTAGGCATCCACTGTCCCTAATCATGCAAGAAAATTTAAATTGACTTGTTGAAATATTGCAATCACCCTTATCCAAAAACGAAATTTAAATGAACTTTTTTGCAGTAACACACTCACATTTTTTATAAAACAAATACATTTTTGTCAGGAATCTACTCTCTGGAACCTCAAACTAATTTAAAAAAAAACATCTTTCTAGGCATCCACTGTCCCTAATCTTGCAAGAAAATTTCAATTGACTTGTTGAAATATTGCAATCACCTTTATCCAAAAACGAAATTTAAATCAACTTTTTAGCAGTAACTTACTCACATTTTTCATGAAACAAACACATTTTTTTCAGGAATCAACTCTCAGGAACCTAAAACAAATATAAAAAAAACATCTTTCTATGTATACACTCTCCCTAATCGTGCAAGAAAATTTCAATTAACTAGTTGAAATAATGCAATCACACCTATCCTGAAGCTAAATTTAAATAAACTTTTTAGCAGTAACACACTCACATTTTTCATAAAACAAACACATTTTTTTCAGGAATCTACTCTCTGAAACCTAAACTAATTTTAAAAAAACATCTTTCTAGGCATCCACTGTCCCTAATCGTGCAAGAAAATTTCAATTGACTTGTTGAAATATTGCAATCACCCTTATCCAAAAACGAAATTTAAATCAACTTTTTAGCAGTAACACACTTACATTTTTCATAAAACAAACACATTTTTTTCAGGAATCTACTCTCTGAAACCTAAAACTAATTTTAAAAAAACATCTTTCTAGGCATCCACTGTCCCTAATCGTGCAAGAAAATGTCAATTGACTTGTTGAAATATTGCAATCACCCTTATTCAAAAACAAAATTTAAATCAAATTTTTAGCAGTAACACACTCACATTTTTCATAAAACAAACACATTTTTTTCAGGAATCTACTCTCTGGAACCTAAAACTAATTTTAAAAAAAATCTTTCTAGGCATCCACTGTCCCTAATCGTGCAAGAAAATTTCAATTGACTTGTTGAAATATTGCAATCACCCTTATCCAAAAACGAAATTTAAATCAACTTTTTAGCAGTAACACACTCACATTTTTCATAAAACAAACACATTTTTTTCAGGAATCTACTCTCTGAAACCTAAAACTAATTTTAAAAAAACATCTTTCTAGGCATCCACTGTCCCTAATCGTGCAAGAAAATTTCAATTGACTTGTTGAAATATTGCAATCACCCTTATTCAAAAACGATATTTAAATCAACTTTTTTGCAGTAACACACTCACATTTTTCATAAAACAAACACATGTTTTTTCAGGAATCTATTCTCTGAAACCTAAAACTAATTTTAAAAAAACATCTTTCTAGGCATCCACTGTCCCTAATCGTGCAAGAAAATTTCAATTGACTTGTTGAAATGATGCATTCACGCCTATCCTGAAACTAAATTAAAATCAAATTTTTTGCAGTAACACACTCACATTTTTCATAAAACAAACAATAATTTTTTCAGGAATCCACTCTCTGGAACCTAAAACTAATTAAAAAAAAACATCTTTCTAGGCATCCACTGTCCCTAATCGTGCAAGAAAATTTCAATTGACTTGTTGAAATATTGCAATCACCCTTATCCAAAAACGAAATTTAAATCAACTTTTTAGCAGTAACATACTCACATTTTTCATAAAACAAACACATTTTTTTCAGGAATATACTCTCTGGAACCTAAAACTAATTTTAAAAAAACATCTTTCTAGGCATCCACTGTCCCTAATCGTGGAAGAAAATTTCAATTGACTTGTTGAAATATTGCAATCACCCTTATCCAAAAACGAAATTTAAATCAACTTTTTAGCAGTAACACACTCACATTTTTCATAAAACAAACACATTTTTTTCAGGAATCTACTCTCTGAAACCTAAAACTAATTTTAAAAAAACATCTTTCTAGGCATCCACTGTCCCTAATCGTGCAAAAAAATTTCAATTGACTTGTTGAAATATTGCAATCACCCTTATTCAAAAACGAAATTTAAATCAACTTTTTAGCAGTAACACACTCACATTTTTCATAAAACAAACACATTTTTCTCAGGAATCTACTCTCTGAAACCTAAAACTAATTAAAAAAAAATATCTTTCTAGGCATCCACTCTCCCTAATCTTCCAAGAAAATTTCAATTAACTTATTGAAATATTGCAATCACCCTTATCCAAAAACGATATTTAAATCAACTTTTTTGCAGTAACACACTCACATTTTTCATAAAACAAACACATTTTTTCAGGAATCTACTCTCTGAAACCTAAAACTAATTTTAAAAAAACATCTTTCTAGGCATCCACTGTCCCTAATCTTGCAAGAAAATTTCAATTGACTTGTTGAAATATTGCAATCACCCTTATCCAAAAACGAAATTTAAATCAACTTTTTAGCAGTAACACACTCACATTTTTCATGAAACAAACACATTTTTTTCAGGAATCAACTCTCTGGAACCTAAAACAAATATAAAAAAACATCTTTCTATGTATCCACTCTCCCTAATCGTGCAAGAAAATTTCAATTAACTAGTTGAAATAATGCAATCACGCCTATCCTGAAGCTAAATTTAAATAAACTTTTTAGCAGTAACACACTCACATTTTTCATAAAACAAACACATTTTTTTCAGGAATCAACTCTCTGGAACCTAAAACAAATATAAAAAACATCTTTCTAGGCATCCACTCTCCCTAATCGTGCAAGAAAATTTCAATTAACTTGTTAAAATGATGCATTCACGCTTATCCTGAAACTAAATTTAAATCAACTTTTTTGCAGTAACACACTCACATTTTTCATGAAACAAATACATTTTTTTTCAGGAATCCACTCTCTGGAACCTATAACGAATTTGTAAAAAACATCTTTCTAGGCATCCACTCTCCCTAATCTTGCAAGAAAATTTCAATTAACTTGTTGAAATATTGCAATCACCCTTATCCAAAAACGATTTTAAATCAACTTTTTTGCAGTAACACACTCACATTTTTCATAAAACAAACACATTTTTTTCAGGAATCTACTCTCTGAAACCTAAAACTAATTTTAAAAAAACATCTTTCTTGGCATCCACTGTCCCTAATCATGCAAGAAAAATTCAATTGACTTGTTGAAATATTGCAATCACCCTTATCCAAAAACGAAATTTAAATCAACTTTTTAGCAGTAACACACTCACATTTTTCATAAAACAAACAAATTTTTTTCTGGAACCTACTCTCTGAAACCTAAAACTAATTTTAAAAAAACATCTTTCTAGGCATCAACTGTCCCTAATCGTGCAAGAACATTTCAATTGACTTGTTGAAATATTGCAATCACCCTTATTCAAAAACAAAATTTAAATCAACTTTTTAGCAGTAACACACTCACATTTTTCATAAAATAAACACATTTTTTTCAGGAATCTACTCTCTGAAACCTAAAACTAATTTTTAAAAAACATCTTTCTAGGCATCCACTGTCCCTAATCATGCAAGAAAATTTAAATTGACTTGTTGAAATATTGCAATCACCCTTATCCAAAAACGAAATTTAAATCAACTTTTTTGCAGTAACACACTCACATTTTTCATAAAACAAACACATTTTTTTCAGGAATCTACTCTCTGGAACCTAAAACTAATTAAAAAAAAACATCGTTCTAGGCATCCACTGTCCCTAATCGTGCAAGAAAATTTCAATTAACTAGTTGAAATAATGCAATCACGCCTATCCTGAAGCTAAATTTAAATAAACTTTTTAGCAGTAACACACTCACATTTTTCATAAAACAAACACATTTTTTTCAGGAATCTACTCTCTGAAACCTAAACTAATTTAAAAAAAAACATCTTTCTAGGCATCCACTGTCCCTAACCGTGCAAGAAAATTCCAATTGACTTGTTGAAATATTGCAATCACCCTTATCCAAAAACGAAATTTAAATCAACTTTTTAGCAGTAACACACTTACATTTTTCATAAAACAAACACATTTTTTTCAGGAATCTACTCTCTGAAACCTAAAACTAATTTTAAAAAAACATCTTTCTAGGCATCCACTCTCCCTAATCGTGCAAGAAAATTTCAATTGACTTGTTGAAATATTGCAATCACTCTTATTCAAAAACGAAATGTAAATCAACTTTTTAGCAGTAACACACTCACATTTTTCATAAAACAAACACATTTTTTTCAGGAATCTACTCTCTGAAACCTAAAACTAATTTTAAAAAAACATCTTTTTTAGGCATCCACTGTCCCTAATCGTGCAAGAAAATTTCAATTGACTTGTTGAAATATTGCAATGACCCTTATTCAAAAACGAAATTTAAATCAACTTTTTAGCAGTAACACACTCACATTTTACATAAAACAAACACATTTTTTTCAGGAATCTACTCTCTGAAACCTAAAACTAATTAAAAAAAAATATCTTTCTAGGCATACACTGTCCCTAATCTTGCAAGAAAATTTCAATTGACTTGTTGAAATATTGCAATCACCCTTATCCAAAAACGAAATTTAAATCAACTTTTTAGCAGTAACTTACTCACATTTTTCATAAAACAAACACATTTTTTTCAGGAATCTACTCTCTGAAACCTAAAACTAATTTTAAAAAAACATCTTTCTAGGCATCCACTGTCCCTAATCGTGCAAGAAAATTTCAATTGACTTGTTGAAATATTGCAATCACCCTTATTCAAAAACAAAATTTAAATCACATTTTTAGCAGTAACACACTCACATTTTTCATAAAACAAACACATTTTTTTCAGGAATCTACTCTCTGAAACCTAAAACTAATTTTAAAAAAAATCTTTCTAGGCATCCACTGTCCCTAATCGTGCAAGAATATTTCAATTGCCTTTTGAAATATTGCAATCACCCTTATCCAAAAACGAAATTTAAATCAACTTTTTAGCAGTAACACACTCACATTTTTCATAAAACAAACACATTTTTTTCAGGAATCTACTCTCTGAAACCTAAAACTAATTTTAAAAAAACATCTTTCTAGGCATCCACTGTCCCTAATCGTGCAAGAAAATTTCAATTGACTTGTTGAAATATTGCAATGACCCTTATTCAAAAACGAAATTTAAATCAACTTTTTAGCAGTAACACACTTACATTTTTCATAAAACAAACACATTTTTTTCAGGAATCTACTCTCTGGAACCTAAAACTAATTAAAAAAAAACATCGTTCTAGGCATCCACTGTCCCTAATCGTGCAAGAAAATTTCAATTAACTAGTTGAAATAATGCAATCACGCCTATCCTGAAGCTAAATTTAAATAAACTTTTTAGCAGTAACACACTCACATTTTTCATAAAACAAACACATTTTTTTCAGGAATCTACTCTCTGAAACCTAAACTAATTTAAAAAAAAACATCTTTCTAGGCATCCACTGTCCCTAACCGTGCAAGAAAATTCCAATTGACTTGTTGAAATATTGCAATCACCCTTATCCAAAAACGAAATTTAAATCAACTTTTTAGCAGTAACACACTTACATTTTTCATAAAACAAACACATTTTTTTCAGGAATCTACTCTCTGAAACCTAAAACTAATTTTAAAAAAACATCTTTCTAGGCATCCACTCTCCCTAATCGTGCAAGAAAATTTCAATTGACTTGTTGAAATATTGCAATCACTCTTATTCAAAAACGAAATGTAAATCAACTTTTTAGCAGTAACACACTCACATTTTTCATAAAACAAACACATTTTTTTCAGGAATCTACTCTCTGAAACCTAAAACTAATTTTAAAAAAACATCTTTTTTAGGCATCCACTGTCCCTAATCGTGCAAGAAAATTTCAATTGACTTGTTGAAATATTGCAATGACCCTTATTCAAAAACGAAATTTAAATCAACTTTTTAGCAGTAACACACTCACATTTTACATAAAACAAACACATTTTTTTCAGGAATCTACTCTCTGAAACCTAAAACTAATTAAAAAAAAATATCTTTCTAGGCATACACTGTCCCTAATCTTGCAAGAAAATTTCAATTGACTTGTTGAAATATTGCAATCACCCTTATCCAAAAACGAAATTTAAATCAACTTTTTAGCAGTAACTTACTCACATTTTTCATAAAACAAACACATTTTTTTCAGGAATCTACTCTCTGAAACCTAAAACTAATTTTAAAAAAACATCTTTCTAGGCATCCACTGTCCCTAATCGTGCAAGAAAATTTCAATTGACTTGTTGAAATATTGCAATCACCCTTATTCAAAAACAAAATTTAAATCACATTTTTAGCAGTAACACACTCACATTTTTCATAAAACAAACACATTTTTTTCAGGAATCTACTCTCTGAAACCTAAAACTAATTTTAAAAAAAATCTTTCTAGGCATCCACTGTCCCTAATCGTGCAAGAATATTTCAATTGCCTTTTGAAATATTGCAATCACCCTTATCCAAAAACGAAATTTAAATCAACTTTTTAGCAGTAACACACTCACATTTTTCATAAAACAAACACATTTTTTTCAGGAATCTACTCTCTGAAACCTAAAACTAATTTTAAAAAAACATCTTTCTAGGCATCCACTGTCCCTAATCGTGCAAGAAAATTTCAATTGACTTGTTGAAATATTGCAATGACCCTTATTCAAAAACGAAATTTAAATCAACTTTTTAGCAGTAACACACTCACATTTTTCATAAAACAAACACATTTTTTTCAGGAATCTACTCTCTGAAACCTAAAACTAATTTTAAAAAAACATCTTTCTAGGCATCCACTGTCCCTAATCGTGCAAGAAAATTTCAATTGACTTGTTGAAATATTGCAATCACCCTTATCCAAAAACGAAATGTAAATCAACTTTTTAGCAGTAACACACTCACATTTTTCATAAAACAAACACATTTTTTTCAGGAATCTACTCTCTGAAACCTAAAACTAATTTAAAAAAACATCTTTCTAGGCATCCACTGTCCCTAATTGTGCAAGAAAATTTCAATTGACTTGTTGAAATATTGCAATGACCCTTATTCAAAAACGAAATTTAAATCAACTTTTTAGCAGTAACACACTCACATTTTTCATAAAACAAACACATTTTTTTCAGGAATCTACTCTCTGAAACCTAAAACTAATTTTAAAAAAACATCTTTCTAGGCATCCACTCTCCCTAACCATGCAAGAAAATTTCAATTAACTTGTTGAAATATTGCAATCACCCTTATCCAAAAACGATATTTAAATCATCTTTTTTGCACTAACACACTCACATTTTTCATAAAACAAACACATTTTTTTCAGGAATCTACTCTCTGAAACCTAAAACTAATTTTAAAAAAACATCTTTCTAGGCATCCACTGTCCCTAATCGTGCAAGAAAATTTCAATTGACTTGTTGAAATATTGCAATGACCCTTATTCAAAAATGAAATTTAAATCAACTTTTTAGCAGTAACACACTCACATTTTTCATAAAACAAACACATTTTTTACAGGAATCTACTCTCTGAAACCTAAAACTAATTTTAAAAAAACATCTTTCTAGGCATCCACTCTCCCTAACCTTGCAAGAAAATTTCAATTAACTTGTTGAAATATTGCAATCACCCTTATCCAAAAACGATATTTAAATCATCTTTTTTGCACTAACACACTCACATTTTTCATAAAACAAACACATTTTGTTCAGGAATCTACTCTCTGAAACCTAAAACTAATTTTAAAAAAACATCTTTCTAGGCATCCACTGTCCCTAATCGTGCAAGAAAATTTCAATTGACTTGTTGAAATATTGCAATGACCCTTATTCAAAAACGAAATTTAAATCAACTTTTTAGCAGTAACACACTCACATTTTTCATAAAACAAACACATTTTTTTCAGGAATCTACTCTCTGAAACCTAAAACTAATTTTAAAAAAACATCTTTCTAGGCATCCACTGTCCCTAATCGTGCAAGAAAATTTCAATTGACTTGTTGAAATATTGCAATCACCCTTATCCAAAAACGAAATGTAAATCAACTTTTTAGCAGTAACACACTCACATTTTTCATAAAACAAACACATTTTTTTCAGGAATCTACTCTCTGAAACCTAAAACTAATTTTAAAAAAACATCTTTCTAGGCATCCACTGTCCCTAATCGTGCAAGAAAATTTCAATTGACTTGTTGAAATATTGCAATCACCCTTATTCAAAAACGAAATTTAAATCAACTTTTTAGCAGTAACACACTCACATTTTTCATAAAACAAACACATTTTTTTCAGGAATCTACTCTCTGAAACCTAAAACTAATTTTAAAAAAACATCTTTCTAGGCATCCACTCTCCCTAACCTTGCAAGAAAATTTCAATTAACTTGTTGAAATATTGCAATCACCCTTATCCAAAAACGATATTTAGATCATGTTTTTTGCACTAACACACTCACATTTTTCATAAAACAAACACATTTTTTTCAGGAATCTACTCTCTGAAACCTAAAACTAATTTTAAAAAAACATCTTTCTAGGCATCCACTGTCCCTAATCGTGCAAGAAAATTTCAATTGACTTGTTGAAATATTGCAATCACCCTTATCCAAAAACAAAATTTGAATCAACTTTTTAGCAGTAACACACTCACATTTTTCATAAAACAAACACATTTTTTTCAGGAATCTACTCTCTGAAACCTAAAACTAATTTTAAAAAAACATCTTTCTAGGCATCAACTGTCCCTAATCATGCAAGAACATTTCAATTGACTTGTTGAAATATTGCAATGACCCTTATTCAAAAACGAAATTTAAATCAACTTTTTAGCAGTAACACACTCACATTTTTCATAAAACAAACACATTTTTTTCAGGAATCTACTCTCTGAAACCTAAAACTAATTAAAAAAAACATCTTTCTAGGCATCCACTGTCCCTAATCTTGCAAGAAAATTTCAATTGACTTGTTGAAATATTGCAATCACCCTTATCCAAAAACGAAATTTAAATCAACTTTTTAGCAGTAACTTACTCACATTTTTCATAAAACAAACACATTTTTTTCAGGAATCTACTCTCTGGAACCTAAAACTAATTAAAAAAAAAACATCTTTCTAGGCATCCACTGTCCCTAATCTTGCAAGAAAATTTCAATTGACTTGTTGAAATATTGCAATCACCCTTATCCAAAAACGAAATTTAAATCAACTTTTTAGCAGTAACTTACTCACATTTTTCATGAAACAAACACATTTTTTTCAGGAATCAACTCTCTGAAACCTAAAACTAATTTAAAAAAAACATCTTTCTAGGCATCCACTGTCCCTAATTGTGCAAGAAAATTTCAATTGACTTGTTGAAATATTGCAATCACCCTTATCCAAAAACGAAATTTAAATCAACTTTTTAGCAGTAACACACTCACATTTTTCATAAAACAAACACATTTTTTTCAGGAATCTACTCTCTGAAACCTAAAACTAATTTTAAAAAAACATCTTTCTAGGCATCAACTGTCCCTAATCGTGCAAGAACATTTCAATTGACTTGTTGAAATATTGCAATCACCCTTATCCAAAAACAAAATTTAAATCAACTTTTTTGCAGTAACACACTCACATTTTTCATAAAACAAACACATTTTTTTCAGGAATCTACTCTCTGGAACCTAAAACTAATTTAAAAAAAAACATCTTTCTAGGCATCCACTGTCCCTAATCTTGCAAGAAAATTTCAATTGACTTGTTGAAATATTGCAATCACCCTTATCCAAAAACGAAATTTAAATCAACTTTTTAGCAGTAACTTACTCACATTTTTCATGAAACAAACACATTTTTTTCAGGAATCAACTCTCTGGAACCTAAAACAAATATAAAAAAAACATCTTTCTATGTATCCACTCTCCCTAATCGTGCAAGAAAATTTCAATTAGCTGGTTGAAATAATGCAATCACGCCTATCCTGAAGCTAAATTTAAATAAACTTTTTAGCAGTAACACACTCACATTTTTCATAAAACAAACACATTTTTTTCAGGAATCTACTCTCTGAAACCTAAACTAATTTAAAAAAAACATCTTTCTAGGCATCCACTGTCCCTAATCGTGCAAGAAAATTTCAATTGACTTGTTGAAATATTGCAATCACCCTTATCCAAAAACGAAATTAAAATCAACTTTTTAGCAGTAACACACTTACATTTTTCATAAAACAAATACATTTTTTTCAGGAATCTACTCTCTGAAACCTAAAACTAATTTTAAAAAAACATCTTTCTAGGCATCCACTGTCCCTAATCGTGCAAGAAAATTTCAATTGACTTGTTGAAATATTGCAATCACCCTTATTCAAAAACAAAATTTAAATCAAATTTTTAGCAGTAACACACTCACATTTTTCATAAAACAAACACATTTTTTTTCAGGAATCTACTCTCTGAAACCTAAAACTAATTTTAAAAAAACATCTTTCTAGGCATCCACTGTCCCTAATCGTGCAAGAAAATTTCAATTGACTTGTTGAAATATTGCAATCACTCTTATTCAAAAACGAAATGTAAATCAACTTTTTAGCAGTAACACACTCACATTTTTCATAAAACAAACACATTATTTTCAGGAATCTACTCTCTGAAACCTAAAACTAATTTTAAAAAAAACATCTTTTTTAGGCATCCACTGTCCCTAATCGTGCAAGAAAATTTCAATTGACTTGTTGAAATATTGCAATGACCCTTATTCAAAAACGAAATTTAAATCAACTTTTTAGCAGTAACACACTCACATTTTACATAAAACAAACACATTTTTTTCAGGAATCTACTCTCTGAAACCTAAAACTAATTAAAAAAAATATCTTTCTAGGCATACACTGTCCCTAATCTTGCAAGAAAATTTCAATTGACTTGTTGAAATATTGCAATCACCCTTATCCAAAAACGAAATTTAAATCAACTTTTTAGCAGTAACTTACTCACATTTTTCATAAAACAAACACATTTTTTTCAGGAATCTACTCTCTGAAACCTAAAACTAATTTTAAAAAAACATCTTTCTAGGCATCCACTGTCCCTAATCGTGCAAGAAAATTTCAATTGACTTGTTGAAATATTGCAATCACCCTTATTCAAAAACGATATTTAAATCAACTTTTTTGCAGTAACACACTCACATTTTTCATAATACAAACACATGTTTTTTCAGGAATCTATTCTCTGAAACCTAAAACTAATTTTAAAAAAACATCTTTCTAGGCATCCACTGTCCCTAATCGTGCAAGAAAATTTCAATTGACTTGTTGAAATGATGCATTCACGCCTATCCTGAAACTAAATTAAAATCAAATTTTTTGCAGTAACACACTCACATTTTTCATAAAACAAACAATAATTTTTTCAGGAATCCACTCTCTGGAACCTAAAACTAATTAAAAAAAAACATCTTTCTAGGCATCCACTGTCCCTAATCGTGCAAGAAAATTTCAATTGACTTGTTGAAATATTGCAATCACCCTTATCCAAAAACGAAATTTAAATCAACTTTTTAGCAGTAACATACTCACATTTTTCATAAAACAAACACATTTTTTTCAGGAATATACTCTCTGGAACCTAAAACTAATTTTAAAAAAACATCTTTCTAGGCATCCACTGTCCCTAATCGTGGAAGAAAATTTCAATTGACTTGTTGAAATATTGCAATCACCCTTATCCAAAAACGAAATTTAAATCAACTTTTTAGCAGTAACACACTCACATTTTTCATAAAACAAACACATTTTCTTCAGGAATCTACTCTCTGAAACCTAAAACTAATTTTAAAAAAACATCTTTCTAGGCATCCACTGTCCCTAATCGTGCAAAAAAATTTCAATTGACTTGTTGAAATATTGCAATCACCCTTATTCAAAAACGAAATTTAAATCAACTTTTTAGCAGTAACACACTCACATTTTTCATAAAACAAACACATTTTTTTCAGGAATCTACTCTCTGAAACCTAAAACTAATTAAAAAAAATATCTTTCTAGGCATCCACTCTCCCTAATCTTCCAAGAAAATTTCAATTAACTTATTGAAATATTGCAATCACCCTTATCCAAAAACGATATTTAAATCAACTTTTTTGCAGTAACACACTCACATTTTTCATAAAACAAACACATTTTTTCAGGAATCTACTCTCTGAAACCTAAAACTAATTTAAAAAAAACATCTTTCTAGGCATCCACTGTCCCTAATCTTGCAAGAAAATTTCAATTGACTTGTTGAAATATTGCAATCACCCTTATCCAAAAACGAAATTTAAATCAACTTTTTAGCAGTAACACACTCACATTTTTCATGAAACAAACAAATTTTTTTCAGGAATCAACTCTCTGGAACCTAAAACAAATATAAAAAAACATCTTTCTATGTATCCACTCTCCCTAATCGTGCAAGAAAATTTCAATTAACTAGTTGAAATAATGCAATCACGCCTATCCTGAAGCTAAATTTAAATAAACTTTTTAGCAGTAACACACTCACATTTTTCATAAAACAAACACATTTTTTTCAGGAATCAACTCTCTGGAACCTAAAACAAATATAAAAAAACATCTTTCTAGGCATCCACTCTCCCTAATCGTGCAAGAAAATTTCAATTAACTTGTTAAAATGATGCATTCACGCTTATCCTGAAACTAAATTTAAATCAACTTTTTTGCAGTAACACACTCACATTTTTCATGAAACAAATACATTTTTTTTTCAGGAATCCACTCTCTGGAACCTATAACGAATTTGTAAAAAACATCTTTCTAGGCATCCACTCTCCCTAATCTTGCAAGAAAATTTCAATTAACTTGTTGAAATATTGCAATCACCCTTATCCAAAAACGATTTTAAATCAACTTTTTTGCAGTAACACACTCACATTTTTCATAAAACAAACACATTTTTTTCAGGAATCTACTCTCTGAAACCTAAAACTAATTTTAAAAAAACATCTTTCCTGGCATCCACTGTCCCTAATCGTGCAAGAAAAATTCAATTGACTTGTTGAAATATTGCAATCACCCTTATCCAAAAACGAAATTTAAATCAACTTTTTAGCAGTAACACACTCACATTTTTCATAAAACAAACACATTTTTTTCTGGAATCTACTCTCTGAAACCTAAAACTAATTTTAAAAAAACATCTTTCTAGGCATCAACTGTCCCTAATCGTGCAAGAACATTTCAATTGACTTGTTGAAATATTGCAATCACCCTTATTCAAAAACAAAATTTAAATCAACTTTTTAGCAGTAACACACTCACATTTTTCATAAAATAAACACATTTTTTTCAGGAATCTACTCTCTGAAACCTAAAACTAATTTTTAAAAAACATCTTTCTAGGCATCCACTGTCCCTAATCATGCAAGAAAATTCAAATTGACTTGTTGAAATATTGCAATCACCCTTATCCAAAAACGAAATTTAAATCAACTTTTTTGCAGTAACACACTCACATTTTTCATAAAACAAACACATTTTTTTCAGGAATCTACTCTCTGGAACCTAAAACTAATTAAAAAAAAACATCGTTCTAGGCATCCACTGTCCCTAATCGTGCAAGAAAATTTCAATTAACTAGTTGAAATAATGCAATCACGCCTATCCTGAAGCTAAATTTAAATAAACTTTTTAGCAGTAACACACTCACATTTTTCATAAAACAAACACATTTTTTTCAGGAATCTACTCTCTGAAACCTAAACTAATTTAAAAAAAAACATCTTTCTAGGCATCCACTGTCCCTAACCGTGCAAGAAAATTCCAATTGACTTGTGGAAATATTGCAATCACCCTTATCCAAAAACGAAATTTAAATCAACTTTTTAGCAGTAACACACTTACATTTTTCATAAAACAAACACATATTTTTTCAGGAATCTACTCTCTGAAACCTAAAACTAATTTTAAAAAAACATCTTTCTAGGCATCCACTGTCCCTAATCGTGCAAGAAAATTTCAATTGACTTGTTGAAATATTGCAATCACCCTTATCCAAAAACGAAATTTAAATCAACTTTTTAGCAGTAACACACTCACATTTTTCATAAAACAAACACATTTTTTTCAGGAATCTACTCTCTGAAACCTAAAACTAATTTAAAAAAAACATCTTTCTAGGCATCAACTGTCCCTAATCGTGCAAGAACATTTCAATTGACTTGTTGAAATATTGCAATGACCCTTATTCAAAAACGAAATTTAAATCAACTTTTTAGCAGTAACACACTCACATTTTTCATAAAACAAACACATTTTTTTCAGGAATCTACTCTCTGAAACCTAAAACTAATTAAAAAAAACATCTTTCTAGGCATCCACTGTCCCTAATCTTGCAAGAAAATTTCAATTGACTTGTTGAAATATTGCAATCACCCTTATCCAAAAACGAAATTTAAATCAACTTTTTAGCAGTAACTTACTCACATTTTTCATAAAACAAACACATTTTTTTCAGGAATCTACTCTCTGGAACCTAAAACTAATTTAAAAAAAAACATCTTTCTAGGCATCCACTGTCCCTAATCTTGCAAGAAAATTTCAATTGACTTGTTGAAATATTGCAATCACCCTTATCCAAAAACGAAATTTAAATCAACTTTTTAGCAGTAACTTACTCACATTTTTCATGAAACAAACACATTTTTTTCAGGAATCAACTCTCTGAAACCTAAAACTAATTTAAAAAAAACATCTTTCTAGGCATCCACTTTCCCTAATCGTGCAAGAAAATTTCAATTGACTTGTTGAAATATTGCAATCACCCTTATCCAAAAACGAAATTTAAATCAACTTTTTAGCAGTAACACACTCACATTTTTCATAAAACAAACACATTTTTTTCAGGAATCTACTCTCTGAAACCTAAAACTAATTTTAAAAAAACATCTTTCTAGGCATCAACTGTCCCTAATCGTGCAAGAACATTTCAATTGACTTGTTGAAATATTGCAATCACCCTTATCCAAAAACAAAATTTAAATCAACTTTTTTGCAGTAACACACTCACATTTTTCATAAAACAAACACATTTTTTTCAGGAATCTACTCTCTGGAACCTAAAACTAATTTTAAAAAAAACATCTTTCTAGGCATCCACTGTCCCTAATCTTGCAAGAAAATTTCAATTGACTTGTTGAAATATTGCAATCACCCTTATCCAAAAACGAAATTTAAATCAACTTTTTAGCAGTAACTTACTCACATTTTTCATGAAACAAACACATTTTTTTCAGGAATCAACTCTCTGGAACCTAAAACAAATATAAAAAAAACATCTTTCTATGTATCCACTCTCCCTAATCGTGCAAGAAAATTTCAATTAGCTGGTTGAAATAATGCAATCACGCCTATCCTGAAGCTAAATTTAAATAAACTTTTTAGCAGTAACACACTCACATTTTTCATAAAACAAACACATTTTTTTCAGGAATCTACTCTCTGAAACCTAAACTAATTTAAAAAAAACATCTTTCTAGGCATCCACTGTCCCTAATCGTGCAAGAAAATTTCAATTGACTTGTTGAAATATTGCAATCACCCTTATCCAAAAACGAAATTAAAATCAACTTTTTAGCAGTAACACACTTACATTTTTCATAAAACAAATACATTTTTTTCAGGAATCTACTCTCTGAAACCTAAAACTAATTTTAAAAAAACATCTTTCTAGACATCCACTGTCCCTAATCGTGCAAGAAAATTTCAATTGACTTGTTGAAATATTGCAATCACCCTTATTCAAAAACAAAATTTAAATCAAATTTTTAGCAGTAACACACTCACATTTTTCATAAAACAAACACATTTTTTTTCAGGAATCTACTCTCTGAAACCTAAAACTAATTTTAAAAAAACATCTTTCTAGGCATCCACTGTCCCTAATCGTGCAAGAAAATTTCAATTGACTTGTTGAAATATTGCAATCACTCTTATTCAAAAACGAAATGTAAATCAACTTTTTAGCAGTAACACACTCACATTTTTCATAAAACAAACACATTTTTTTCAGGAATCTACTCTCTGAAACCTAAAACTAATTTTAAAAAAACATCTTTTTTAGGCATCCACTGTCCCTAATCGTGCAAGAAAATTTCAATTGACTTGTTGAAATATTGCAATGACCCTTATTCAAAAACGAAATTTAAATCAACTTTTTAGCAGTAACACACTCACATTTTACATAAAACAAACACATTTTTTTCAGGAATCTACTCTCTGAAACCTAAAACTAATTAAAAAAAAATATCTTTCTAGGCATACACTGTCCCTAATCTTGCAAGAAAATTTCAATTGACTTGTTGAAATATTGCAATCACCCTTATCCAAAAACGAAATTTAAATCAACTTTTTAGCAGTAACTTACTCACATTTTTCATAAAACAAACACATTTTTTTCAGGAATCTACTCTCTGAAACCTAAAACTAATTTTAAAAAAACATCTTTCTAGGCATCCACTGTCCCTAATCGTGCAAGAAAATTTCAATTGACTTGTTGAAATATTGCAATCACCCTTATTCAAAAACAAAATTTAAATCACATTTTTAGCAGTAACACACTCACATTTTTCATAAAACAAACACATTTTTTTTCAGGAATCTACTCTCTGAAACCTAAAACTAATTTAAAAAAAAATCTTTCTAGGCATCCACTGTCCCTAATCGTGCAAGAATATTTCAATTGCCTTTTGAAATATTGCAATCACCCTTATCCAAAAACCAAATTTAAATCAACTTTTTAGCAGTAACACACTCACATTTTTCATAAAACAAACACATTTTTTTCAGGAATCTACTCTCTGAAACCTAAAACTAATTTTAAAAAAACATCTTTCTAGGCATCCACTGTCCCTAATCGTGCAAGAAAATTTCAATTGACTTGTTGAAATATTGCAATGACCCTTATTCAAAAACGAAATTTAAATCAACTTTTTAGCAGTAACACACTCACATTTTTCATAAAACAAACACATTTTTTTCAGGAATCTACTCTCTGAAACCTAAAACTAATTTTAAAAAAACATCTTTCTAGGCATCCACTGTCCCTAATTGTGCAAGAAAATTTCAATTGACTTGTTGAAATATTGCAATGACCCTTATTCAAAAACAAAATTTAAATCAATTTTTTAGCAGTAACACACTCACATTTTTCATAAAACAAACACATTTTTTTCAGGAATCTACTCTCTGAAACCTAAAACTAATTTTAAAAAAAACATCTTTCTAGGCATCCACTCTCCCTAACCTTGCAAGAAAATTTCAATTAACTTGTTGAAATATTGCAATCACCCTTATCCAAAAACGATATTTAAATCATCTTTTTTGCACTAACACACTCACATTTTTCATAAAACAAACACATTTTTTTCAGGAATCTACTCTCTGAAACCTAAAACTAATTTTAAAAAAACATCTTTCTAGGCATCCACTGTCCCTAATCGTGCAAGAAAATTTCAATTGACTTGTTGAAATATTGCAATGACCCTTATTCAAAAACGAAATTTAAATCAACTTTTTAGCAGTAACACACTCACATTTTTCTTAAAACAAACACATTTTTTTCAGGAATCTACTCTCTGAAACCTAAAACTAATTTTAAAAAAACATCTTTCTAGGCATCCACTGTCCCTAATCGTGCAAGAAAATTTCAATTGACTTGTTGAAATATTGCAATCACCCTTATCCAAAAACGAAATGTAAATCAACTTTTTAGCAGTAACACACTCACATTTTTCATAAAACAAACACATTTTTTTCAGGAATCTACTCTCTGAAACCTAAAACTAATTTTAAAAAAACATCTTTCTAGGCATCCACTGTCCCTAATCGTGCAAGAAAATTTCAATTGACTTGTTGAAATGATGCATTCACGCCTATCCTGAAACTAAATTAAAATCAAATTTTTTGCAGTAACACACTCACATTTTTCATAAAACAAACAATAATTTTTTCAGGAATCCACTCTCTGGAACCTAAAACTAATTAAAAAAAAACATCTTTCTAGGCATCCACTGTCCCTAATCGTGCAAGAAAATTTCAATTGACTTGTTGAAATATTGCAATCACCCTTATCCAAAAATGAAATTTAAATCAACTTTTTAGCAGTAACATACTCACATTTTTCATAAAACAAACACATTTTTTTCAGGAATATACTCTCTGGAACCTAAAACTAATTTTAAAAAAACATCTTTCTAGGCATCCACTGTCCCTAATCGTGGAAGAAAATTTCAATTGACTTGTTGAAATATTGCAATCACCCTTATCCAAAAACGAAATTTAAATCAACTTTTTAGCAGTAACATACTCACATTTTTCATAAAACAAACACATTTTTTTCAGGAATCTACTCTCTGAAACCTAAAACTAATTTTAAAAAAACATCTTTCTAGGCATCCACTGTCCCTAATCGTGCAAGAAAATTTCAATTGACTTGTTGAAATATTGCAATCACCCTTATTCAAAAACAAAATTTAAATCACATTTTTAGCAGTAACACACTCACATTTTTCATAAAACAAACACATTTTTTTTCAGGAATCTACTCTCTGAAACCTAAAACTAATTTAAAAAAAAATCTTTCTAGGCATCCACTGTCCCTAATCGTGCAAGAATATTTCAATTGCCTTTTGAAATATTGCAATCACCCTTATCCAAAAACCAAATTTAAATCAACTTTTTAGCAGTAACACACTCACATTTTTCATAAAACAAACACATTTTTTTCAGGAATCTACTCTCTGAAACCTAAAACTAATTTTAAAAAAACATCTTTCTAGGCATCCACTGTCCCTAATCGTGCAAGAAAATTTCAATTGACTTGTTGAAATATTGCAATGACCCTTATTCAAAAACGAAATTTAAATCAACTTTTTAGCAGTAACACACTCACATTTTTCATAAAACAAACACATTTTTTTCAGGAATCTACTCTCTGAAACCTAAAACTAATTTTAAAAAAACATCTTTCTAGGCATCCACTGTCCCTAATTGTGCAAGAAAATTTCAATTGACTTGTTGAAATATTGCAATGACCCTTATTCAAAAACAAAATTTAAATCAATTTTTTAGCAGTAACACACTCACATTTTTCATAAAACAAACACATTTTTTTCAGGAATCTACTCTCTGAAACCTAAAACTAATTTTAAAAAAACATCTTTCTAGGCATCCACTCTCCCTAACCTTGCAAGAAAATTTCAATTAACTTGTTGAAATATTGCAATCACCCTTATCCAAAAACGATATTTAAATCATCTTTTTTGCACTAACACACTCACATTTTTCATAAAACAAACACATTTTTTTCAGGAATCTACTCTCTGAAACCTAAAACTAATTTTAAAAAAACATCTTTCTAGGCATCCACTGTCCCTAATCGTGCAAGAAAATTTCAATTGACTTGTTGAAATATTGCAATGACCCTTATTCAAAAACGAAATTTAAATCAACTTTTTAGCAGTAACACACTCACATTTTTCTTAAAACAAACACATTTTTTTCAGGAATCTACTCTCTGAAACCTAAAACTAATTTTAAAAAAACATCTTTCTAGGCATCCACTGTCCCTAATCGTGCAAGAAAATTTCAATTGACTTGTTGAAATATTGCAATCACCCTTATCCAAAAACGAAATGTAAATCAACTTTTTAGCAGTAACACACTCACATTTTTCATAAAACAAACACATTTTTTTCAGGAATCTACTCTCTGAAACCTAAAACTAATTTTAAAAAAACATCTTTCTAGGCATCCACTGTCCCTAATCGTGCAAGAAAATTTCAATTGACTTGTTGAAATGATGCATTCACGCCTATCCTGAAACTAAATTAAAATCAAATTTTTTGCAGTAACACACTCACATTTTTCATAAAACAAACAATAATTTTTTCAGGAATCCACTCTCTGGAACCTAAAACTAATTAAAAAAAAACATCTTTCTAGGCATCCACTGTCCCTAATCGTGCAAGAAAATTTCAATTGACTTGTTGAAATATTGCAATCACCCTTATCCAAAAATGAAATTTAAATCAACTTTTTAGCAGTAACATACTCACATTTTTCATAAAACAAACACATTTTTTTCAGGAATATACTCTCTGGAACCTAAAACTAATTTTAAAAAAACATCTTTCTAGGCATCCACTGTCCCTAATCGTGGAAGAAAATTTCAATTGACTTGTTGAAATATTGCAATCACCCTTATCCAAAAACGAAATTTAAATCAACTTTTTAGCAGTAACATACTCACATTTTTCATAAAACAAACACATTTTTTTCAGGAATCTACTCTCTGGAACCTAAAACTAATTTAAAAAAAACATCTTTCTAGGCATCCACTGTCCCTAATCGTGCAAGAATATTTCAATTGACTTGTTGAAATATTGCAATCACCCTTATCCAAAAACAAAATTTAAATCAACTTTTTAGCAGTAACACACTCACATTTTTCATAAAACAAACACATTTTTTTCAGGAATCTACTCTCTGAAACCTAAAACTAATTTTAAAAAAACATCTTTCTAGGCATCCACTGTCCCTAATCGTGCAAGAAAATTTCAATTGACTTGTTGAAATATTGCAATCACCCTTATCCAAAAACGAAATTTGAATCAACTTTTTAGCAGTAACACACTCACATTTTTCATAAAACAAACACATTTTTTTCAGGAATCTACTCTCTAAAACCTAAAACTAATTTTAAAAAAACATCTTTCTAGGCATCAACTGTCCCTAATCGTGCAAAAACATTTCAATTGACTTGTTGAAATATTGCAATCACCCTTATTCAAAAACAAAATTTAAATCAACTTTTTAGCAGTAACACACTCACATTTTCCATAAAATAAACACATTTTTTTCAGGAATCTACTCTCTGAAACCTAAAACTAATTTTTAAAAAACATCATTCTAGGCATCCACTGTCCCTAATCATGCAAGAAAATTTAAATTGACTTGTTGAAATATTGCAATCACCCTTATCCAAAAACGAAATTTAAATCAACTTTTTTGCAGTAACACACTCACATTTTTTATAAAACAAATACATTTTTGTCAGGAATCTACTCTCTGGAACCTAAAACTAATTTTAAAAAAAAAAAACTTCTTTCTAGGCATCCACTGTCCCTAATCTTGCAAGAAAATTTCAATTGACTTGTTGAAATATTGCAATCACCCTTATCCAAAAACAAAATTTAAATCAACTTTTTAGCAGTAACTTACTCACATTTTTCATGAAACAAACACATTTTTTTCAGGAATCAACTCTCAGGAACCTAAAACAAATATAAAAAAAACATCTTTCTATGTATCCACTCTCCCTAATCGTGCAAGAAAATTTCAATTAACTAGTTGAAATAATGCAATCACACCTATCCTGAAGCTAAATTTAAATAAACTTTTTAGCAGTAACACACTCACATTTTTCATAAAACAAACACATTTTTTTCAGGAATCTACTCTCTGAAACCTAAACTAATTTAAAAAAAACATCTTTCTAGGCATCCACTGTCCCTAATCGTGCAAGAAAATTTCAATTGACTTGTTGAAATATTGCAATCACCCTTATCCAAAAACGAAATTTAAATCAACTTTTTAGCAGTAACACACTTACATTTTTCATAAAACAAACACATTTTTTTCAGGAATCTACTCTCTGAAACCTAAAACTAATTTTGAAAAAACATCTTTCTAGGCATCCACTGTCCCTAATCGTGCAAGAAAATGTCAATTGACTTGTTGAAATATTGCAATCACCCTTATTCAAAAACAAAATTTAAATCAAATTTTTAGCAGTAACACACTCACATTTTTCATAAAACAAACACATTTTTTTCAGGAATCTACTCTCTGGAACCTAAAACTAATTTTAAAAAAACATCTTTCTAGGCATCCACTGTCCCTAATCGTGGAAGAAAATTTCAATTGACTTGTTGAAATATTGCAATCGCCCTTATTCAAAAACAAAATTTAAATCAAATTTTTAGCAGTAACACACTCACATTTTTCATAAAACAAACACATTTTTTTCAGGAATCTACTCTCTGGAACCTAAAACTAATTTTAAAAAAACATCTTTCTAGGCATCCACTGTCCCTAATCGTGCAAGAAAATTTCAATTGACTTGTTGAAATATTGCAATCACCCTTATCCAAAATCGAAATTTAAATCAACTTTTTAGCAGTAACACACTCACATTTTTCATAAAACAAACACATTTTTTTCAGGAATCTACTCTCTGAAACCTAAAACTAATTTTAAAAAAACATCTTTCTAGGCATCCACTGTCCCTAATCGTGCAAGAAAATTTCAATTGACTTGTTGAAATATTGCAATCACCCTTATTCAAAAACGATATTTAAATCAACTTTTTTGCAGTAACACACTCACATTTTTCATAAAACAAACAATAATTTTTTCAGGAATCCACTCTCTGGAACCTAAAACTAATTAAAAAAAAAATCTTTCTAGGCATCCACTGTCCCTAATCGTGCAAGAATATTTCAATTGACTTGTTGAAATATTGCAATCACCCTTATCCAAAAACGAAATTTAAATCAACTTTTTAGCAGTAACATACTCACATTTTTCATAAAACAAACACATTTTTTTCAGGAATATACTCTCTGGAACCTAAAACTAATTTTAAAAAAACATCTTTCTAGGCATCCACTGTCCCTAATCGTGCAAGAATATTTCAATTGACTTGTTGAAATATTGCAATCACCCTTATCCAAAAACGAAATTTAAATCAACTTTTTAGCAGTAACACACTCACATTTTTCATAAAACAAACACATTTTTTTCAGGAATCTACTCTCTGAAACCTAAAACTAATTTTAAAAAAACATCTTTCTAGGCATCCACTGTCCTTAATCGTGCAAGAAAATTTCAATTGACTTGTTGAAATATTGCAATCGCCCTTATTCAAAAACGAAATTTAAATCAACTTTTTAGCAGTAACACACTCACATTTTTCATAAAACAAACACATTTTTTTCAGGAATCTACTCTCTGAAACCTAAAACTAATTAAAAAAAAAAATTCTAGGCATCCACTCTCCCTAATCTTCCAAGAAAATTTCAATTAACTCTTTGAAATATTGCAATCACCCTCATCCAAAAACGATATTTAAATCAACTTTTTTGCAGTAACACACTCACATTTTTCATAAAACAAACACATTTTTTTCAGGAATCTACTCTCTGAAACCTAAAACTAATTTTAAAAAAACATCTTTCTAGGCATCCACTGTCCCTAATCTTGCAAGAAAATTTCAATTGACTTGTTGAAATATTGCAATCACCCTTATCCAAAAACGAAATTTAAAGCAACTTTTTAGCAGTAACACACTCACATTTTTCATGAAACAAACACATTTTTTTCAGGAATCAACTCTCTGGAACCTAAAACAAATATAAAAAAACATCTTTCTATGTATCCACTCTCCCTAATCGTGCAAGAAAATTTCAATTAACTAGTTGAAATAATGCAATCACGCCTATCCTGAAGCTAAATTTAAATAAACTTTTTAGCAGTAACACACTCACATTTTTCATAAAACAAACACATTTTTTTCAGGAATCTACTCTCTGAAACCTAAACTAATTTAAAAAAAACATCTTTCTAGGCATCCACTGTCCCTAATCGTGCAAGAAAATTTCAATTGACTTGTTGAAATATTGCAATCACCCTTATCCAAAAACGAAATTTAAATCAACTTTTTAGCAGTAACACACTTACATTTTTCATAAAACAAACACATTTTTTTCAGGAATCTACTGTCTGAAACCTAAAACTAATTTTAAAAAAACATCTTTCTAGGCATCCACTGTCCCTAATCGTGCAAGAAAATTTCAATTGACTTGTTGAAATATTGCAATGACCCTTATTCAAAAATGAAATTTAAATCAACTTTTTAGCAGTAACACACTCACATTTTTCATAAAACAAACACATTTTTTACAGGAATCTACTCTCTGAAACCTAAAACTAATTTTAAAAAAACATCTTTCTAGGCATCCACTCTCCCTAACCTTGCAAGAAAATTTCAATTAACTTGTTGAAATATTGCAATCACCCTTATCCAAAAACGATATTTAAATCATCTTTTTTGCACTAACACACTCACATTTTTCATAAAACAAACACATTTTTTTCAGGAATCTACTCTCTGAAACCTAAAACTAATTTAAAAAAAACATCTTTCTAGGCATCCACTGTCCCTAATCGTGCAAGAAAATTTCAATTGACTTGTTGAAATATTGCAATGACCCTTATTCAAAAACGAAATTTAAATCAACTTTTTAGCAGTAACACACTCACATTTTTCATAAAACAAAC
The DNA here is from genome assembly GCF_964263255.1 of Lissotriton vulgaris. NCBI lineage: Eukaryota > Metazoa > Chordata > Amphibia > Caudata > Salamandridae > Lissotriton > Lissotriton vulgaris. The sequence goes on along the minus strand of NC_141688.1, from coordinate 243,327,743 downwards.
ACATTTTTTTCAGGAATCTACTCTCTGAAACCTAAAACTAATTTTAAAAAAACATCTTTCTAGGCATCCACTGTCCCTAATCGTGCAAGAAAATTTAACGAAATGTAAATCAACTTTTTAGCAGTAACACACTCACATTTTTCATAAAACAAACACATTTTTTTCAGGAATCTACTCTCTGAAACCTAAAACTAATTTTAAAAAAACATCTTTCTAGGCATCCACTGTCCCTAATCGTGCAAGAAAATTTCAATTGACTTGTTGAAATATTGCAATGACCCTTATTCAAAAACGAAATTTAAATCAACTTTTTAGCAGTAACACACTCACATTTTTCATAAAACAAACACATTTTTTTCAGGAATCTACTCTCTGAAACCTAAAACTAATTTTAAAAAAACATCTTTCTAGGCATCCACTCTCCCTAACCTTGCAAGAAAATTTCAATTAACTTGTTGAAATATTGCAATCACCCTTATCCAAAAACGATATTTAAATCATCTTTTTTGCACTAACACACTCACATTTTTCATAAAACAAACACATTTTTTTCAGGAATCTACTCTCTGAAACCTAAAACTAATTTAAAAAAAACATCTTTCTAGGCATCCACTGTCCCTAATCGTGCAAGAAAATTTCAATTGACTTGTTGAAATATTGCAATGACCCTTATTCAAAAACGAAATTTAAATCAACTTTTTAGCAGTAACACACTCACATTTTTCATAAAACAAACACATTTTTTTCAGGAATCTACTCTCTGAAACCTAAAACTAATTTTAAAAAAACATCTTTCTAGGCATCCACTGTCCCTAATCGTGCAAGAAAATTTAACGAAATGTAAATCAACTTTTTAGCAGTAACACACTCACATTTTTCATAAAACAAACACATTTTTTTCAGGAATCTACTCTCTGAAACCTAAAACTAATTTTAAAAAAACATCTTTCTAGGCATCCACTGTCCCTAATCGTGCAAGAAAATTTCAATTGACTTGTTGAAATATTGCAATGACCCTTATTCAAAAACGAAATTTAAATCAACTTTTTAGCAGTAACACACTCACATTTTTCATAAAACAAACACATTTTTTTCAGGAATCTACTCTCTGAAACCTAAAACTAATTTTAAAAAAACATCTTTCTAGGCATCCACTCTCCCTAACCTTGCAAGAAAATTTCAATTAACTTGTTGAAATATTGCAATCACCCTTATCCAAAAACGATATTTAAATCATCTTTTTTGCACTAACACACTCACATTTTTCATAAAACAAACACATTTTTTTCAGGAATCTACTCTCTGAAACCTAAAACTAATTTTAAAAAAACATCTTTCTAGGCATCCACTGTCCCTAATCGTGCAAGAAAATTTCAATTGACTTGTTGAAATATTGCAATCACCCTTATCCAAAAACGAAATTTGAATCAACTTTTTAGCAGTAACACACTCACATTTTTCATAAAACAAACACATTTTTTTCAGGAATCTACTCTCTGAAACCTAAAACTAATTTTAAAAAAACATCTTTCTAGGCATCAACTGTCCCTAATCGTGCAAAAACATTTCAATTGACTTGTTGAAATATTGCAATCACCCTTATTCAAAAACAAAATTTAAATCAACTTTTTAGCAGTAACACACTCACATTTTTCATAAAATAAACACATTTTTTTCAGGAATCTACTCTCTGAAACCTAAAACTAATTTTTAAAAAACATCTTTCTAGGCATCCACTGTCCCTAATCATGCAAGAAAATTTAAATTGACTTGTTGAAATATTGCAATCACCCTTATCCAAAAACGAAATTTAAATGAACTTTTTTGCAGTAACACACTCACATTTTTTATAAAACAAATACATTTTTGTCAGGAATCTACTCTCTGGAACCTCAAACTAATTTAAAAAAAAACATCTTTCTAGGCATCCACTGTCCCTAATCTTGCAAGAAAATTTCAATTGACTTGTTGAAATATTGCAATCACCTTTATCCAAAAACGAAATTTAAATCAACTTTTTAGCAGTAACTTACTCACATTTTTCATGAAACAAACACATTTTTTTCAGGAATCAACTCTCAGGAACCTAAAACAAATATAAAAAAAACATCTTTCTATGTATACACTCTCCCTAATCGTGCAAGAAAATTTCAATTAACTAGTTGAAATAATGCAATCACACCTATCCTGAAGCTAAATTTAAATAAACTTTTTAGCAGTAACACACTCACATTTTTCATAAAACAAACACATTTTTTTCAGGAATCTACTCTCTGAAACCTAAACTAATTTAAAAAAAACATCTTTCTAGGCATCCACTGTCCCTAATCGTGCAAGAAAATTTCAATTGACTTGTTGAAATATTGCAATCACCCTTATCCAAAAACGAAATTTAAATCAACTTTTTAGCAGTAACACACTTACATTTTTCATAAAACAAACACATTTTTTTCAGGAATCTACTCTCTGAAACCTAAAACTAATTTTAAAAAAACATCTTTCTAGGCATCCACTGTCCCTAATCGTGCAAGAAAATGTCAATTGACTTGTTGAAATATTGCAATCACCCTTATTCAAAAACAAAATTTAAATCAAATTTTTAGCAGTAACACACTCACATTTTTCATAAAACAAACACATTTTTTTCAGGAATCTACTCTCTGGAACCTAAAACTAATTTTAAAAAAAATCTTTCTAGGCATCCACTGTCCCTAATCGTGCAAGAAAATTTCAATTGACTTGTTGAAATATTGCAATCACCCTTATCCAAAAACGAAATTTAAATCAACTTTTTAGCAGTAACACACTCACATTTTTCATAAAACAAACACATTTTTTTCAGGAATCTACTCTCTGAAACCTAAAACTAATTTTAAAAAAACATCTTTCTAGGCATCCACTGTCCCTAATCGTGCAAGAAAATTTCAATTGACTTGTTGAAATATTGCAATCACCCTTATTCAAAAACGATATTTAAATCAACTTTTTTGCAGTAACACACTCACATTTTTCATAAAACAAACACATGTTTTTTCAGGAATCTATTCTCTGAAACCTAAAACTAATTTTAAAAAAACATCTTTCTAGGCATCCACTGTCCCTAATCGTGCAAGAAAATTTCAATTGACTTGTTGAAATGATGCATTCACGCCTATCCTGAAACTAAATTAAAATCAAATTTTTTGCAGTAACACACTCACATTTTTCATAAAACAAACAATAATTTTTTCAGGAATCCACTCTCTGGAACCTAAAACTAATTAAAAAAAAACATCTTTCTAGGCATCCACTGTCCCTAATCGTGCAAGAAAATTTCAATTGACTTGTTGAAATATTGCAATCACCCTTATCCAAAAACGAAATTTAAATCAACTTTTTAGCAGTAACATACTCACATTTTTCATAAAACAAACACATTTTTTTCAGGAATATACTCTCTGGAACCTAAAACTAATTTTAAAAAAACATCTTTCTAGGCATCCACTGTCCCTAATCGTGGAAGAAAATTTCAATTGACTTGTTGAAATATTGCAATCACCCTTATCCAAAAACGAAATTTAAATCAACTTTTTAGCAGTAACACACTCACATTTTTCATAAAACAAACACATTTTTTTCAGGAATCTACTCTCTGAAACCTAAAACTAATTTTAAAAAAACATCTTTCTAGGCATCCACTGTCCCTAATCGTGCAAAAAAATTTCAATTGACTTGTTGAAATATTGCAATCACCCTTATTCAAAAACGAAATTTAAATCAACTTTTTAGCAGTAACACACTCACATTTTTCATAAAACAAACACATTTTTCTCAGGAATCTACTCTCTGAAACCTAAAACTAATTAAAAAAAAATATCTTTCTAGGCATCCACTCTCCCTAATCTTCCAAGAAAATTTCAATTAACTTATTGAAATATTGCAATCACCCTTATCCAAAAACGATATTTAAATCAACTTTTTTGCAGTAACACACTCACATTTTTCATAAAACAAACACATTTTTTCAGGAATCTACTCTCTGAAACCTAAAACTAATTAAAAAAAAACATCTTTCTAGGCATCCACTGTCCCTAATCTTGCAAGAAAATTTCAATTGACTTGTTGAAATATTGCAATCACCCTTATCCAAAAACGAAATTTAAATCAACTTTTTAGCAGTAACACACTCACATTTTTCATGAAACAAACACATTTTTTTCAGGAATCAACTCTCTGGAACCTAAAACAAATATAAAAAAACATCTTTCTATGTATCCACTCTCCCTAATCGTGCAAGAAAATTTCAATTAACTAGTTGAAATAATGCAATCACGCCTATCCTGAAGCTAAATTTAAATAAACTTTTTAGCAGTAACACACTCACATTTTTCATAAAACAAACACATTTTTTTCAGGAATCAACTCTCTGGAACCTAAAACAAATATAAAAAACATCTTTCTAGGCATCCACTCTCCCTAATCGTGCAAGAAAATTTCAATTAACTTGTTAAAATGATGCATTCACGCTTATCCTGAAACTAAATTTAAATCAACTTTTTTGCAGTAACACACTCACATTTTTCATGAAACAAATACATTTTTTTTTCAGGAATCCACTCTCTGGAACCTATAACGAATTTGTAAAAAACATCTTTCTAGGCATCCACTCTCCCTAATCTTGCAAGAAAATGTCAATTAACTTGTTGAAATATTGCAATCACCCTTATCCAAAAACGATTTTAAATCAACTTTTTTGCAGTAACACACTCACATTTTTCATAAAACAAACACATTTTTTTCAGGAATCTACTCTCTGAAACCTAAAACTAATTTTAAAAAAACATCTTTCTTGGCATCCACTGTCCCTAATCATGCAAGAAAAATTCAATTGACTTGTTGAAATATTGCAATCACCCTTATCCAAAAACGAAATTTAAATCAACTTTTTAGCAGTAACACACTCACATTTTTCATAAAATAAACACATTTTTTTCTGGAACCTACTCTCTGAAACCTAAAACTAATTTTAAAAAAACATCTTTCTAGGCATCAACTGTCCCTAATCGTGCAAGAACATTTCAATTGACTTGTTGAAATATTGCAATCACCCTTATTCAAAAACAAAATTTAAATCAACTTTTTAGCAGTAACACACTCACATTTTTCATAAAATAAACACATTTTTTTCAGGAATCTACTCTCTGAAACCTAAAACTAATTTTTAAAAAACATCTTTCTAGGCATCCACTGTCCCTAATCATGCAAGAAAATTTAAATTGACTTGTTGAAATATTGCAATCACCCTTATCCAAAAACGAAATTTAAATCAACTTTTTTGCAGTAACACACTCACATTTTTCATAAAACAAACACATTTTTTTCAGGAATCTACTCTCTGGAACCTAAAACTAATTAAAAAAAAACATCGTTCTAGGCATCCACTGTCCCTAATCGTGCAAGAAAATTTCAATTAACTAGTTGAAATAATGCAATCACGCCTATCCTGAAGCTAAATTTAAATAAACTTTTTAGCAGTAACACACTCACATTTTTCATAAAACAAACACATTTTTTTCAGGAATCTACTCTCTGAAACCTAAACTAATTTAAAAAAAAACATCTTTCTAGGCATCCACTGTCCCTAACCGTGCAAGAAAATTCCAATTGACTTGTTGAAATATTGCAATCACCCTTATCCAAAAACGAAATTTAAATCAACTTTTTAGCAGTAACACACTTACATTTTTCATAAAACAAACACATTTTTTTCAGGAATCTACTCTCTGAAACCTAAAACTAATTTTAAAAAAACATCTTTCTAGGCATCCACTCTCCCTAATCGTGCAAGAAAATTTCAATTGACTTGTTGAAATATTGCAATCACTCTTATTCAAAAACGAAATGTAAATCAACTTTTTAGCAGTAACACACTCACATTTTTCATAAAACAAACACATTTTTTTCAGGAATCTACTCTCTGAAACCTAAAACTAATTTTAAAAAAACATCTTTTTTAGGCATCCACTGTCCCTAATCGTGCAAGAAAATTTCAATTGACTTGTTGAAATATTGCAATGACCCTTATTCAAAAACGAAATTTAAATCAACTTTTTAGCAGTAACACACTCACATTTTACATAAAACAAACACATTTTTTTCAGGAATCTACTCTCTGAAACCTAAAACTAATAAAAAAAAAATATCTTTCTAGGCATACACTGTCCCTAATCTTGCAAGAAAATTTCAATTGACTTGTTGAAATATTGCAATCACCCTTATCCAAAAACGAAATTTAAATCAACTTTTTAGCAGTAACTTACTCACATTTTTCATAAAACAAACACATTTTTTTCAGGAATCTACTCTCTGAAACCTAAAACTAATTTTAAAAAAACATCTTTCTAGGCATCCACTGTCCCTAATCGTGCAAGAAAATTTCAATTGACTTGTTGAAATATTGCAATCACCCTTATTCAAAAACAAAATTTAAATCACATTTTTAGCAGTAACACACTCACATTTTTCATAAAACAAACACATTTTTTTCAGGAATCTACTCTCTGAAACCTAAAACTAATTTAAAAAAAAATCTTTCTAGGCATCCACTGTCCCTAATCGTGCAAGAATATTTCAATTGCCTTTTGAAATATTGCAATCACCCTTATCCAAAAACGAAATTTAAATCAACTTTTTAGCAGTAACACACTCACATTTTTCATAAAACAAACACATTTTTTTCAGGAATCTACTCTCTGAAACCTAAAACTAATTTTAAAAAAACATCTTTCTAGGCATCCACTCTCCCTAACCATGCAAGAAAATTTCAATTAACTTGTTGAAATATTGCAATCACCCTTATCCAAAAACGATATTTAAATCATCTTTTTTGCACTAACACACTCACATTTTTCATAAAACAAACACATTTTTTTCAGGAATCTACTCTCTGAAACCTAAAACTAATTTTAAAAAAACATCTTTCTAGGCATCCACTGTCCCTAATCGTGCAAGAAAATTTCAATTGACTTGTTGAAATATTGCAATGACCCTTATTCAAAAATGAAATTTAAATCAACTTTTTAGCAGTAACACACTCACATTTTTCATAAAACAAACACATTTTTTACAGGAATCTACTCTCTGAAACCTAAAACTAATTTTAAAAAAACATCTTTCTAGGCATCCACTCTCCCTAACCTTGCAAGAAAATTTCAATTAACTTGTTGAAATATTGCAATCACCCTTATCCAAAAACGATATTTAAATCATCTTTTTTGCACTAACACACTCACATTTTTCATAAAACAAACACATTTTGTTCAGGAATCTACTCTCTGAAACCTAAAACTAATTTTAAAAAAACATCTTTCTAGGCATCCACTGTCCCTAATCGTGCAAGAAAATTTCAATTGACTTGTTGAAATATTGCAATGACCCTTATTCAAAAACGAAATTTAAATCAACTTTTTAGCAGTAACACACTCACATTTTTCATAAAACAAACACATTTTTTTCAGGAATCTACTCTCTGAAACCTAAAACTAATTTTAAAAAAACATCTTTCTAGGCATCCACTGTCCCTAATCGTGCAAGAAAATTTCAATTGACTTGTTGAAATATTGCAATCACCCTTATCCAAAAACGAAATGTAAATCAACTTTTTAGCAGTAACACACTCACATTTTTCATAAAACAAACACATTTTTTCCAGGAATCTACTCTCTGAAACCTAAAACTAATTTTAAAAAAACATCTTTCTAGGCATCCACTGTCCCTAATCGTGCAAGAAAATTTCAATTGACTTGTTGAAATATTGCAATGACCCTTATTCAAAAACGAAATTTAAATCAACTTTTTAGCAGTAACACACTCACATTTTTCATAAAACAAACACATTTTTTTCAGGAATCTACTCTCTGAAACCTAAAACTAATTTTAAAAAAACATCTTTCTAGGCATCCACTCTCCCTAACCTTGCAAGAAAATTTCAATTAACTTGTTGAAATATTGCAATCACCCTTATCCAAAAACGATATTTAGATCATGTTTTTTGCACTAACACACTCACATTTTTCATAAAACAAACACATTTTTTTCAGGAATCTACTCTCTGAAACCTAAAACTAATTTTAAAAAAACATCTTTCTAGGCATCCACTGTCCCTAATCGTGCAAGAAAATTTCAATTGACTTGTTGAAATATTGCAATCACCCTTATCCAAAAACAAAATTTGAATCAACTTTTTAGCAGTAACACACTCACATTTTTCATAAAACAAACACATTTTTTTCAGGAATCTACTCTCTGAAACCTAAAACTAATTTTAAAAAAACATCTTTCTAGGCATCAACTGTCCCTAATCGTGCAAAAACATTTCAATTGACTTGTTGAAATATTGCAATCACCCTCATTCAAAAACAAAATTTAAATCAACTTTTTAGCAGTAACACACTCACATTTTTCATAAAATAAACACATTTTTTTCAGGAATCTACTCTCTGAAACCTAAAACTAATTTTTAAAAAACATCTTTCTAGGCATCCACTGTCCCTAATCATGCAAGAAAATTTAAATTGACTTGTTGAAATATTGCAATCACCCTTATCCAAAAACGAAATTTAAATGAACTTTTTTGCAGTAACACACTCACATTTTTTATAAAACAAATACATTTTTGTCAGGAATCTACTCTCTGGAACCTAAAACTAATTTAAAAAAAACATCTTTCTAGGCATCCACTGTCCCTAATCTTGCAAGAAAATTTCAATTGACTTGTTGAAATATTGCAATCACCTTTATCCAAAAACGAAATTTAAATCAACTTTTTAGCAGTAACTTACTCACATTTTTCATGAAACAAACACATTTTTTTCAGGAATCAACTCTCAGGAACCTAAAACAAATATAAAAAAAACATCTTTCTATGTATCCACTCTCCCTAATCGTGCAAGAAAATTTCAATTAACTAGTTGAAATAATGCAATCACACCTATCCTGAAGCTAAATATAAATAAACTTTTTAGCAGTAACACACTCACATTTTTCATAAAACAAACACATTTTTTTCAGGAATCTACTCTCTGAAACCTAAACTAATTTTAAAAAAACATCTTTCTAGGCATCCACTGTCCCTAATCTTGCAAGAAAATTTCAATTGACTTGTTGAAATATTGCAATCACCCTTATCCAAAAACGAAATTTAAATCAACTTTTTAGCAGTAACACACTCACATTTTTCATGAAACAAACACATTTTTTTCAGGAATCAACTCTCTGGAACCTAAAACAAATATAAAAAAACATCTTTCTATGTATCCACTCTCCCTAATCGTGCAAGAAAATTTCAATTAACTAGTTGAAATAATGCAATCACGCCTATCCTGAAGCTAAATTTAAATAAACTTTTTAGCAGTAACACACTCACATTTTTCATAAAACCAACACATTTTTTTCAGGAATCTACTCTCTGAAACCTAAAACTAATTTAAAAAAAACATCTTTCTAGGCATCCACTGTCCCTAATCGTGCAAGAAAATTTCAATTGACTTGTTGAAATATTGCAATCACCCTTATCCAAAAACGAAATGTAAATCAACTTTTTAGCAAAAACACACTCACATTTTTCATAAAACAAACACATTTTTTTCAGGAATCTACTCTCTGAAACCTAAAACTAATTTTAAAAAAACATCTTTCTAGGCATCCACTGTCCCTAATCGTGCAAGAAAATTTCAATTGACTTGTTGAAATATTGCAATGACCCTTATTCAAAAATGAAATTTAAATCAACTTTTTAGCAGTAACACACTCACATTTTTCATAAAACAAACACATTTTTTACAGGAATCTACTCTCTGAAACCTAAAACTAATTTTAAAAAAACATCTTTCTAGGCATCCACTGTCCCTAATCGTGCAAGAAAATTTCAATTGACTTGTTGAAATATTGCAATGACCCTTATTCAAAAACGAAATTTAAATCAACTTTTTAGCAGTAACACACTCACATTTTTCATAAAACAAACACATTTTTTTCAGGAATCTACTCTCTGAAACCTAAAACTAATTTTAAAAAAACATCTTTCTAGGCATCCACTGTCCCTAATTGTGCAAGAAAATTTCAATTGACTTGTTGAAATATTGCAATGACCCTTATTCAAAAACGAAATTTAAATTAATTTTTTAGCAGTAACACACTCACATTTTTCATAAAACAAACACATTTTTTTCAGGAATCTACTCTCTGAAACCTAAAACTAATTTTAAAAAACATCTTTCTAGGCATCCACTCTCCCTAAGCTTGCAAGAAAATTTCAATTAACTTGTTGAAATATTGCAATCACCCTTATCCAAAAACGATATTTAAATCATCTTTTTTGCACTAACACACTCACATTTTTCATAAAACAAACACATTTTTTTCAGGAATCTACTCTCTGAAACCTAAAACTAATTTTAAAAAAACATCTTTCTAGGCATCCACTGTCCCTAATCGTGCAAGAAAATTTCAATTGACTTGTTGAAATATTGCAATGACCCTTATTCAAAAACGAAATTTAAATCAACTTTTTAGCAGTAACACACTCACATTTTTCATAAAACAAACACATTTTTTTCAGGAATCTACTCTCTGAAACCTAAAACTAATTTTAAAAAAACATCTTTCTAGGCATCCACTCTCCCTAACCTTGCAAGAAAATTTCAATTAACTTGTTGAAATATTGCAATCACCCTTATCCAAAAACGATATTTAAATCATCTTTTTTGCACTAACACACTCACATTTTTCATAAAACAAACACATTTTTTTCAGGAATCTACTCTCTGAAACCTAAAACTAATTTTAAAAAAACATCTTTCTAGGCATCCACTGTCCCTAATCGTGCAAGAAAATTTCAATTGACTTGTTGAAATATTGCAATCACCCTTATCCAAAAACGAAATTTGAATCAACTTTTTAGCAGTAACACACTCACATTTTTCATAAAACAAACACATTTTTGTCAGGAATCTACTCTCTGGAACCTCAAACTAATTTAAAAAAAAACATCTTTCTAGGCATCCACTGTCCCTAATCTTGCAAGAAAATTTCAATTGACTTGTTGAAATATTGCAATCACCTTTATCCAAAAACGAAATTTAAATCAACTTTTTAGCAGTAACTTACTCACATTTTTCATGAAACAAACACATTTTTTTCAGGAATCAACTCTCAGGAACCTAAAACAAATATAAAAAAAACATCTTTCTATGTATACACTCTCCCTAATCGTGCAAGAAAATTTCAATTAACTAGTTGAAATAATGCAATCACACCTATCCTGAAGCTAAATTTAAATAAACTTTTTAGCAGTAACACACTCACATTTTTCATAAAACAAACACATTTTTTTCAGGAATCTACTCTCTGAAACCTAAACTAATTTAAAAAAAACATCTTTCTAGGCATCCACTGTCCCTAATCGTGCAAGAAAATTTCAATTGACTTGTTGAAATATTGCAATCACCCTTATCCAAAAACGAAATTTAAATCAACTTTTTAGCAGTAACACACTTACATTTTTCATAAAACAAATACATTTTTTTCAGGAATCTACTCTCTGAAACCTAAAACTAATTTTAAAAAACATCTTTCTAGGCATCCACTCTCCCTAACCTTGCAAGAAAATTTCAATTAACTTGTTGAAATATTGCAATCACCCTTATCCAAAAACGATATTTAAATCATCTTTTTTGCACTAACACACTCACATTTTTCATAAAACAAACACATTTTTTTCAGGAATCTACTCTCTGAAACCTAAAACTAATTTTAAAAAAACATCTTTCTAGGCATCCACTGTCCCTAATCGTGCAAGAAAATTTCAATTGACTTGTTGAAATATTGCAATGACCCTTATTCAAAAACGAAATTTAAATCAACTTTTTAGCAGTAACACACTCACATTTTTCATAAAACAAACACATTTTTTTCAGGAATCTACTCTCTGAAACCTAAAACTAATTTTAAAAAAACATCTTTCTAGGCATCCACTCTCCCTAACCTTGCAAGAAAATTTCAATTAACTTGTTGAAATATTGCAATCACCCTTATCCAAAAACGATATTTAAATCATCTTTTTTGCACTAACACACTCACATTTTTCATAAAACAAACACATTTTTTTCAGGAATCTACTCTCTGAAACCTAAAACTAATTTTAAAAAAACATCTTTCTAGGCATCCACTGTCCCTAATCGTGCAAGAAAATTTCAATTGACTTGTTGAAATATTGCAATCACCCTTATCCAAAAACGAAATTTGAATCAACTTTTTAGCAGTAACACACTCACATTTTTCATAAAACAAACACATTTTTTTCAGGAATCTACTCTCTGAAACCTAAAACTAATTTTAAAAAAACATCTTTCTAGGCATCAACTGTCCCTAATCGTGCAAAAACATTTCAATTGACTTGTTGAAATATTGCAATCACCCTTATTCAAAAACAAAATTTAAATCAACTTTTTAGCAGTAACACACTCACATTTTTCATAAAACAAACACATTTTTTTCAGGAATCTACTCTCTGAAACCTAAAACTAATTTTTAAAAAACATCTTTCTAGGCATCCACTGTCCCTAATCATGCAAGAAAATTTAAATTGACTTGTTGAAATATTGCAATCACCCTTATCCAAAAACGAAATTTAAATGAACTTTTTTGCAGTAACACACTCACATTTTTTATAAAACAAATACATTTTTGTCAGGAATCTACTCTCTGGAACCTCAAACTAATTTAAAAAAAAACATCTTTCTAGGCATCCACTGTCCCTAATCTTGCAAGAAAATTTCAATTGACTTGTTGAAATATTGCAATCACCTTTATCCAAAAACGAAATTTAAATCAACTTTTTAGCAGTAACTTACTCACATTTTTCATGAAACAAACACATTTTTTTCAGGAATCAACTCTCAGGAACCTAAAACAAATATAAAAAAAACATCTTTCTATGTATACACTCTCCCTAATCGTGCAAGAAAATTTCAATTAACTAGTTGAAATAATGCAATCACACCTATCCTGAAGCTAAATTTAAATAAACTTTTTAGCAGTAACACACTCACATTTTTCATAAAACAAACACATTTTTTTCAGGAATCTACTCTCTGAAACCTAAACTAATTTAAAAAAAACATCTTTCTAGGCATCCACTGTCCCTAATCGTGCAAGAAAATTTCAATTGACTTGTTGAAATATTGCAATCACCCTTATCCAAAAACAAAATTTAAATCAACTTTTTAGCAGTAACACACTTACATTTTTCATAAAACAAACACATTTTTTTCAGGAATCTACTCTCTGAAACCTAAAACTAATTTTAAAAAAACATCTTTCTAGGCATCCACTGTCCCTAATCGTGCAAGAAAATGTCAATTGACTTGTTGAAATATTGCAATCACCCTTATTCAAAAACAAAATTTAAATCAAATTTTTAGCAGTAACACACTCACATTTTTCATAAAACAAACACATTTTTTTCAGGAATCTACTCTCTGGAACCTAAAACTAATTTTAAAAAAAATCTTTCTAGGCATCCACTGTCCCTAATCGTGCAAGAAAATTTCAATTGACTTGTTGAAATATTGCAATCACCCTTATCCAAAAACGAAATTTAAATCAACTTTTTAGCAGTAACACACTCACATTTTTCATAAAACAAACACATTTTTTTCAGGAATCTACTCTCTGAAACCTAAAACTAATTTTAAAAAAACATCTTTCTAGGCATCCACTGTCCCTAATCGTGCAAGAAAATTTCAATTGACTTGTTGAAATATTGCAATCACCCTTATTCAAAAACGATATTTAAATCAACTTTTTTGCAGTAACACACTCACATTTTTCATAAAACAAACACATGTTTTTTCAGGAATCTATTCTCTGAAACCTAAAACTAATTTTAAAAAAACATCTTTCTAGGCATCCACTGTCCCTAATCGTGCAAGAAAATTTCAATTGACTTGTTGAAATGATGCATTCACGCCTATCCTGAAACTAAATTAAAATCAAATTTTTTGCAGTAACACACTCACATTTTTCATAAAACAAACAATAATTTTTTCAGGAATCCACTCTCTGGAACCTAAAACTAATTAAAAAAAAACATCTTTCTAGGCATCCACTGTCCCTAATCGTGCAAGAAAATTTCAATTGACTTGTTGAAATATTGCAATCACCCTTATCCAAAAACGAAATTTAAATCAACTTTTTAGCAGTAACATACTCACATTTTTCATAAAACAAACACATTTTTTTCAGGAATATACTCTCTGGAACCTAAAACTAATTTTAAAAAAACATCTTTCTAGGCATCCACTGTCCCTAATCGTGGAAGAAAATTTCAATTGACTTGTTGAAATATTGCAATCACCCTTATCCAAAAACGAAATTTAAATCAACTTTTTAGCAGTAACACACTCACATTTTTCATAAAACAAACACATTTTTTTCAGGAATCTACTCTCTGAAACCTAAAACTAATTTTAAAAAAACATCTTTCTAGGCATCCACTGTCCCTAATCGTGCAAAAAAATTTCAATTGACTTGTTGAAATATTGCAATCACCCTTATTCAAAAACGAAATTTAAATCAACTTTTTAGCAGTAACACACTCACATTTTTCATAAAACAAACACATTTTTCTCAGGAATCTACTCTCTGAAACCTAAAACTAATTAAAAAAAAATATCTTTCTAGGCATCCACTCTCCCTAATCTTCCAAGAAAATTTCAATTAACTTATTGAAATATTGCAATCACCCTTATCCAAAAACGATATTTAAATCAACTTTTTTGCAGTAACACACTCACATTTTTCATAAAACAAACACATTTTTTCAGGAATCTACTCTCTGAAACCTAAAACTAATTAAAAAAAAACATCTTTCTAGGCATCCACTGTCCCTAATCTTGCAAGAAAATTTCAATTGACTTGTTGAAATATTGCAATCACCCTTATCCAAAAACGAAATTTAAATCAACTTTTTAGCAGTAACACACTCACATTTTTCATGAAACAAACACATTTTTTTCAGGAATCAACTCTCTGGAACCTAAAACAAATATAAAAAAACATCTTTCTATGTATCCACTCTCCCTAATCGTGCAAGAACATTTCAATTAACTAGTTGAAATAATGCAATCACGCCTATCCTGAAGCTAAATTTAAATAAACTTTTTAGCAGTAACACACTCACATTTTTCATAAAACAAACACATTTTTTTCAGGAATCAACTCTCTGGAACCTAAAACAAATATAAAAAACATCTTTCTAGGCATCCACTCTCCCTAATCGTGCAAGAAAATTTCAATTAACTTGTTAAAATGATGCATTCACGCTTATCCTGAAACTAAATTTAAATCAACTTTTTTGCAGTAACACACTCACATTTTTCATGAAACAAATACATTTTTTTTTCAGGAATCCACTCTCTGGAACCTATAACGAATTTGTAAAAAACATCTTTCTAGGCATCCACTCTCCCTAATCTTGCAAGAAAATGTCAATTAACTTGTTGAAATATTGCAATCACCCTTATCCAAAAACGATTTTAAATCAACTTTTTTGCAGTAACACACTCACATTTTTCATAAAACAAACACATTTTTTTCAGGAATCTACTCTCTGAAACCTAAAACTAATTTTAAAAAAACATCTTTCTTGGCATCCACTGTCCCTAATCATGCAAGAAAAATTCAATTGACTTGTTGAAATATTGCAATCACCCTTATCCAAAAACGAAATTTAAATCAACTTTTTAGCAGTAACACACTCACATTTTTCATAAAACAAACACATTTTTTTCTGGAACCTACTCTCTGAAACCTAAAACTAATTTTAAAAAAACATCTTTCTAGGCATCAACTGTCCCTAATCGTGCAAGAACATTTCAATTGACTTGTTGAAATATTGCAATCACCCTTATTCAAAAACAAAATTTAAATCAACTTTTTAGCAGTAACACACTCACATTTTTCATAAAATAAACACATTTTTTTCAGGAATCTACTCTCTGAAACCTAAAACTAATTTTTAAAAAACATCTTTCTAGGCATCCACTGTCCCTAATCATGCAAGAAAATTTAAATTGACTTGTTGAAATATTGCAATCACCCTTATCCAAAAACGAAATTTAAATCAACTTTTTTGCAGTAACACACTCACATTTTTCATAAAACAAACACATTTTTTTCAGGAATCTACTCTCTGGAACCTAAAACTAATTAAAAAAAAACATCGTTCTAGGCATCCACTGTCCCTAATCGTGCAAGAAAATTTCAATTAACTAGTTGAAATAATGCAATCACGCCTATCCTGAAGCTAAATTTAAATAAACTTTTTAGCAGTAACACACTCACATTTTTCATAAAACAAACACATTTTTTTCAGGAATCTACTCTCTGAAACCTAAACTAATTTAAAAAAAAACATCTTTCTAGGCATCCACTGTCCCTAACCGTGCAAGAAAATTCCAATTGACTTGTTGAAATATTGCAATCACCCTTATCCAAAAACGAAATTTAAATCAACTTTTTAGCAGTAACACACTTACATTTTTCATAAAACAAACACATTTTTTTCAGGAATCTACTCTCTGAAACCTAAAACTAATTTTAAAAAAACATCTTTCTAGGCATCCACTCTCCCTAATCGTGCAAGAAAATTTCAATTGACTTGTTGAAATATTGCAATCACTCTTATTCAAAAACGAAATGTAAATCAACTTTTTAGCAGTAACACACTCACATTTTTCATAAAACAAACACATTTTTTTCAGGAATCTACTCTCTGAAACCTAAAACTAATTTTAAAAAAACATCTTTTTTAGGCATCCACTGTCCCTAATCGTGCAAGAAAATTTCAATTGACTTGTTGAAATATTGCAATGACCCTTATTCAAAAACGAAATTTAAATCAACTTTTTAGCAGTAACACACTCACATTTTACATAAAACAAACACATTTTTTTCAGGAATCTACTCTCTGAAACCTAAAACTAATTAAAAAAAAATATCTTTCTAGGCATACACTGTCCCTAATCTTGCAAGAAAATTTCAATTGACTTGTTGAAATATTGCAATCACCCTTATCCAAAAACGAAATTTAAATCAACTTTTTAGCAGTAACTTACTCACATTTTTCATAAAACAAACACATTTTTTTCAGGAATCTACTCTCTGAAACCTAAAACTAATTTTAAAAAAACATCTTTCTAGGCATCCACTGTCCCTAATCGTGCAAGAAAATTTCAATTGACTTGTTGAAATATTGCAATCACCCTTATTCAAAAACAAAATTTAAATCACATTTTTAGCAGTAACACACTCACATTTTTCATAAAACAAACACATTTTTTTCAGGAATCTACTCTCTGAAACCTAAAACTAATTTTAAAAAAAATCTTTCTAGGCATCCACTGTCCCTAATCGTGCAAGAATATTTCAATTGCCTTTTGAAATATTGCAATCACCCTTATCCAAAAACGAAATTTAAATCAACTTTTTAGCAGTAACACACTCACATTTTTCATAAAACAAACACATTTTTTTCAGGAATCTACTCTCTGAAACCTAAAACTAATTTTAAAAAAACATCTTTCTAGGCATCCACTGTCCCTAATCGTGCAAGAAAATTTCAATTGACTTGTTGAAATATTGCAATGACCCTTATTCAAAAACGAAATTTAAATCAACTTTTTAGCAGTAACACACTCACATTTTTCATAAAACAAACACATTTTTTTCAGGAATCTACTCTCTGAAACCTAAAACTAATTTTAAAAAAACATCTTTCTAGGCATCCACTGTCCCTAATCGTGCAAGAAAATTTCAATTGACTTGTTGAAATATTGCAATCACCCTTATCCAAAAACGAAATGTAAATCAACTTTTTAGCAGTAACACACTCACATTTTTCATAAAACAAACACATTTTTTTCAGGAATCTACTCTCTGAAACCTAAAACTAATTTAAAAAAACATCTTTCTAGGCATCCACTGTCCCTAATTGTGCAAGAAAATTTCAATTGACTTGTTGAAATATTGCAATGACCCTTATTCAAAAACGAAATTTAAATCAACTTTTTAGCAGTAACACACTCACATTTTTCATAAAACAAACACATTTTTTTCAGGAATCTACTCTCTGAAACCTAAAACTAATTTTAAAAAAACATCTTTCTAGGCATCCACTCTCCCTAACCATGCAAGAAAATTTCAATTAACTTGTTGAAATATTGCAATCACCCTTATCCAAAAACGATATTTAAATCATCTTTTTTGCACTAACACACTCACATTTTTCATAAAACAAACACATTTTTTTCAGGAATCTACTCTCTGAAACCTAAAACTAATTTTAAAAAAACATCTTTCTAGGCATCCACTGTCCCTAATCGTGCAAGAAAATTTCAATTGACTTGTTGAAATATTGCAATGACCCTTATTCAAAAATGAAATTTAAATCAACTTTTTAGCAGTAACACACTCACATTTTTCATAAAACAAACACATTTTTTACAGGAATCTACTCTCTGAAACCTAAAACTAATTTTAAAAAAACATCTTTCTAGGCATCCACTCTCCCTAACCTTGCAAGAAAATTTCAATTAACTTGTTGAAATATTGCAATCACCCTTATCCAAAAACGATATTTAAATCATCTTTTTTGCACTAACACACTCACATTTTTCATAAAACAAACACATTTTGTTCAGGAATCTACTCTCTGAAACCTAAAACTAATTTTAAAAAAACATCTTTCTAGGCATCCACTGTCCCTAATCGTGCAAGAAAATTTCAATTGACTTGTTGAAATATTGCAATGACCCTTATTCAAAAACGAAATTTAAATCAACTTTTTAGCAGTAACACACTCACATTTTTCATAAAACAAACACATTTTTTTCAGGAATCTACTCTCTGAAACCTAAAACTAATTTTAAAAAAACATCTTTCTAGGCATCCACTGTCCCTAATCGTGCAAGAAAATTTCAATTGACTTGTTGAAATATTGCAATCACCCTTATCCAAAAACGAAATGTAAATCAACTTTTTAGCAGTAACACACTCACATTTTTCATAAAACAAACACATTTTTTCCAGGAATCTACTCTCTGAAACCTAAAACTAATTTTAAAAAAACATCTTTCTAGGCATCCACTGTCCCTAATCGTGCAAGAAAATTTCAATTGACTTGTTGAAATATTGCAATGACCCTTATTCAAAAACGAAATTTAAATCAACTTTTTAGCAGTAACACACTCACATTTTTCATAAAACAAACACATTTTTTTCAGGAATCTACTCTCTGAAACCTAAAACTAATTTTAAAAAAACATCTTTCTAGGCATCCACTCTCCCTAACCTTGCAAGAAAATTTCAATTAACTTGTTGAAATATTGCAATCACCCTTATCCAAAAACGATATTTAGATCATGTTTTTTGCACTAACACACTCACATTTTTCATAAAACAAACACATTTTTTTCAGGAATCTACTCTCTGAAACCTAAAACTAATTTTAAAAAAACATCTTTCTAGGCATCCACTGTCCCTAATCGTGCAAGAAAATTTCAATTGACTTGTTGAAATATTGCAATCACCCTTATCCAAAAACAAAATTTGAATCAACTTTTTAGCAGTAACACACTCACATTTTTCATAAAACAAACACATTTTTTTCAGGAATCTACTCTCTGAAACCTAAAACTAATTTTAAAAAAACATCTTTCTAGGCATCAACTGTCCCTAATCGTGCAAAAACATTTCAATTGACTTGTTGAAATATTGCAATCACCCTCATTCAAAAACAAAATTTAAATCAACTTTTTAGCAGTAACACACTCACATTTTTCATAAAATAAACACATTTTTTTCAGGAATCTACTCTCTGAAACCTAAAACTAATTTTTAAAAAACATCTTTCTAGGCATCCACTGTCCCTAATCATGCAAGAAAATTTAAATTGACTTGTTGAAATATTGCAATCACCCTTATCCAAAAACGAAATTTAAATGAACTTTTTTGCAGTAACACACTCACATTTTTTATAAAACAAATACATTTTTGTCAGGAATCTACTCTCTGGAACCTAAAACTAATTTAAAAAAAAACATCTTTCTAGGCATCCACTGTCCCTAATCTTGCAAGAAAATTTCAATTGACTTGTTGAAATATTGCAATCACCTTTATCCAAAAACGAAATTTAAATCAACTTTTTAGCAGTAACTTACTCACATTTTTCATGAAACAAACACATTTTTTTCAGGAATCAACTCTCAGGAACCTAAAACAAATATAAAAAAAACATCTTTCTATGTATCCACTCTCCCTAATCGTGCAAGAAAATTTCAATTAACTAGTTGAAATAATGCAATCACACCTATCCTGAAGCTAAATTTAAATAAACTTTTTAGCAGTAACACACTCACATTTTTCATAAAACAAACACATTTTTTTCAGGAATCTACTCTCTGAAACCTAAACTAATTTTAAAAAAACATCTTTCTAGGCATCCACTGTCCCTAATCTTGCAAGAAAATTTCAATTGACTTGTTGAAATATTGCAATCACCCTTATCCAAAAACGAAATTTAAATCAACTTTTTAGCAGTAACACACTCACATTTTTCATGAAACAAACACATTTTTTTCAGGAATCAACTCTCTGGAACCTAAAACAAATATAAAAAAACATCTTTCTATGTATCCACTCTCCCTAATCGTGCAAGAAAATTTCAATTAACTAGTTGAAATAATGCAATCACGCCTATCCTGAAGCTAAATTTAAATAAACTTTTTAGCAGTAACACACTCACATTTTTCATAAAACCAACACATTTTTTTCAGGAATCTACTCTCTGAAACCTAAAACTAATTTAAAAAAAACATCTTTCTAGGCATCCACTGTCCCTAATCGTGCAAGAAAATTTCAATTGACTTGTTGAAATATTGCAATCACCCTTATCCAAAAACGAAATGTAAATCAACTTTTTAGCAAAAACACACTCACATTTTTCATAAAACAAACACATTTTTTTCAGGAATCTACTCTCTGAAACCTAAAACTAATTTTAAAAAAACATCTTTCTAGGCATCCACTGTCCCTAATCGTGCAAGAAAATTTCAATTGACTTGTTGAAATATTGCAATGACCCTTATTCAAAAATGAAATTTAAATCAACTTTTTAGCAGTAACACACTCACATTTTTCATAAAACAAACACATTTTTTACAGGAATCTACTCTCTGAAACCTAAAACTAATTTTAAAAAAACATCTTTCTAGGCATCCACTGTCCCTAATCGTGCAAGAAAATTTCAATTGACTTGTTGAAATATTGCAATGACCCTTATTCAAAAACGAAATTTAAATCAACTTTTTAGCAGTAACACACTCACATTTTTCATAAAACAAACACATTTTTTTCAGGAATCTACTCTCTGAAACCTAAAACTAATTTTAAAAAAACATCTTTCTAGGCATCCACTGTCCCTAATTGTGCAAGAAAATTTCAATTGACTTGTTGAAATATTGCAATGACCCTTATTCAAAAACGAAATTTAAATTAATTTTTTAGCAGTAACACACTCACATTTTTCATAAAACAAACACATTTTTTTCAGGAATCTACTCTCTGAAACCTAAAACTAATTTTAAAAAACATCTTTCTAGGCATCCACTCTCCCTAACCTTGCAAGAAAATTTCAATTAACTTGTTGAAATATTGCAATCACCCTTATCCAAAAACGATATTTAAATCATCTTTTTTGCACTAACACACTCACATTTTTCATAAAACAAACACATTTTTTTCAGGAATCTACTCTCTGAAACCTAAAACTAATTTAAAAAAAACATCTTTCTAGGCATCCACTGTCCCTAATCGTGCAAGAAAATTTCAATTGACTTGTTGAAATATTGCAATGACCCTTATTCAAAAACGAAATTTAAATCAACTTTTTAGCAGTAACACACTCACATTTTTCATAAAACAAACACATTTTTTTCAGGAATCTACTCTCTGAAACCTAAAACTAATTTTAAAAAAACATCTTTCTAGGCATCCACTGTCCCTAATCGTGCAAGAAAATTTCAATTGACTTGTTGAAATATTGCAATCACCCTTATCCAAAAACGAAATGTAAATCAACTTTTTAGCAGTAACACACTCACATTTTTCATAAAACAAACACATTTTTTTCAGGAATCTACTCTCTGAAACCTAAAACTAATTTTAAAAAAACATCTTTCTAGGCATCCACTGTCCCTAATCGTGCAAGAAAATTTCAATTGACTTGTTGAAATATTGCAATGACCCTTATTCAAAAACGAAATTTAAATCAACTTTTTAGCAGTAACACACTCACATTTTTCATAAAACAAACACATTTTTTTCAGGAATCTACTCTCTGAAACCTAAAACTAATTTTAAAAAAACATCTTTCTAGGCATCCACTGTCCCTAATCGTGCAAGAAAATTTCAATTGACTTGTTGAAATGATGCATTCACGCCTATCCTGAAACTAAATTAAAATCAAATTTTTTGCAGTAACACACTCACATTTTTCATAAAACAAACAATAATTTTTTCAGGAATCCACTCTCTGGAACCTAAAACTAATTAAAAAAAAACATCTTTCTAGGCATCCACTGTCCCTAATCGTGCAAGAAAATTTCAATTGACTTGTTGAAATATTGCAATCACCCTTATCCAAAAATGAAATTTAAATCAACTTTTTAGCAGTAACATACTCACATTTTTCATAAAACAAACACATTTTTTTCAGGAATATACTCTCTGGAACCTAAAACTAATTTTAAAAAAACATCTTTCTAGGCATCCACTGTCCCTAATCGAGGAAGAAAATTTCAATTGACTTGTTGAAATATTGCAATCACCCTTATCCAAAAACGAAATTTAAATCAACTTTTTAGCAGTAACATACTCACATTTTTCATAAAACAAACACATTTTTTTCAGGAATCTACTCTCTGGAACCTAAAACTAATTTAAAAAAAACATCTTTCTAGGCATCCACTGTCCCTAATCGTGCAAGAATATTTCAATTGACTTGTTGAAATATTGCAATCACCCTTATCCAAAAACAAAATTTAAATCAACTTTTTAGCAGTAACACACTCACATTTTTCATAAAACAAACACATTTTTTTCAGGAATCTACTCTCTGAAACCTAAAACTAATTTTAAAAAAACATCTTTCTAGGCATCCACTGTCCCTAATCGTGCAAGAAAATTTCAATTGACTTGTTGAAATATTGCAATCACCCTTATCCAAAAACGAAATTTGAATCAACTTTTTAGCAGTAACACACTCACATTTTTCATAAAACAAACACATTTTTTTCAGGAATCTACTCTCTGAAACCTAAAACTAATTTTAAAAAAACATCTTTCTAGGCATCAACTGTCCCTAATCGTGCAAAAACATTTCAATTGACTTGTTGAAATATTGCAATCACCCTTATTCAAAAACAAAATTTAAATCAACTTTTTAGCAGTAACACACTCACATTTTCCATAAAATAAACACATTTTTTTCAGGAATCTACTCTCTGAAACCTAAAACTAATTTTTAAAAAACATCATTCTAGGCATCCACTGTCCCTAATCATGCAGGAAAATTTAAATTGACTTGTTGAAATATTGCAATCACCCTTATCCAAAAACGAAATTTAAATCAACTTTTTTGCAGTAACACACTCACATTTTTTATAAAACAAATACATTTTTGTCAGGAATCTACTCTCTGGAACCTAAAACTAATTTTAAAAAAAACATCTTTCTAGGCATCCACTGTCCCTAATCTTGCAAGAAAATTTCAATTGACTTGTTGAAATATTGCAATCACCCTTATCCAAAAACAAAATTTAAATCAACTTTTTAGCAGTAACTTACTCACATTTTTCATGAAACAAACACATTTTTTTCAGGAATCAACTCTCAGGAACCTAAAACAAATATAAAAAAAACATCTTTCTATGTATCCACTCTCCCTAATCGTGCAAGAAAATTTCAATTAACTAGTTGAAATAATGCAATCACACCTATCCTGAAGCTAAATTTAAATAAACTTTTTAGCAGTAACACACTCACATTTTTCATAAAACAAACACATTTTTTTCAGGAATCTACTCTCTGAAACCTAAACTAATTTAAAAAAACATCTTTCTAGGCATCCACTGTCCCTAATCGTGCAAGAAAATTTCAATTGACTTGTTGAAATATTGCAATCACCCTTATCCAAAAACGAAATTTAAATCAACTTTTTAGCAGTAACACACTTACATTTTTCATAAAACAAACACATTTTTTTCAGGAATCTACTCTCTGAAACCTAAAACTAATTTTGAAAAAACATCTTTCTAGGCATCCACTGTCCCTAATCGTGCAAGAAAATGTCAATTGACTTGTTGAAATATTGCAATCACCCTTATTCAAAAACAAAATTTAAATCAAATTTTTAGCAGTAACACACTCACATTTTTCATAAAACAAACACATTTTTTTCAGGAATCTACTCTCTGGAACCTAAAACTAATTTTAAAAAAACATCTTTCTAGGCATCCACTGTCCCTAATCGTGCAAGAAAATTTCAATTGACTTGTTGAAATATTGCAATCACCCTTATCCAAAAACGAAATTTAAATCAACTTTTTAGCAGGAACACACTCACATTTTTCATAAAACAAACACATTTTTTTCAGGAATCTACTCTCTGAAACCTAAAACTAATTTTAAAAAAACATCTTTCTAGGCATCCACTGTCCCTAATCGTGCAAGAAAATTTCAATTGACTTGTTGAAATATTGCAATCACCCTTATTCAAAAACGATATTTAAATCAACTTTTTTGCAGTAACACACTCACATTTTTCATAAAACAAACACATGTTTTTTCAGGAATCTATTCTCTGAAACCTAAAACTAATTTTAAAAAAACATCTTTCTAGGCATCCACTGTCCCTAATCGTGCAAGAAAATTTCAATTGACTTGTTGAAATGATGCATTCACGCCTAT
This sequence comes from Lissotriton vulgaris, assembly GCF_964263255.1. Classification (NCBI taxonomy): domain Eukaryota; kingdom Metazoa; phylum Chordata; class Amphibia; order Caudata; family Salamandridae; genus Lissotriton; species Lissotriton vulgaris. Next base: position 243,302,678 of record NC_141688.1, on the reverse strand, counting down.
CCTGAAACTAAATTAAAATCAAATTTTTTGCAGTAACACACTCACATTTTTCATAAAACAAACAATAATTTTTTCAGGAATCCACTCTCTGGAACCTAAAACTAATTAAAAAAAAACATCTTTCTAGGCATCCACTGTCCCTAATCGTGCAAGAAAATTTCAATTGACTTGTTGAAATATTGCAATCACCCTTATCCAAAAACGAAATTTAAATCAACTTTTTAGCAGTAACATACTCACATTTTTCATAAAACAAACACATTTTTTTCAGGAATATACTCTCTGGAACCTAAAACTAATTTTAAAAAAACATCTTTCTAGGCATCCACTGTCCCTAATCGTGGAAGAAAATTTCAATTGACTTGTTGAAATATTGCAATCGCCCTTATTCAAAAACAAAATTTAAATCAAATTTTTTGCAGTAACACACTCACATTTTTCATAAAACAAACACATTTTTTTCAGGAATCTACTCTCTGGAACCTAAAACTAATTTTAAAAAAACATCTTTCTAGGCATCCACTGTCCCTAATCGTGCAAGAAAATTTCAATTGACTTGTTGAAATATTGCAATGACCCTTATTCAAAAACGAAATTTAAATCAACTTTTTAGCAGTAACACACTCACATTTTTCATAAAACAAACACATTTTTTTCAGGAATCTACTCTCTGAAACCTAAAACTAATTTTAAAAAAACATCTTTCTAGGCATCCACTGTCCCTAATCGTGCAAGAAAATTTCAATTGACTTGTTGAAATATTGCAATCACCCTTATCCAAAAACGAAATGTAAATCAACTTTTTAGCAGTAACACACTCACATTTTTCATAAAACAAACACATTTTTTTCAGGAATCTACTCTCTGAAACCTAAAACTAATTTAAAAAAACATCTTTCTAGGCATCCACTGTCCCTAATTGTGCAAGAAAATTTCAATTGACTTGTTGAAATATTGCAATGACCCTTATTCAAAAACGAAATTTAAATCAACTTTTTAGCAGTAACACACTCACATTTTTCATAAAACAAACACATTTTTTTCAGGAATCTACTCTCTGAAACCTAAAACTAATTTTAAAAAAACATCTTTCTAGGCATCCACTCTCCCTAACCATGCAAGAAAATTTCAATTAACTTGTTGAAATATTGCAATCACCCTTATCCAAAAACGATATTTAAATCATCTTTTTTGCACTAACACACTCACATTTTTCATAAAACAAACACATTTTTTTCAGGAATCTACTCTCTGAAACCTAAAACTAATTTTAAAAAAACATCTTTCTAGGCATCCACTGTCCCTAATCGTGCAAGAAAATTTCAATTGACTTGTTGAAATATTGCAATGACCCTTATTCAAAAATGAAATTTAAATCAACTTTTTAGCAGTAACACACTCACATTTTTCATAAAACAAACACATTTTTTACAGGAATCTACTCTCTGAAACCTAAAACTAATTTTAAAAAAACATCTTTCTAGGCATCCACTCTCCCTAACCTTGCAAGAAAATTTCAATTAACTTGTTGAAATATTGCAATCACCCTTATCCAAAAACGATATTTAAATCATCTTTTTTGCACTAACACACTCACATTTTTCATAAAACAAACACATTTTGTTCAGGAATCTACTCTCTGAAACCTAAAACTAATTTTAAAAAAACATCTTTCTAGGCATCCACTGTCCCTAATCGTGCAAGAAAATTTCAATTGACTTGTTGAAATATTGCAATGACCCTTATTCAAAAACGAAATTTAAATCAACTTTTTAGCAGTAACACACTCACATTTTTCATAAAACAAACACATTTTTTTCAGGAATCTACTCTCTGAAACCTAAAACTAATTTTAAAAAAACATCTTTCTAGGCATCCACTGTCCCTAATCGTGCAAGAAAATTTCAATTGACTTGTTGAAATATTGCAATCACCCTTATCCAAAAACGAAATGTAAATCAACTTTTTAGCAGTAACACACTCACATTTTTCATAAAACAAACACATTTTTTCCAGGAATCTACTCTCTGAAACCTAAAACTAATTTTAAAAAAACATCTTTCTAGGCATCCACTGTCCCTAATCGTGCAAGAAAATTTCAATTGACTTGTTGAAATATTGCAATGACCCTTATTCAAAAACGAAATTTAAATCAACTTTTTAGCAGTAACACACTCACATTTTTCATAAAACAAACACATTTTTTTCAGGAATCTACTCTCTGAAACCTAAAACTAATTTTAAAAAAACATCTTTCTAGGCATCCACTCTCCCTAACCTTGCAAGAAAATTTCAATTAACTTGTTGAAATATTGCAATCACCCTTATCCAAAAACGATATTTAGATCATGTTTTTTGCACTAACACACTCACATTTTTCATAAAACAAACACATTTTTTTCAGGAATCTACTCTCTGAAACCTAAAACTAATTTTAAAAAAACATCTTTCTAGGCATCCACTGTCCCTAATCGTGCAAGAAAATTTCAATTGACTTGTTGAAATATTGCAATCACCCTTATCCAAAAACAAAATTTGAATCAACTTTTTAGCAGTAACACACTCACATTTTTCATAAAACAAACACATTTTTTTCAGGAATCTACTCTCTGAAACCTAAAACTAATTTTAAAAAAACATCTTTCTAGGCATCAACTGTCCCTAATCGTGCAAAAACATTTCAATTGACTTGTTGAAATATTGCAATCACCCTCATTCAAAAACAAAATTTAAATCAACTTTTTAGCAGTAACACACTCACATTTTTCATAAAATAAACACATTTTTTTCAGGAATCTACTCTCTGAAACCTAAAACTAATTTTTAAAAAACATCTTTCTAGGCATCCACTGTCCCTAATCATGCAAGAAAATTTAAATTGACTTGTTGAAATATTGCAATCACCCTTATCCAAAAACGAAATTTAAATGAACTTTTTTGCAGTAACACACTCACATTTTTTATAAAACAAATACATTTTTGTCAGGAATCTACTCTCTGGAACCTAAAACTAATTTAAAAAAAAACATCTTTCTAGGCATCCACTGTCCCTAATCTTGCAAGAAAATTTCAATTGACTTGTTGAAATATTGCAATCACCTTTATCCAAAAACGAAATTTAAATCAACTTTTTAGCAGTAACTTACTCACATTTTTCATGAAACAAACACATTTTTTTCAGGAATCAACTCTCAGGAACCTAAAACAAATATAAAAAAAACATCTTTCTATGTATCCACTCTCCCTAATCGTGCAAGAAAATTTCAATTAACTAGTTGAAATAATGCAATCACACCTATCCTGAAGCTAAATTTAAATAAACTTTTTAGCAGTAACACACTCACATTTTTCATAAAACAAACACATTTTTTTCAGGAATCTACTCTCTGAAACCTAAACTAATTTTAAAAAAACATCTTTCTAGGCATCCACTGTCCCTAATCTTGCAAGAAAATTTCAATTGACTTGTTGAAATATTGCAATCACCCTTATCCAAAAACGAAATTTAAATCAACTTTTTAGCAGTAACACACTCACATTTTTCATGAAACAAACACATTTTTTTCAGGAATCAACTCTCTGGAACCTAAAACAAATATAAAAAAACATCTTTCTATGTATCCACTCTCCCTAATCGTGCAAGAAAATTTCAATTAACTAGTTGAAATAATGCAATCACGCCTATCCTGAAGCTAAATTTAAATAAACTTTTTAGCAGTAACACACTCACATTTTTCATAAAACCAACACATTTTTTTCAGGAATCTACTCTCTGAAACCTAAAACTAATTTAAAAAAAACATCTTTCTAGGCATCCACTGTCCCTAATCGTGCAAGAAAATTTCAATTGACTTGTTGAAATATTGCAATCACCCTTATCCAAAAACGAAATGTAAATCAACTTTTTAGCAAAAACACACTCACATTTTTCATAAAACAAACACATTTTTTTCAGGAATCTACTCTCTGAAACCTAAAACTAATTTTAAAAAAACATCTTTCTAGGCATCCACTGTCCCTAATCGTGCAAGAAAATTTCAATTGACTTGTTGAAATATTGCAATGACCCTTATTCAAAAATGAAATTTAAATCAACTTTTTAGCAGTAACACACTCACATTTTTCATAAAACAAACACATTTTTTACAGGAATCTACTCTCTGAAACCTAAAACTAATTTTAAAAAAACATCTTTCTAGGCATCCACTGTCCCTAATCGTGCAAGAAAATTTCAATTGACTTGTTGAAATATTGCAATGACCCTTATTCAAAAACGAAATTTAAATCAACTTTTTAGCAGTAACACACTCACATTTTTCATAAAACAAACACATTTTTTTCAGGAATCTACTCTCTGAAACCTAAAACTAATTTTAAAAAAACATCTTTCTAGGCATCCACTGTCCCTAATTGTGCAAGAAAATTTCAATTGACTTGTTGAAATATTGCAATGACCCTTATTCAAAAACGAAATTTAAATTAATTTTTTAGCAGTAACACACTCACATTTTTCATAAAACAAACACATTTTTTTCAGGAATCTACTCTCTGAAACCTAAAACTAATTTTAAAAAACATCTTTCTAGGCATCCACTCTCCCTAACCTTGCAAGAAAATTTCAATTAACTTGTTGAAATATTGCAATCACCCTTATCCAAAAACGATATTTAAATCATCTTTTTTGCACTAACACACTCACATTTTTCATAAAACAAACACATTTTTTTCAGGAATCTACTCTCTGAAACCTAAAACTAATTTAAAAAAAACATCTTTCTAGGCATCCACTGTCCCTAATCGTGCAAGAAAATTTCAATTGACTTGTTGAAATATTGCAATGACCCTTATTCAAAAACGAAATTTAAATCAACTTTTTAGCAGTAACACACTCACATTTTTCATAAAACAAACACATTTTTTTCAGGAATCTACTCTCTGAAACCTAAAACTAATTTTAAAAAAACATCTTTCTAGGCATCCACTGTCCCTAATCGTGCAAGAAAATTTCAATTGAATTGTTGAAATATTGCAATCACCCTTATCCAAAAACGAAATGTAAATCAACTTTTTAGCAGTAACACACTCACATTTTTCATAAAACAAACACATTTTTTTCAGGAATCTACTCTCTGAAACCTAAAACTAATTTTAAAAAAACATCTTTCTAGGCATCCACTGTCCCTAATCGTGCAAGAAAATTTCAATTGACTTGTTGAAATATTGCAATGACCCTTATTCAAAAACGAAATTTAAATCAACTTTTTAGCAGTAACACACTCACATTTTTCATAAAACAAACACATTTTTTTCAGGAATCTACTCTCTGAAACCTAAAACTAATTTTAAAAAAACATCTTTCTAGGCATCCACTGTCCCTAATCGTGCAAGAAAATTTCAATTGACTTGTTGAAATTATGCATTCACGCCTATCCTGAAACTAAATTAAAATCAAATTTTTTGCAGTAACACACTCACATTTTTCATAAAACAAACAATAATTTTTTCAGGAATCCACTCTCTGGAACCTAAAACTAATTAAAAAAAAACATCTTTCTAGGCATCCACTGTCCCTAATCGTGCAAGAAAATTTCAATTGACTTGTTGAAATATTGCAATCACCCTTATCCAAAAATGAAATTTAAATCAACTTTTTAGCAGTAACATACTCACATTTTTCATAAAACAAACACATTTTTTTCAGGAATATACTCTCTGGAACCTAAAACTAATTTTAAAAAAACATCTTTCTAGGCATCCACTCTCCCTAATCGTGCAAGAAAATTTCAATTGACTTGTTGAAATATTGCAATCACTCTTATTCAAAAACGAAATGTAAATCAACTTTTTAGCAGTAACACACTCACATTTTTCATAAAACAAACACATTTTTTTCAGGAATCTACTCTCTGAAACCTAAAACTAATTTTAAAAAAACATCTTTCTAGGCATCCACTGTCCCTAATCGTGCAAGAAAATTTCAATTGACTTGTTGAAATATTGCAATCACCCTTATCCAAAAACGAAATTTGAATCAACTTTTTAGCAGTAACACACTCACATTTTTCATAAAACAAACACATTTTTTTCAGGAATCTACTCTCTGAAACCTAAAACTAATTTTAAAAAAACATCTTTCTAGGCATCAACTGTCCCTAATCGTGCAAAAACATTTCAATTGACTTGTTGAAATATTGCAATCACCCTTATTCAAAAACAAAATTTAAATCAACTTTTTAGCAGTAACACACTCACATTTTCCATAAAATAAACACATTTTTTTCAGGAATCTACTCTCTGAAACCTAAAACTAATTTTTAAAAAACATCATTCTAGGCATCCACTGTCCCTAATCATGCAAGAAAATTTAAATTGACTTGTTGAAATATTGCAATCACCCTTATCCAAAAACGAAATTTAAATCAACTTTTTTGCAGTAACACACTCACATTTTTTATAAAACAAATACATTTTTGTCAGGAATCTACTCTCTGGAACCTAAAACTAATTTTAAAAAAAACATCTTTCTAGGCATCCACTGTCCCTAATCTTGCAAGAAAATTTCAATTGACTTGTTGAAATATTGCAATCACCCTTATCCAAAAACAAAATTTAAATCAACTTTTTAGCAGTAACTTACTCACATTTTTCATGAAACAAACACATTTTTTTCAGGAATCAACTCTCAGGAACCTAAAACAAATATAAAAAAAACATCTTTCTATGTATCCACTCTCCCTAATCGTGCAAGAAAATTTCAATTAACTAGTTGAAATAATGCAATCACACCTATCCTGAAGCTAAATTTAAATAAACTTTTTAGCAGTAACACACTCACATTTTTCATAAAACAAACACATTTTTTTCAGGAATCTACTCTCTGAAACCTAAACTAATTTAAAAAAACATCTTTCTAGGCATCCACTGTCCCTAATCGTGCAAGAAAATTTCAATTGACTTGTTGAAATATTGCAATCACCCTTATCCAAAAACGAAATTTAAATCAACTTTTTAGCAGTAACACACTTACATTTTTCATAAAACAAACACATTTTTTTCAGGAATCTACTCTCTGAAACCTAAAACTAATTTTGAAAAAACATCTTTCTAGGCATCCACTGTCCCTAATCGTGCAAGAAAATGTCAATTGACTTGTTGAAATATTGCAATCACCCTTATTCAAAAACAAAATTTAAATCAAATTTTTAGCAGTAACACACTCACATTTTTCATAAAACAAACACATTTTTTTCAGGAATCTACTCTCTGGAACCTAAAACTAATTTTAAAAAAACATCTTTCTAGGCATCCACTGTCCCTAATCGTGCAAGAAAATTTCAATTGACTTGTTGAAATATTGCAATCACCCTTATCCAAAAACGAAATTTAAATCAACTTTTTAGCAGGAACACACTCACATTTTTCATAAAACAAACACATTTTTTTCAGGAATCTACTCTCTGAAACCTAAAACTAATTTTAAAAAAACATCTTTCTAGGCATCCACTGTCCCTAATCGTGCAAGAAAATTTCAATTGACTTGTTGAAATATTGCAATCACCCTTATTCAAAAACGATATTTAAATCAACTTTTTTGCAGTAACACACTCACATTTTTCATAAAACAAACACATGTTTTTTCAGGAATCTATTCTCTGAAACCTAAAACTAATTTTAAAAAAACATCTTTCTAGGCATCCACTGTCCCTAATCGTGCAAGAAAATTTCAATTGACTTGTTGAAATGATGCATTCACGCCTATCCTGAAACTAAATTAAAATCAAATTTTTTGCAGTAACACACTCACATTTTTCATAAAACAAACAATAATTTTTTCAGGAATCCACTCTCTGGAACCTAAAACTAATTAAAAAAAAACATCTTTCTAGGCATCCACTGTCCCTAATCGTGCAAGAAAATTTCAATTGACTTGTTGAAATATTGCAATCACCCTTATCCAAAAACGAAATTTAAATCAACTTTTTAGCAGTAACATACTCACATTTTTCATAAAACAAACACATTTTTTTCAGGAATATACTCTCTGGAACCTAAAACTAATTTTAAAAAAACATCTTTCTAGGCATCCACTGTCCCTAATCGTGGAAGAAAATTTCAATTGACTTGTTGAAATATTGCAATCGCCCTTATTCAAAAACAAAATTTAAATCAAATTTTTTGCAGTAACACACTCACATTTTTCATAAAACAAACACATTTTTTTCAGGAATCTACTCTCTGGAACCTAAAACTAATTTTAAAAAAACATCTTTCTAGGCATCCACTGTCCCTAATCGTGCAAGAAAATTTCAATTGACTTGTTGAAATATTGCAATCACCCTTATCCAAAATCGAAATTTAAATCAACTTTTTAGCAGTAACACACTCACATTTTTCATAAAACAAACACATTTTTTTCAGGAATCTACTCTCTGAAACCTAAAACTAATTTTAAAAAAACATCTTTCTAGGCATCCACTGTCCCTAATCGTGCAAGAAAATTTCAATTGACTTGTTGAAATATTGCAATCACCCTTATTCAAAAACGATATTTAAATCAACTTTTTTGCAGTAACACACTCACATTTTTCATAAAACAAACAATAATTTTTTCAGGAATCCACTCTCTGGAACCTAAAACTAATTAAAAAAAAAATCTTTCTAGGCATCCACTGTCCCTAATCGTGCAAGAATATTTCAATTGACTTGTTGAAATATTGCAATCACCCTTATCCAAAAACGAAATTTAAATCAACTTTTTAGCAGTAACATACTCACATTTTTCATAAAACAAACACATTTTTTTCAGGAATATACTCTCTGGAACCTAAAACTAATTTTAAAAAAACATCTTTCTAGGCATCCACTGTCCCTAATCGTGGAAGAAAATTTCAATTGACTTGTTGAAATATTGCAATCGCCCTTATTCAAAAACGAAATTTAAATCAACTTTTTAGCAGTAACACACTCACATTTTTCATAAAACAAACACATTTTTTTCAGGAATCTACTCTCTGAAACCTAAAACTAATTTTAAAAAAAAATCTTTCTAGGCATCCACTGTCCCTAATCGTGCAAGAATATTTCAATTGACTTGTTGAAATATTGCAATCACCCTTATCCAAAAACGAAATTTAAATCAACTTTTTAGCAGTAACACACTCACATTTTTCATAAAACAAACACATTTTTTTCAGGAATCTACTCTCTGAAACCTAAAACTAATTTTAAAAAAACATCTTTCTAGGCATCCACTGTCCTTAATCGTGCAAGAAAATTTCAATTGACTTGTTGAAATATTGCAATCGCCCTTATTCAAAAACGAAATTTAAATCAACTTTTTAGCAGTAACACACTCACATTTTTCATAAAACAAACACATTTTTTTCAGGAATCTACTCTCTGAAACCTAAAACTAATTAAAAAAAAAAAATTCTAGGCATCCACTCTCCCTAATCTTCCAAGAAAATTTCAATTAACTTATTGAAATATTGCAATCACCCTCATCCAAAAACGATATTTAAATCAACTTTTTTGCAGTAACACACTCACATTTTTCATAAAACAAACACATTTTTTTCAGGAATCTACTCTCTGAAACCTAAAACTAATTTTAAAAAAACATCTTTCTAGGCATCCACTGTCCCTAATCTTGCAAGAAAATTTCAATTGACTTGTTGAAATATTGCAATCACCCTTATCCAAAAACGAAATTTAAATCAACTTTTTAGCAGTAACACACTCACATTTTTCATGAAACAAACACATTTTTTTCAGGAATCAACTCTCTGGAACCTAAAACAAATATAAAAAAACATCTTTCTATGTATCCACTCTCACTAATCGTGCAAGAAAATTTCAATTAACTAGTTGAAATAATGCAATCACGCCTATCCTGAAGCTAAATTTAAATAAACTTTTTAGCAGTAACACACTCACATTTTTCATAAAACAAACACATTTTTTTCAGGAATCTACTCTCTGAAACCTAAACTAATTTAAAAAAAACATCTTTCTAGGCATCCACTGTCCCTAATCGTGCAAGAAAATTTCAATTGACTTGTTGAAATATTGCAATCACCCTTATCCAAAAACGAAATTTAAATCAACTTTTTAGCAGTAACACACTTACATTTTTCATAAAACAAACACATTTTTTTCAGGAATCTACTGTCTGAAACCTAAAACTAATTTTAAAAAAACATCTTTCTAGGCATCCACTGTCCCTAATCGTGCAAGAAAATTTCAATTGACTTGTTGAAATATTGCAATGACCCTTATTCAAAAATGAAATTTAAATCAACTTTTTAGCAGTAACACACTCACATTTTTCATAAAACAAACACATTTTTTACAGGAATCTACTCTCTGAAACCTAAAACTAATTTTAAAAAAACATCTTTCTAGGCATCCACTCTCCCTAACCTTGCAAGAAAATTTCAATTAACTTGTTGAAATATTGCAATCACCCTTATCCAAAAACGATATTTAAATCATCTTTTTTGCACTAACACACTCACATTTTTCATAAAACAAACACATTTTTTTCAGGAATCTACTCTCTGAAACCTAAAACTAATTTAAAAAAAACATCTTTCTAGGCATCCACTGTCCCTAATCGTGCAAGAAAATTTCAATTGACTTGTTGAAATATTGCAATGACCCTTATTCAAAAACGAAATTTAAATCAACTTTTTAGCAGTAACACACTCACATTTTTCATAAAACAAACACATTTTTTTCAGGAATCTACTCTCTGAAACCTAAAACTAATTTTAAAAAAACATCTTTCTAGGCATCCACTGTCCCTAATCGTGCAAGAAAATTTAACGAAATGTAAATCAACTTTTTAGCAGTAACACACTCACATTTTTCATAAAACAAACACATTTTTTTCAGGAATCTACTCTCTGAAACCTAAAACTAATTTTAAAAAAACATCTTTCTAGGCATCCACTGTCCCTAATCGTGCAAGAAAATTTCAATTGACTTGTTGAAATATTGCAATGACCCTTATTCAAAAACGAAATTTAAATCAACTTTTTAGCAGTAACACACTCACATTTTTCATAAAACAAACACATTTTTTTCAGGAATCTACTCTCTGAAACCTAAAACTAATTTTAAAAAAACATCTTTCTAGGCATCCACTCTCCCTAACCTTGCAAGAAAATTTCAATTAACTTGTTGAAATATTGCAATCACCCTTATCCAAAAACGATATTTAAATCATCTTTTTTGCACTAACACACTCACATTTTTCATAAAACAAACACATTTTTTTCAGGAATCTACTCTCTGAAACCTAAAACTAATTTTAAAAAAACATCTTTCTAGGCATCCACTGTCCCTAATCGTGCAAGAAAATTTCAATTGACTTGTTGAAATATTGCAATCACCCTTATCCAAAAACGAAATTTGAATCAACTTTTTAGCAGTAACACACTCACATTTTTCATAAAACAAACACATTTTTTTCAGGAATCTACTCTCTGAAACCTAAAACTAATTTTAAAAAAACATCTTTCTAGGCATCAACTGTCCCTAATCGTGCAAAAACATTTCAATTGACTTGTTGAAATATTGCAATCACCCTTATTCAAAAACAAAATTTAAATCAACTTTTTAGCAGTAACACACTCACATTTTTCATAAAATAAACACATTTTTTTCAGGAATCTACTCTCTGAAACCTAAAACTAATTTTTAAAAAACATCTTTCTAGGCATCCACTGTCCCTAATCATGCAAGAAAATTTAAATTGACTTGTTGAAATATTGCAATCACCCTTATCCAAAAACGAAATTTAAATGAACTTTTTTGCAGTAACACACTCACATTTTTTATAAAACAAATACATTTTTGTCAGGAATCTACTCTCTGGAACCTCAAACTAATTTAAAAAAAAACATCTTTCTAGGCATCCACTGTCCCTAATCTTGCAAGAAAATTTCAATTGACTTGTTGAAATATTGCAATCACCCTTATCCAAAAACGAAATTTAAATCAACTTTTTAGCAGTAACTTACTCACATTTTTCATGAAACAAACACATTTTTTTCAGGAATCAACTCTCAGGAACCTAAAACAAATATAAAAAAAACATCTTTCTATGTATCCACTCTCCCTAATCGTGCAAGAAAATTTCAATTAACTAGTTGAAATAATGCAATCACACCTATCCTGAAGCTAAATTTAAATAAACTTTTTAGCAGTAACACACTCACATTTTTCATAAAACAAACACATTTTTTTCAGGAATCTACTCTTTGAAACCTAAACTAATTTAAAAAAAACATCTTTCTAGGCATCCACTGTCCCTAATCGTGCAAGAAAATTTCAATTGACTTGTTGAAATATTGCAATCACCCTTATCCAAAAACGAAATTTAAATCAACTTTTTAGCAGTAACACACTTACATTTTTCATAAAACAAACACATTTTTTTCAGGAATCTACTCTCTGAAACCTAAAACTAATTTTAAAAAAACATCTTTCTAGGCATCCACTGTCCCTAATCGTGCAAGAAAATGTCAATTGACTTGTTGAAATATTGCAATCACCCTTATTCAAAAACAAAATTTAAATCAAATTTTTAGCAGTAACACACTCACATTTTTCATAAAACAAACACATTTTTTTCAGGAATCTACTCTCTGGAACCTAAAACTAATTTTAAAAAAAATCTTTCTAGGCATCCACTGTCCCTAATCGTGCAAGAAAATTTCAATTGACTTGTTGAAATATTGCAATCACCCTTATCCAAAAACGAAATTTAAATCAACTTTTTAGCAGTAACACACTCACATTTTTCATAAAACAAACACATTTTTTTCAGGAATCTACTCTCTGAAACCTAAAACTAATTTTAAAAAAACATCTTTCTAGGCATCCACTGTCCCTAATCGTGCAAGAAAATTTCAATTGACTTGTTGAAATATTGCAATCACCCTTATTCAAAAACGATATTTAAATCAACTTTTTTGCAGTAACACACTCACATTTTTCATAAAACAAACACATGTTTTTTCAGGAATCTATTCTCTGAAACCTAAAACTAATTTTAAAAAAACATCTTTCTAGGCATCCACTGTCCCTAATCGTGCAAGAAAATTTCAATTGACTTGTTGAAATGATGCATTCACGCCTATCCTGAAACTAAATTAAAATCAAATTTTTTGCAGTAACACACTCACATTTTTCATAAAACAAACAATAATTTTTTCAGGAATCCACTCTCTGGAACCTAAAACTAATTAAAAAAAACATCTTTCTAGGCATCCACTGTCCCTAATCGTGCAAGAAAATTTCAATTGACTTGTTGAAATATTGCAATCACCCTTATCCAAAAACGAAATTTAAATCAACTTTTTAGCAGTAACATACTCACATTTTTCATAAAACAAACACATTTTTTTCAGGAATATACTCTCTGGAACCTAAAACTAATTTTAAAAAAACATCTTTCTAGGCATCCACTGTCCCTAATCGTGGAAGAAAATTTCAATTGACTTGTTGAAATATTGCAATCACCCTTATCCAAAAACGAAATTTAAATCAACTTTTTAGCAGTAACACACTCACATTTTTCATAAAACAAACACATTTTTTTCAGGAATCTACTCTCTGAAACCTAAAACTAATTTTAAAAAAACATCTTTCTAGGCATCCACTGTCCCTAATCGTGCAAAAAAATTTCAATTGACTTGTTGAAATATTGCAATCACCCTTATTCAAAAACGAAATTTAAATCAACTTTTTAGCAGTAACACACTCACATTTTTCATAAAACAAACACATTTTTCTCAGGAATCTACTCTCTGAAACCTAAAACTAATTAAAAAAAAATATCTTTCTAGGCATCCACTCTCCCTAATCTTCCAAGAAAATTTCAATTAACTTATTGAAATATTGCAATCACCCTTATCCAAAAACGATATTTAAATCAACTTTTTTGCAGTAACACACTCACATTTTTCATAAAACAAACACATTTTTTCAGGAATCTACTCTCTGAAACCTAAAACTAATTTAAAAAAAACATCTTTCTAGGCATCCACTGTCCCTAATCTTGCAAGAAAATTTCAATTGACTTGTTGAAATATTGCAATCACCCTTATCCAAAAACGAAATTTAAATCAACTTTTTAGCAGTAACACACTCACATTTTTCATGAAACAAACACATTTTTTTCAGGAATCAACTCTCTGGAACCTAAAACAAATATAAAAAAACATCTTTCTATGTATCCACTCTCCCTAATCGTGCAAGAAAATTTCAATTAACTAGTTGAAATAATGCAATCACGCCTATCCTGAAGCTAAATTTAAATAAACTTTTTAGCAGTAACACACTCACATTTTTCATAAAACAAACACATTTTTTTCAGGAATCAACTCTCTGGAACCTAAAACAAATATAAAAAACATCTTTCTAGGCATCCACTCTCCCTAATCGTGCAAGAAAATTTCAATTAACTTGTTAAAATGATGCATTCACGCTTATCCTGAAACTAAATTTAAATCAACTTTTTTGCAGTAACACACTCACATTTTTCATGAAACAAATACATTTTTTTTCAGGAATCCACTCTCTGGAACCTATAACGAATTTGTAAAAAACATCTTTCTAGGCATCCACTCTCCCTAATCTTGCAAGAAAATTTCAATTAACTTGTTGAAATATTGCAATCACCCTTATCCAAAAACGATTTTAAATCAACTTTTTTGCAGTAACACACTCACATTTTTCATAAAACAAACACAATTTTTTCAGGAATCTACTCTCTGAAACCTAAAACTAATTTTTAAAAAACATCTTTCTAGGCATCCACTGTCCCTAATCATGCAAGAAAATTTAAATTGACTTGTTGAAATATTGCAATCACCCTTATCCAAAAACGAAATTTAAATCAACTTTTTTGCAGTAACACACTCACATTTTTCATAAAACAAACAAATTTTTTTCAGGAATCTACTCTCTGGAACCTAAAACTAATTAAAAAAAAACATCGTTCTAGGCATCCACTGTCCCTAATCGTGCAAGAAAATTTCAATTAACTAGTTGAAATAATGCAATCACGCCTATCCTGAAGCTAAATTTAAATAAACTTTTTAGCAGTAACACACTCACATTTTTCATAAAACAAACACATTTTTTTCAGGAATCTACTCTCTGAAACCTAAACTAATTTAAAAAAAAACATCTTTCTAGGCATCCACTGTCCCTAACCATGCAAGAAAATTCCAATTGACTTGTTGAAATATTGCAATCACCCTTATCCAAAAACGAAATTTAAATCAACTTTTTAGCAGTAACACACTTACATTTTTCATAAAACAAACACATTTTTTTCAGGAATCTACTCTCTGAAACCTAAAACTAATTTTAAAAAAACATCTTTCTAGGCATCCACTCTCCCTAATCGTGCAAGAACATTTCAATTGACTTGTTGAAATATTGTAATCACCCTTATTCAAAAACAAAATTTAAATCAACTTTTTAGCAGTAACACACTCACATTTTTCATAAAATAAACACATTTTTTTCAGGAATCTACTCTCTGAAACCTAAAACTAATTTTTAAAAAACATCTTTCTAGGCATCCACTGTCCCTAATCATGCAAGAAAATTTAAATTGACTTGTTGAAATATTGCAATCACCCTTATCCAAAAACGAAATTTAAATCAACTTTTTTGCAGAAACACACTCACATTTTTCATAAAACAAACAAATTTTTTTCAGGAATCTACTCTCTGGAACCTAAAACTAATTAAAAAAAAACATCGTTCTAGGCATCCATTGTCCCTAATCGTGCAAGAAAATTTCAATTAACTAGTTGAAATAATGCAATCACGCCTATCCTGAAGCTAAATTTAAATAAACTTTTTAGCAGTAACACACTCACATTTTTCATAAAACAAACACATTTTTTTCAGGAATCTACTCTCTGAAACCTAAACTAATTTAAAAAAAAACATCTTTCTAGGCATCCACTGTCCCTAACCGTGCAAGAAAATTCCAATTGACTTGTTGAAATATTGCAATCACCCTTATCCAAAAACGAAATTTAAATCAACTTTTTAGCAGTAACACACTTACATTTTTCATAAAACAAACACATTTTTTTCAGGAATCTACTCTCTGAAACCTAAAACTAATTTTAAAAAAACATCTTTCTAGGCATCCACTCTCCCTAATCGTGCAAGAAAATTTCAATTGACTTGTTGAAATATTGCAATCACTCTTATTCAAAAACGAAATGTAAATCAACTTTTTAGCAGTAACACACTCACATTTTTCATAAAACAAACACATTTTTTTCAGGAATCTACTCTCTGAAACCTAAAACTAATTTTAAAAAAACATCTTTTTTAGGCATCCACTGTCCCTAATCGTGCAAGAAAATTTCAATTGACTTGTT
Organism: Lissotriton vulgaris; assembly: GCF_964263255.1. Classification (NCBI taxonomy): domain Eukaryota; kingdom Metazoa; phylum Chordata; class Amphibia; order Caudata; family Salamandridae; genus Lissotriton; species Lissotriton vulgaris. The sequence goes on along the minus strand of NC_141688.1, from coordinate 243,286,257 downwards.
GAAATATTGCAATGACCCTTATTCAAAAACGAAATTTAAATCAACTTTTTAGCAGTAACACACTCACATTTTACATAAAACAAACACATTTTTTTCAGGAATCTACTCTCTGAAACCTAAAACTAATTAAAAAAAATATCTTTCTAGGCATACACTGTCCCTAATCTTGCAAGAAAATTTCAATTGACTTGTTGAAATATTGCAATCACCCTTATCCAAAAACGAAATTTAAATCAACTTTTTAGCAGTAACTTACTCACATTTTTCATAAAACAAACACATTTTTTTCAGGAATCTACTCTCTGAAACCTAAAACTAATTTTAAAAAAACATCTTTCTAGGCATCCACTGTCCCTAATCGTGCAAGAAAATTTCAATTGACTTGTTGAAATATTGCAATCACCCTTATTCAAAAACAAAATTTAAATCACATTTTTAGCAGTAACACACTCACATTTTTCATAAAACAAACACATTTTTTTCAGGAATCTACTCTCTGAAACCTAAAACTAATTTAAAAAAAAATCTTTCTAGGCATCCACTGTCCCTAATCGTGCAAGAATATTTCAATTGCCTTTTGAAATATTGCAATCACCCTTATCCAAAAACGAAATTTAAATCAACTTTTTAGCAGTAACACACTCACATTTTTCATAAAACAAACACATTTTTTTCAGGAATCTACTCTCTGAAACCTAAAACTAATTTTAAAAAAACATCTTTCTAGGCATCCACTGTCCCTAATCGTGCAAGAAAATTTCAATTGACTTGTTGAAATATTGCAATGACCCTTATTCAAAAACGAAATTTAAATCAACTTTTTAGCAGTAACACACTCACATTTTTCATAAAACAAACACATTTTTTTCAGGAATCTACTCTCTGAAACCTAAAACTAATTTTAAAAAAACATCTTTCTAGGCATCCACTGTCCCTAATCGTGCAAGAAAATTTCAATTGACTTGTTGAAATATTGCAATGACCCTTATTCAAAAACGAAATTTAAATCAACTTTTTAGCAGTAACACACTCACATTTTTCATAAAACAAACACATTTTTTTCAGGAATCTACTCTCTGAAACCTAAAACTAATTTTAAAAAAACATCTTTCTAGGCATCCACTGTCCCTAATCGTGCAAGAAAATTTCAATTGACTTGTTGAAATATTGCAATCACCCTTATCCAAAAACGAAATGTAAATCAACTTTTTAGCAGTAACACACTCACATTTTTCATGAAACAAACACATTTTTTTCAGGAATCTACTCTCTGAAACCTAAAACTAATTTAAAAAAAACATCTTTCTAGGCATCCACTGTCCCTAATCGTGCAAGAAAATTTCAATTGACTTGTTGAAATATTGCAATGACCCTTATTCAAAAACGAAATTTAAATCAACTTTTTAGCAGTAACACACTCACATTTTTCATAAAACAAACACATTTTTTTCAGGAATCTACTCTCTGAAACCTAAAACTAATTTTAAAAAAACATCTTTCTAGGCATCCACTCTCCCTAACCTTGCAAGAAAATTTCAATTAACTTGTTGAAATATTGCAATCACCCTTATCCAAAAACGATATTTAGATCATGTTTTTTGCACTAACACACTCACATTTTTCATAAAACAAACACATTTTTTTCAGGAATCTACTCTCTGAAACCTAAAACTAATTTTTAAAAAACATCTTTCTAGGCATCCACTGTCCCTAATCATGCAAGAAAATTTAAATTGACTTGTTGAAATATTGCAATCACCCTTATCCAAAAACGAAATTTAAATGAACTTTTTTGCAGTAACACACTCACATTTTTTATAAAACAAATACATTTTTGTCAGGAATCTACTCTCTGGAACCTAAAACTAATTTAAAAAAAAACATCTTTCTAGGCATCCACTGTCCCTAATCTTGCAAGAAAATTTCAATTGACTTGTTGAAATATTGCAATCACCTTTATCCAAAAACGAAATTTAAATCAACTTTTTAGCAGTAACTTACTCACATTTTTCATGAAACAAACACATTTTTTTCAGGAATCAACTCTCAGGAACCTAAAACAAATATAAAAAAACATCTTTCTATGTATCCACTCTCCCTAATCGTGCAAGAAAATTTCAATTAACTAGTTGAAATAATGCAATCACGCCTATCCTGAAGCTAAATTTAAATAAACTTTTTAGCAGTAACACACTCACATTTTTCATAAAACCAACACATTTTTTTCAGGAATCTACTCTCTGAAACCTAAAACTAATTTAAAAAAAACATCTTTCTAGGCATCCACTGTCCCTAATCGTGCAAGAAAATTTCAATTGACTTGTTGAAATATTGCAATCACCCTTATCCAAAAACGAAATGTAAATCAACTTTTTAGCAGTAACACACTCACATTTTTCATAAAACAAACACATTTTTTTCAGGAATCTACTCTCTGAAACCTAAAACTAATTTTAAAAAAACATCTTTCTAGGCATCCACTGTCCCTAATCGTGCAAGAAAATTTCAATTGACTTGTTGAAATATTGCAATGACCCTTATTCAAAAATGAAATTTAAATCAACTTTTTAGCAGTAACACACTCACATTTTTCATAAAACAAACACATTTTTTACAGGAATCTACTCTCTGAAACCTAAAACTAATTTTAAAAAAACATCTTTCTAGGCATCCACTCTCCCTAACCTTGCAAGAAAATTTCAATTAACTTGTTGAAATATTGCAATCACCCTTATCCAAAAACGATATTTAAATCATCTTTTTTGCACTAACACACTCACATTTTTCATAAAACAAACACATTTTTTTCAGGAATCTACTCTCTGAAACCTAAAACTAATTTTAAAAAAACATCTTTCTAGGCATCCACTGTCCCTAATCGTGCAAGAAAATTTCAATTGACTTGTTGAAATATTGCAATGACCCTTATTCAAAAACGAAATTTAAATCAACTTTTTAGCAGTAACACACTCACATTTTTCATAAAACAAACACATTTTTTTCAGGAATCTACTCTCTGAAACCTAAAACTAATTTTAAAAAAACATCTTTCTAGGCATCCACTGTCCCTAATCGTGCAAGAAAATTTCAATTGACTTGTTGAAATATTGCAATCACCCTTATCCAAAAATGAAATGTAAATCCACTTTTTAGCAGTAACACACTCACATTTTTCATAAAACAAACACATTTTTTTCAGGAATCTACTCTCTGAAACCTAAAACTAATTTTAAAAAAACATCTTTCTAGGCATCCACTGTCCCTAATCGTGCAAGAAAATTTCAATTGACTTGTTGAAATATTGCAATGACCCTTATTCAAAAACGAAATTTAAATCAACTTTTTAGCAGTAACACACTCACATTTTCATAAAACAAACACATTTTTTTCAGGAATCTACTCTCTGAAACCTAAAACTAATTTTAAAAAAACATCTTTCTAGGCATCCACTCTCCCTAACCTTGCAAGAAAATTTCAATTAACTTGTTGAAATATTGCAATCACCCTTATCCAAAAACGATATTTAAATCATCTTTTTTGCACTAACACACTCACATTTTTCATAAAACAAACACATTTTTTTCAGGAATCTACTCTCTGAAACCTAAAACTAATTTTAAAAAAACATCTTTCTAGGCATCCACTGTCCCTAATCGTGCAAGAAAATTTCAATTGACTTGTTGAAATATTGCAATCACCCTTATCCAAAAACGAAATTTGAATCAACTTTTTAGCAGTGACACACTCACATTTTTCATAAAACAAACACATTTTTTTCAGGAATCTACTCTCTGAAACCTAAAACTAATTTTAAAAAAACATCTTTCTAGGCATCAACTGTCCCTAATCGTGCAAAAACATTTCAATTGACTTGTTGAAATATTGCAATCACCCTTATTCAAAAACAAAATTTAAATCAACTTTTTAGCAGTAACACACTCACATTTTTCATAAAATAAACACATTTTTTTCAGGAATCTACTCTCTGAAACCTAAAACTAATTTTTTAAAAACATCTTTCTAGGCATCCACTGTCCCTAATCATGCAAGAAAATTTAAATTGACTTGTTGAAATATTGCAATCACCCTTATCCAAAAACGAAATTTAAATGAACTTTTTTGCAGTAACACACTCACATTTTTTATAAAACAAATACATTTTTGTCAGGAATCTACTCTCTGGAACCTAAAACTAATTTAAAAAAAAACATCTTTCTAGGCATCCACTGTCCCTAATCTTGCAAGAAAATTTCAATTGACTTGTTGAAATATTGCAATCACCTTTATCCAAAAACGAAATTTAAATCAACTTTTTAGCAGTAACACACTTACATTTTTCATAAAACAAACACATTTTTTTCAGGAATCTACTCTCTGAAAGCTAAAACTAATTTTAAAAAAACATCTTTCTAGGCATCCACTGTCCCTAATCGTGCAAGAAAATGTCAATTGACTTGTTGAAATATTACAATCACCCTTATTCAAAAACAAAATTTAAATCAAATTTTTAGCAGTAACACACTCACATTTTTCATAAAACAAACAAATTTTTTTCAGGAATCTACTCTCTGGAACCTAAAACTAATTTAAAAAAAAATCTTTCTAGGCATCCACTGTCCCTAATTGTGCAAGAAAATTTCAATTGACTTGTTGAAATATTGCAATCACCCTTATCCAAAAACGAAATTTAAATCAACTTTTTAGCAGTAACACACTCACATTTTTCATAAAACAAACACATTTTTTCAGGAATCTACTCTCTGAAACCTAAAACTAATTTTAAAAAAACATCTTTCTAGGCATCCACTGTCCCTAATCGTGCAAGAAAATTTCAATTGACTTGTTGAAATGATGCATTCACGCCTATCCTGAAACTAAATTAAAATCAAATTTTTTGCAGTAACACACTCACATTTTTCATAAAACAAACAATAATTTTTTCAGGAATCCACTCTCTGGAACCTAAAACTAATTAAAAAAAAAACATCTTTCTAGGCATCCACTGTCCCTAATCGTGCAAGAAAATTTCAATTGACTTGTTGAAATATTGCAATCACCCTTATCCAAAAACGAAATTTAAATCAACTTTTTAGCAGTAACATACTCACATTTTTCATAAAACAAACACATTTTTTTCAGGAATATACTCTCTGGAACCTAAAACTAATTTTAAAAAAACATCTTTCTAGGCATCCACTGTCCCTAATCGTGGAAGAAAATTTCAATTGACTTGTTGAAATATTGCAATCACCCTTATCCAAAAACGAAATTTAAATCAACTTTTTAGCAGTAACACACTCACATTTTTCATAAAACAAACACATTTTTTTCAGGAATCTACTCTCTGAAACCTAAAACTAATTTTAAAAAAACATCTTTCTAGGCATCCACTGTCCCTAATCGTGCAAAAAAATTTCAATTGACTTGTTGAAATATTGCAATCACCCTTATTCAAAAACGAAATTTAAATCAACTTTTTAGCAGTAACACACTCACATTTTTCATAAAACAAACACATTTTTTTCAGGAATCTACTCTCTGAAACCTAAAACTAATTAAAAAAAAATAGCTTTCTAGGCATCCACTCTCCCTAATCTTCCAAGAAAATTTCAATTAACTTATTGAAATATTGCAATCACCCTTATCCAAAAACGATATTTAAATCAACTTTTTTGCAGTAACACACTCACATTTTTCATAAAACAAACACATTTTTTCAGGAATCTACTCTCTGAAACCTAAAACTAATTTAAAAAAAACATCTTTCTAGGCATCCACTGTCCCTAATCTTGCAAGAAAATTTCAATTGACTTGTTGAAATATTGCAATCACCCTTATCCAAAAACGAAATTTAAATCAACTTTTTAGCAGTAACACACTCACATTTTTCATGAAACAAACACATTTTTTTCAGGAATCAACTCTCTGGAACCTAAAACAAATATAAAAAAACATCTTTCTATGTATCCACTCTCCCTAATCGTGCAAGAAAATTTCAATTAACTAGTTGAAATAATGCAATCACGCCTATCCTGAAGCTAAATTTAAATAAACTTTTTAGCAGTAACACACTCACATTTTTCATAAAACAAACACATTTTTTTCAGGAATCAACTCTCTGGAACCTAAAACAAATATAAAAAACATCTTTCTAGGCATCCACTCTCCCTAATCGTGCAAGAAAATTTCAATTAACTTGTTAAAATGATGCATTCACGCTTATCCTGAAACTAAATTTAAATCAACTTTTTTGCAGTAACACACTCACATTTTTCATGAAACAAATACATTTTTTTTCAGGAATCCACTCTCTGGAACCTATAACGAATTTGTAAAAAACATCTTTCTAGGCATCCACTCTCCCTAATCTTGCAAGAAAATTTCAATTAACTTGTTGAAATATTGCAATCACCCTTATCCAAAAACGATTTTAAATCAACTTTTTTGCAGTAACACACTCACATTTTTCATAAAACAAACACAATTTTTTCAGGAATCTACTCTCTGAAACCTAAAACTAATTTTTAAAAAACATCTTTCTAGGCATCCACTGTCCCTAATCATGCAAGAAAATTTAAATTGACTTGTTGAGATATTGCAATCACCCTTATCCAAAAACGAAATTTAAATCAACTTTTTTGCAGTAACACACTCACATTTTTCATAAAACAAACAAATTTTTTTCAGGAATCTACTCTCTGGAACCTAAAACTAATTAAAAAAAAACATCGTTCTAGGCATCCACTGTCCCTAATCGTGCAAGAAAATTTCAATTAACTAGTTGAAATAATGCAATCACGCCTATCCTGAAGCTAAATTTAAATAAACTTTTTAGCAGTAACACACTCACATTTTTCATAAAACAAACACATTTTTTTCAGGAATCTACTCTCTGAAACCTAAACTAATTTAAAAAAAAACATCTTTCTAGGCATCCACTGTCCCTAACCATGCAAGAAAATTCCAATTGACTTGTTGAAATATTGCAATCACCCTTATCCAAAAACGAAATTTAAATCAACTTTTTAGCAGTAACACACTTACATTTTTCATAAAACAAACACATTTTTTTCAGGAATCTACTCTCTGAAACCTAAAACTAATTTTAAAAAAACATCTTTCTAGGCATCCACTCTCCCTAATCGTGCAAGAACATTTCAATTGACTTGTTGAAATATTGTAATCACCCTTATTCAAAAACAAAATTTAAATCAACTTTTTAGCAGTAACACACTCACATTTTTCATAAAATAAACACATTTTTTTCAGGAATCTACTCTCTGAAACCTAAAACTAATTTTTAAAAAACATCTTTCTAGGCATCCACTGTCCCTAATCATGCAAGAAAATTTAAATTGACTTGTTGAAATATTGCAATCACCCTTATCCAAAAACGAAATTTAAATCAACTTTTTTGCAGTAACACACTCACATTTTTCATAAAACAAACAAATTTTTTTCAGGAATCTACTCTCTGGAACCTAAAACTAATTAAAAAAAAACATCGTTCTAGGCATCCATTGTCCCTAATCGTGCAAGAAAATTTCAATTAACTAGTTGAAATAATGCAATCACGCCTATCCTGAAGCTAAATTTAAATAAACTTTTTAGCAGTAACACACTCACATTTTTCATAAAACAAACACATTTTTTTCAGGAATCTACTCTCTGAAACCTAAAACTAATTTTAAAAAAACATCTTTCTAGGCATCCACTGTCCCTAATCGTGCAAGAAAATTTCAATTGACTTGTTGAAATATTGCAATCACCCTTATCCAAAAACGATATTTAAATCATCTTTTTTGCACTAACACACTCACATTTTTCATAAAACAAACACATTTTTTTCAGGAATCTACTCTCTGAAACCTAAAACTAATTTTAAAAAAACATCTTTCTAGGCATCCACTGTCCCTAATCGTGCAAGAAAATTTCAATTGACTTGTTGAAATATTGCAATCACCCTTATCCAAAAACGAAATTTGAATCAACTTTTTAGCAGTGACACACTCACATTTTTCATAAAACAAACACATTTTTTTCAGGAATCTACTCTCTGAAACCTAAAACTAATTTTAAAAAAACATCTTTCTAGGCATCAACTGTCCCTAATCGTGCAAAAACATTTCAATTGACTTGTTGAAATATTGCAATCACCCTTATTCAAAAACAAAATTTAAATCAACTTTTTAGCAGTAACACACTCACATTTTTCATAAAATAAACACATTTTTTTCAGGAATCTACTCTCTGAAACCTAAAACTAATTTTTTAAAAACATCTTTCTAGGCATCCACTGTCCCTAATCATGCAAGAAAATTTAAATTGACTTGTTGAAATATTGCAATCACCCTTATCCAAAAACGAAATTTAAATGAACTTTTTTGCAGTAACACACTCACATTTTTTATAAAACAAATACATTTTTGTCAGGAATCTACTCTCTGGAACCTAAAACTAATTTAAAAAAAAACATCTTTCTAGGCATCCACTGTCCCTAATCTTGCAAGAAAATTTCAATTGACTTGTTGAAATATTGCAATCACCTTTATCCAAAAACGAAATTTAAATCAACTTTTTAGCAGTAACACACTTACATTTTTCATAAAACAAACACATTTTTTTCAGGAATCTACTCTCTGAAAGCTAAAACTAATTTTAAAAAAACATCTTTCTAGGCATCCACTGTCCCTAATCGTGCAAGAAAATGTCAATTGACTTGTTGAAATATTGCAATCACCCTTATTCAAAAACAAAATTTAAATCAAATTTTTAGCAGTAACACACTCACATTTTTCATAAAACAAACAAATTTTTTTCAGGAATCTACTCTCTGGAACCTAAAACTAATTTAAAAAAAAATCTTTCTAGGCATCCACTGTCCCTAATCGTGCAAGAAAATTTCAATTGACTTGTTGAAATATTGCAATCACCCTTATCCAAAAACGAAATTTAAATCAACTTTTTAGCAGTAACACACTCACATTTTTCATAAAACAAACACATTTTTTCAGGAATCTACTCTCTGAAACCTAAAACTAATTTTAAAAAAACATCTTTCTAGGCATCCACTGTCCCTAATCGTGCAAGAAAATTTCAATTGACTTGTTGAAATGATGCATTCACGCCTATCCTGAAACTAAATTAAAATCAAATTTTTTGCAGTAACACACTCACATTTTTCATAAAACAAACAATAATTTTTTCAGGAATCCACTCTCTGGAACCTAAAACTAATTAAAAAAAAAACATCTTTCTAGGCATCCACTGTCCCTAATCGTGCAAGAAAATTTCAATTGACTTGTTGAAATATTGCAATCACCCTTATCCAAAAACGAAATTTAAATCAACTTTTTAGCAGTAACATACTCACATTTTTCATAAAACAAACACATTTTTTTCAGGAATATACTCTCTGGAACCTAAAACTAATTTTAAAAAAACATCTTTCTAGGCATCCACTGTCCCTAATCGTGGAAGAAAATTTCAATTGACTTGTTGAAATATTGCAATCACCCTTATCCAAAAACGAAATTTAAATCAACTTTTTAGCAGTAACACACTCACATTTTTCATAAAACAAACACATTTTTTTCAGGAATCTACTCTCTGAAACCTAAAACTAATTTTAAAAAAACATCTTTCTAGGCATCCACTGTCCCTAATCGTGCAAAAAAATTTCAATTGACTTGTTGAAATATTGCAATCACCCTTATTCAAAAACGAAATTTAAATCAACTTTTTAGCAGTAACACACTCACATTTTTCATAAAACAAACACATTTTTTTCAGGAATCTACTCTCTGAAACCTAAAACTAATTAAAAAAAAATAGCTTTCTAGGCATCCACTCTCCCTAATCTTCCAAGAAAATTTCAATTAACTTATTGAAATATTGCAATCACCCTTATCCAAAAACGATATTTAAATCAACTTTTTTGCAGTAACACACTCACATTTTTCATAAAACAAACACATTTTTTCAGGAATCTACTCTCTGAAACCTAAAACTAATTTAAAAAAAACATCTTTCTAGGCATCCACTGTCCCTAATCTTGCAAGAAAATTTCAATTGACTTGTTGAAATATTGCAATCACCCTTATCCAAAAACGAAATTTAAATCAACTTTTTAGCAGTAACACACTCACATTTTTCATGAAACAAACACATTTTTTTCAGGAATCAACTCTCTGGAACCTAAAACAAATATAAAAAAACATCTTTCTATGTATCCACTCTCCCTAATCGTGCAAGAAAATTTCAATTAACTAGTTGAAATAATGCAATCACGCCTATCCTGAAGCTAAATTTAAATAAACTTTTTAGCAGTAACACACTCACATTTTTCATAAAACAAACACATTTTTTTCAGGAATCAACTCTCTGGAACCTAAAACAAATATAAAAAAACATCTTTCTATGTATCCACTCTCCCTAATCGTGCAAGAAAATTTCAATTAACTAGTTGAAATAATGCAATCACGCCTATCCTGAAGCTAAATTTAAATAAACTTTTTAGCAGTAACACACTCACATTTTTCATGAAACAAATACATTTTTTTTTCAGGAATCCACTCTCTGGAACCTATAACGAATTTGTAAAAAACATCTTTCTAGGCATCCACTCTCCCTAATCTTGCAAGAAAATTTCAATTAACTTGTTGAAATATTGCAATCACCCTTATCCAAAAACGATTTTTAAATCAACTTTTTTGCAGTAACACACTCACATTTTTCATAAAACAAACACATTTTTTTCAGGAATCTACTCTCTGAAACCTAAAACTAATTTTAAAAAAACATCTTTCTTGGCATCCACTGTCCCTAATCGTGCAAGAAAAATTCAATTGACTTGTTGAAATATTGCAATCACCCTTATCCAAAAACGAAATTTAAATCAACTTTTTAGCAGTAACACACTCACATTTTTCATAAAACAAACACATTTTTTTCTGGAATCTACTCTCTGAAACATAAAACTAATTTTAAAAAAACATCTTTCTAGGCATCCACTGTCCCTAACCGTGCAAGAAAATTCCAATTGACTTGTTGAAATATTGCAATCACCCTTATCCAAAAACGAAATTTAAATCAACTTTTTAGCAGTAACACACTTACATTTTTCATAAAACAAACACATTTTTTTCAGGAATCTACTCTCTGAAACCTAAAACTAATTTTAAAAAAACATCTTTCTAGGCATCCACTGTCCCTAATCGTGCAAGAAAATTTCAATTGACTTGTTGAAATATTGCAATCACCCTTATCCAAAAACGAAATTTAAATCAACTTTTTAGCAGTAACACACTCACATTTTTCATAAAACAAACACATTTTTTTCAGGAATCTACTCTCTGAAACCTAAAACTAATTTAAAAAAAACATCTTTCTAGGCATCAACTGTCCCTAATCGTGCAAGAACATTTCAATTGACTTGTTGAAATATTGCAATGACCCTTATTCAAAAACGAAATTTAAATCAACTTTTTAGCAGTAACACACTCACATTTTTCATAAAACAAACACATTTTTTTCAGGAATCTACTCTCTGAAACCTAAAACTAATTAAAAAAAACATCTTTCTAGGCATCCACTGTCCCTAATCTTGCAAGAAAATTTCAATTGACTTGTTGAAATATTGCAATCACCCTTATCCAAAAACGAAATTTAAATCAACTTTTTAGCAGTAACTTACTCACATTTTTCATAAAACAAACACATTTTTTTCAGGAATCTACTCTCTGGAACCTAAAACTAATTTAAAAAAAAACATCTTTCTAGGCATCCACTGTCCCTAATCTTGCAAGAAAATTTCAATTGACTTGTTGAAATATTGCAATCACCCTTATCCAAAAACGAAATTTAAATCAACTTTTTAGCAGTAACTTACTCACATTTTTCATGAAACAAACACATTTTTTTCAGGAATCAACTCTCTGAAACCTAAAACTAATTTAAAAAAAACATCTTTCTAGGCATCCACTGTCCCTAATCGTGCAAGAAAATTTCAATTGACTTGTTGAAATATTGCAATCACCCTTATCCAAAAACGATTTTTAAATCAACTTTTTTGCAGTAACACACTCACATTTTTCATAAAACAAACACATTTTTTTCAGGAATCTACTCTCTGAAACCTAAAACTAATTTTAAAAAAACATCTTTCTTGGTATCCACTGTCCCTAATCGTGCAAGAAAAATTCAATTGACTTGTTGAAATATTGCAATTACCCTTATCCAAAAACGAAATTTAAATCAACTTTTTAGCAGTAACACACTCACATTTTTCATAAAACAAACACATTTTTTTCTGGAATCTACTCTCTGAAACCTAAAACTAATTTTAAAAAAACATCTTTCTAGGCATCAACTGTCCCTAATCGTGCAAGAACATTTCAATTGACTTGTTGAAATATTGCAATCACCCTTATTCAAAAACAAAATTTAAATCAACTTTTTAGCAGTAACACACTCACATTTTTCATAAAATAAACACATTTTTTTCAGGAATCTACTCTCTGAAACCTAAAACTAATTTTTAAAAAACATCTTTCTAGGCATCCACTGTCCCTAATCATGCAAGAAAATTTAAATTGACTTGTTGAAATATTGCAATCACCCTTATCCAAAAACGAAATTTAAATCAACTTTTTTGCAGTAACACACTCACATTTTTCATAAAACAAACACATTTTTTTCAGGAATCTACTCTCTGGAACCTAAAACTAATTAAAAAAAAACATCGTTCTAGGCATCCACTGTCCCTAATCGTGCAAGAAAATTTCAATTAACTAGTTGAAATAATGCAATCACGCCTATCCTGAAGCTAAATTTAAATAAACTTTTTAGCAGTAACACACTCACATTTTTCATAAAACAAACACATTTTTTTCAGGAATCTACTCTCTGAAACCTAAACTAATTTAAAAAAAAACATCTTTCTAGGCATCCACTGTCCCTAACCGTGCAAGAAAATTCCAATTGACTTGTTGAAATATTGCAATCACCCTTATCCAAAAACGAAATTTAAATCAACTTTTTAGCAGTAACACACTTACATTTTTCATAAAACAAACACATTTTTTTCAGGAATCTACTCTCTGAAACCTAAAACTAATTTTAAAAAAACATCTTTCTAGGCATCCACTGTCCCTAATCGTGCAAGAAAATTTCAATTGACTTGTTGAAATATTGCAATAACCCTTATCCAAAAACGAAATTTAAATCAACTTTTTAGCAGTAACACACTCACATTTTTCATAAAACAAACACATTTTTTTCAGGAATCTACTCTCTGAAACCTAAAACTAATTTTAAAAAAACATCTTTCTAGGCATCCACTGTCCCTAATCGTGCAAGAAAATTTCAATTGACTTGTTGAAATATTGCAATCACCCTTATCCAAAAACGAAATTTAAATCAACTTTTTAGCAGTAACACACTCACATTTTTCATAAAACAAACACATTTTTTTCAGGAATCTACTCTCTGAAACCTAAAACTAATTTAAAAAAAACATCTTTCTAGGCATCAACTGTCCCTAATCGTGCAAGAACATTTCAATTGACTTGTTGAAATATTGCAATGACCCTTATTCAAAAACGAAATTTAAATCAACTTTTTAGCAGTAACACACTCACATTTTTCATAAAACAAACACATTTTTTTCAGGAATCTACTCTCTGAAACCTAAAACTAATTAAAAAAAACATCTTTCTAGGCATCCACTGTCCCTAATCTTGCAAGAAAATTTCAATTGACTTGTTGAAATATTGCAATCACCCTTATCCAAAAACGAAATTTAAATCAACTTTTTAGCAGTAACTTACTCACATTTTTCATAAAACAAACACATTTTTTTCAGGAATCTACTCTCTGGAACCTAAAACTAAATTAAAAAAAAACATCTTTCTAGGCATCCACTGTCCCTAATCTTGCAAGAAAATTTCAATTGACTTGTTGAAATATTGCAATCACCCTTATCCAAAAACGAAATTTAAATCAACTTTTTAGCAGTAACTTACTCACATTTTTCATGAAACAAACACATTTTTTTCAGGAATCAACTCTCTGAAACCTAAAACTAATTTAAAAAAAACATCTTTCTAGGCATCCACTGTCCCTAATCGTGCAAATAAATTTCAATTGACTTGTTGAAATATTGCAATCACCCTTATCCAAAAACGAAATTTAAATCAACTTTTTAGCAGTAACACACTCACATTTTTCATAAAACAAACACATTTTTTTCAGGAATCTACTCTCTGAAACCTAAAACTAATTTTAAAAAAACATCTTTCTAGGCATCAACTGTCCCTAATCGTGCAAGAACATTTCAATTGACTTGTTGAAATATTGCAATCACCCTTATCCAAAAACAAAATTTAAATCAACTTTTTTGCAGTAACACACTCACATTTTTCATAAAACAAACACATTTTTTTCAGGAATCTACTCTCTGGAACCTAAAACTAATTTTAAAAAAAACATCTTTCTAGGCATCCACTGTCCCTAATCTTGCAAGAAAATTTCAATTGACTTGTTGAAATATTGCAATCACCCTTATCCAAAAACGAAATTTAAATCAACTTTTTAGCAGTAACTTACTCACATTTTTCATGAAACAAACACATTTTTTTCAGGAATCAACTCTCTGGAACCTAAAGCAAATATAAAAAAAACATCTTTCTATGTATCCACTCTCCCTAATCGTGCAAGAAAATTTCAATTAGCTGGTTGAAATAATGCAATCACGCCTATCCTGAAGCTAAATTTAAATAAACTTTTTAGCAGTAACACACTCACATTTTTCATAAAACAAACACATTTTTTTCAGGAATCTACTCTCTGAAACCTAAACTAATTTAAAAAAAACATCTTTCTAGGCATCCACTGTCCCTAATCGTGCAAGAAAATTTCAATTAACTTGTTAAAATGATGCATTCACGCTTATCCTGAAACTAAATTTAAATCAACTTTTTTGCAGTAACACACTCACATTTTTCATGAAACAAATACATTTTTTTTTCAGGAATCCACTCTCTGGAACCTATAACGAATTTGTAAAAAACATCTTTCTAGGCATCCACTCTCCCTAATCTTGCAAGAAAATTTCAATTAACTTGTTGAAATATTGCAATCACCCTTATCCAAAAACGATTTTTAAATCAACTTTTTTGCAGTAACACACTCACATTTTTCATAAAACAAACACATTTTTTTCAGGAATCTACTCTCTGAAACCTAAAACTAATTTTAAAAAAACATCTTTCTTGGCATCCACTGTCCCTAATCGTGCAAGAAAAATTCAATTGACTTGTTGAAATATTGCAATCACCCTTATCCAAAAACGAAATTTAAATCAACTTTTTAGCAGTAACACACTCACATTTTTCATAAAACAAACACATTTTTTTCTGGAATCTACTCTCTGAAACCTAAAACTAATTTTAAAAAAACATCTTTCTAGGCATCAACTGTCCCTAATCGTGCAAGAACATTTCAATTGACTTGTTGAAATATTGCAATCACCCTTATTCAAAAACAAAATTTAAATCAACTTTTTAGCAGTAACACACTCACATTTTTCATAAAATAAACACATTTTTTTCAGGAATCTACTCTCTGAAACCTAAAACCAATTTTTAAAAAACATCTTTCTAGGCATCCACTGTCCCTAATCATGCAAGAAAATTTAAATTGACTTGTTGAAATATTGCAATCACCCTTATCCAAAAACGAAATTTAAATCAACTTTTTTGCAGTAACACACTCACATTTTTCATAAAACAAACACATTTTTTTCAGGAATCTACTCTCTGGAACCTAAAACTAATTAAAAAAAAACATCGTTCTAGGCATCCACTGTCCCTAATCGTGCAAGAAAATTTCAATTAACTAGTTGAAATAATGCAATCACGCCTATCCTGAAGCTAAATTTAAATAAACTTTTTAGCAGTAACACACTCACATTTTTCATAAAACAAACACATTTTTTTCAGGAATCTACTCTCTGAAACCTAAACTAATTTAAAAAAAAACATCTTTCTAGGCATCCACTGTCCCTAACCGTGCAAGAAAATTCCAATTGACTTGTTGAAATATTGCAATCACCCTTATCCAAAAACGAAATTTAAATCAACTTTTTAGCAGTAACACACTTACATTTTTCATAAAACAAACACATTTTTTTCAGGAATCTACTCTCTGAAACCTAAAACTAATTTTAAAAAAACATCTTTCTAGGCATCCACTGTCCCTAATCGTGCAAGAAAATTTCAATTGACTTGTTGAAATATTGCAATCACCCTTATCCAAAAACGAAATTTAAATCAACTTTTTAGCAGTAACACACTCACATTTTTCATAAAACAAACACATTTTTTTCAGGAATCTACTCTCTGAAACCTAAAACTAATTTAAAAAAAACATCTTTCTAGGCATCAACTGTCCCTAATCGTGCAAGAACATTTCAATTGACTTGTTGAAATATTGCAATGACCCTTATTCAAAAACGAAATTTAAATCAACTTTTTAGCAGTAACACACTCTCATTTTTCATAAAACAAACACATTTTTTTCAGGAATCTACTCTCTGAAACCTAAAACTAATTAAAAAAAACATCTTTCTAGGCATCCACTGTCCCTAATCTTGCAAGAAAATTTCAATTGACTTGTTGAAATATTGCAATCACCCTTATCCAAAAACGAAATTTAAATCAACTTTTTAGCAGTAACTTACTCACATTTTTCATAAAACAAACACATTTTTTTCAGGAATCTACTCTCTGGAACCTAAAACTAATTTTAAAAAAAACATCTTTCTAGGCATCCACTGTCCCTAATCTTGCAAGAAAATTTCAATTGACTTGTTGAAATATTGCAATCACCCTTATCCAAAAACGAAATTTAAATCAACTTTTTAGCAGTAACTTACTCACATTTTTCATGAAACAAACACATTTTTTTCAGGAATCAACTCTCTGAAACCTAAAACTAATTTAAAAAAAACATCTTTCTAGGCATCCACTGTCCCTAATCGTGCAAGAAAATTTCAATTGACTTGTTGAAATATTGCAATCACCCTTATCCAAAAACGAAATTTAAATCAACTTTTTAGCAGTAACACACTCACATTTTTCATAAAACAAACACATTTTTTTCAGGAATCTACTCTCTGAAACCTAAAACTAATTTAAAAAAAACATCTTTCTAGGCATCAACTGTCCCTAATCGTGCAAGAACATTTCAATTGACTTGTTGAAATATTGCAATCACCCTTATCCAAAAACAAAATTTAAATCAACTTTTTTGCAGTAACACACTCACATTTTTCATAAAACAAACACATTTTTTTCAGGAATCTACTCTCTGGAACCTAAAACTAATTTTAAAAAAAATCATCTTTCTAGGCATCCACTGTCCCTAATCTTGCAAGAAAATTTCAATTGACTTGTTGAAATATTGCAATCACCCTTAGCCAAAAACGAAATTTAAATCAACTTTTTAGCAGTAACTTACTCACATTTTTCATGAAACAAACACATTTTTTTCAGGAATCAACTCTCTGGAACCTAAAACAAATATAAAAAAAACATCTTTCTATGTATCCACTCTCCCTAATCGTGCAAGAAAATTTCAATTAGCTGGTTGAAATAATGCAATCACGCCTATCCTGAAGCTAAATTTAATTAAACTTTTTAGCAGTAACACACTCACATTTTTCATAAAACAAACACATTTTTTTCAGGAATCTACTCTCTGAAACCTAAACTAATTTAAAAAAAACATCTTTCTAGGCATCCACTGTCCCTAATCGTGCAAGAAAATTTCAATTGACTTGTTGAAATATTGCAATCACCCTTATCCAAAAACGAAATTAAAATCAACTTTTTAGCAGTAACACACTTACATTTTTCATAAAACAAATACATTTTTTTCAGGAATCTACTCTCTGAAACCTAAAACTAATTTTAAAAAAACATCTTTCTAGGCATCCACTGTCCCTAATCGTGCAAGAAAATTTCAATTGACTTGTTGAAATATTGCAATCACCCTTATTCAAAAACAAAATTTAAATCAAATTTTTAGCAGTAACACACTCACACTTTTCATAAAACAAACACTTTTTTTTCAGGAATCTACTCTCTGAAACCTAAAACTAATTTTAAAAAAACATCTTTCTAGGCATCCACTGTCCCTAATCGTGCAAGAAAATTTCAATTGACTTGTTGAAATATTGCAATCACTCTTATTCAAAAACGAAATGTAAATCAACTTTTTAGCAGTAACAAACTCACATTTTTCATAAAACAAACACATTTTTTTCAGGAATCTACTCTCTGAAACCTAAAACTAATTTTAAAAAAACATCTTTTTTAGGCATCCACTGTCCCTAATCGTGCAAGAAAATTTCAATTGACTTGTTGAAATATTGCAATGACCCTTATTCGAAAACGAAATTTAAATCAACTTTTTAGCAGTAACACACTCACATTTTACATAAAACAAACACATTTTTTTCAGGAATCTACTCTCTGAAACCTAAAACTAATTAAAAAAAAATATCTTTCTAGGCATACGCTTTCCCTAATCTTGCAAGAAAATTTCAATTGACTTGTTGAAATATTGCAATCACCCTTATCCAAAAACGAAATTTAAATCAACTTTTTAGCAGTAACTTACTCACATTTTTCATAAAACAAACACATTTTTTTCAGGAATCTACTCTCTGAAACCTAAAACTAATTTTAAAAAAACATCTTTCTAGGCATCCACTGTCCCTAATCGTGCAAGAAAATTTCAATTGACTTGTTGAAATATTGCAATCACCCTTATTCAAAAACAAAATTTAAATCACATTTTTAGCAGTAACACACTCACATTTTTCATAAAACAAACACATTTTTTTCAGGAATCTACTCTCTGAAACCTAAAACTAATTTAAAAAAAAATCTTTCTAGGCATCCACTGTCCCTAATCGTGCAAGAATATTTCAATTGCCTTTTGAAATATTGCAATCACCCTTATCCAAAAACGAAATTTAAATCAACTTTTTAGCAGTAACACACTCACATTTTTCATAAAACAAACACATTTTTTTCAGGAATCTACTCTCTGAAACCTAAAACTAATTTAAAAAAAACATCTTTCTAGGCATCCACTGTCCCTAATCGTGCAAGAAAATTTCAATTGACTTGTTGAAATATTGCAATCACCCTTATCCAAAAACGAAATTTAAATCAACTTTTTAGCAGTAACACACTCACATTTTTCATAAAACAAACACATTTTTTTCAGGAATCTACTCTCTGAAACCTAAAACTAATTTAAAAAAAACATCTTTCTAGGCATCAACTGTCCCTAATCGTGCAAGAACATTTCAATTGACTTGTTGAAATATTGCAATCACCCTTATCCAAAAACAAAATTTAAATCAACTTTTTTGCAGTAACACACTCACATTTTTCATAAAACAAACACATTTTTTTCAGGAATCTACTCTCTGGAACCTAAAACTAATTTTAAAAAAAATCATCTTTCTAGGCATCCACTGTCCCTAATCTTGCAAGAAAATTTCAATTGACTTGTTGAAATATTGCAATCACCCTTATCCAAAAACGAAATTTAAATCAACTTTTTAGCAGTAACTTACTCACATTTTTCATGAAACAAACACATTTTTTTCAGGAATCAACTCTCTGGAACCTAAAACAAATATAAAAAAAACATCTTTCTATGTATCCACTCTCCCTAATCGTGCAAGAAAATTTCAATTAGCTGGTTGAAATAATGCAATCACGCCTATCCTGAAGCTAAATTTAATTAAACTTTTTAGCAGTAACACACTCACATTTTTCATAAAACAAACACATTTTTTTAAGGAATCTACTCTCTGAAACCTAAACTAATTTAAAAAAAACATCTTTCTAGGCATCCACTGTCCCTAATCGTGCAAGAAAATTTCAATTGACTTGTTGAAATATTGCAATCACCCTTATCCAAAAACGAAATTAAAATCAACTTTTTAGCAGTAACACACTTACATTTTTCATAAAACAAATACATTTTTTTCAGGAATCTACTCTCTGAAACCTAAAACTAATTTTAAAAAAACATCTTTCTAGGCATCCACTGTCCCTAATCGTGCAAGAAAATTTCAATTGACTTGTTGAAATATTGCAATCACCCTTATTCAAAAACAAAATTTAAATCAAATTTTTAGCAGTAACACACTCACACTTTTCATAAAACAATCACATTTTTTTTCAGGAATCTACTCTCTGAAACCTAAAACTAATTTTAAAAAAACATCTTTCTAGGCATCCACTGTCCCTAATCGTGCAAGAAAATTTCAATTGACTTGTTGAAATATTGCAATCACTCTTATTCAAAAACGAAATGTAAATCAACTTTTTAGCAGTAACACACTCACATTTTTCATAAAACAAACACATTTTTTTCAGGAATCTACTCTCTGAAACCTAAAACTAATTTTAAAAAAACATCTTTTTTAGGCATCCACTGTCCCTAATCGTGCAAGAAAATTTCAATTGACTTGTTGAAATATTGCAATGACCCTTATTCAAAAACGAAATTTAAATCAACTTTTTAGCAGTAACACACTCACATTTTACATAAAACAAACACATTTTTTTCAGGAATCTACTCTCTGAAACCTAAAACTAATTAAAAAAAAATATCTTTCTAGGCATACGCTGTCCCTAATCTTGCAAGAAAATTTCAATTGACTTGTTGAAATATTGCAATCACCCTTATCCAAAAACGAAATTTAAATCAACTTTTTAGCAGTAACTTACTCACATTTTTCATAAAACAAACACATTTTTTTCAGGAATCTACTCTCTGAAACCTAAAACTAATTTTAAAAAAACATCTTTCTAGGCATCCACTGTCCCTAATCGTGCAAGAAAATTTCAATTGACTTGTTGAAATATTGCAATCACCCTTATTCAAAAACAAAATTTAAATCACATTTTTAGCAGTAACACACTCACATTTTTCATAAAACAAACACATTTTTTTCAGGAATCTACTCTCTGAAACCTAAAACTAATTTAAAAAAAAATCTTTCTAGGCATCCACTGTCCCTAATCGTGCAAGAATATTTCAATTGCCTTTTGAAATATTGCAATCACCCTTATCCAAAAACGAAATTTAAATCAACTTTTTAGCAGTAACACACTCACATTTTTCATAAAACAAACACATTTTTTTCAGGAATCTACTCTCTGAAACCTAAAACTAATTTAAAAAAAACATCTTTCTAGGCATCCACTGTCCCTAATCGTGCAAGAAAATTTCAATTGACTTGTTGAAATATTGCAATGACCCTTATTCAAAAACGAAATTTAAATCAACTTTTTAGCAGTAACACACTCACATTTTTCATAAAACAAACACATTTTTTTCAGGAATCTACTCTCTGAAACCTAAAACTAATTTTAAAAAAACATCTTTCTAGGCATCCACTGTCCCTAATCGTGCAAGAAAATTTCAATTGACTTGTTGAAATATTGCAATCACCCTTATCCAAAAACGAAATGTAAATCAACTTTTTAGCAGTAACACACTCACATTTTTCATAAAACAAACACATTTTTTTCAGGAATCTACTCTCTGAAACCTAAAACTAATTTAAAAAAAACATCTTTCTAGGCATCCACTGTCCCTAATTGTGCAAGAAAATTTCAATTGACTTGTTGAAATATTGCAATGACCCTTATTCAAAAACGAAATTTAAATCAACTTTTTAGCAGTAACACACTCACATTTTTCATAAAACAAACACATTTTTTTCAGGAATCTACTCTCTGAAACCTAAAACTAATTTAAAAAAAACATCTTTCTAGGCATCCACTCTCCCTAACCATGCAAGAAAATTTCAATTAACTTGTTGAAATATTGCAATCACCCTTATCCAAAAACGATATTTAAATCATCTTTTTTGCACTAACACACTCACATTTTTCATAAAACAAACACATTTTTTTCAGGAATCTACTCTCTGAAACCTAAAACTAATTTTAAAAAAACATCTTTCTAGGCATCCACTGTCCCTAATCGTGCAAGAAAATTTCAATTGACTTGTTGAAATATTGCAATCACCCTTATCCAAAAACGAAATTTGAATCAACTTTTTAGCAGTAACACACTCACATTTTTCATGAAACAAACACATTTTTTTCAGGAATCTACTCTCTGAAACCTAAAACTAATTTAAAAAAAACATCTTTCTAGGCATCAACTGTCCCTAATCGTGCAAAAACATTTCAATTGACTTGTTGAAATATTGCAATCACCCTTATTCAAAAACAAAATTTAAATCAACTTTTTAGCAGTAACTTACTCACATTTTTCATGAAACAAACACATTTTTTTCAGGAATCAACTCTCAGGAACCTAAAACAAATATAAAAAAAACATCTTTCTATGTATCCACTCTCCCTAATCGTGCAAGAAAATTTCAATTAACTAGTTGAAATAATGCAATCACACCTATCCTGAAGCTAAATTTAAATAAACTTTTTAGCAGTAACACACTCACATTTTTCATAAAACAAACACATTTTTTCAGGAATCTACTCTCTGAAACCTAAACTAATTTAAAAAAAACATCTTTCTAGGCATCCACTGTCCCTAATCGTGCAAGAAAATTTCAATTGACTTGTTGAAATATTGCAATCACCCTTATCCAAAAACGAAATTTAAATCAACTTTTTAGCAGTAACACACTTACATTTTTCATAAAACAAACACATTTTTTTCAGGAATCTACTCTCTGAAACCTAAAACTAATTTTAAAAAAACATCTTTCTAGGCATCCACTGTCCCTAATCGTGCAAGAAAATGTCAATTGACTTGTTGAAATATTGCAATCACCCTTATTCAAAAACAAAATTTAAATCAAATTTTTAGCAGTAACACACTCACATTTTTCATAAAACAAACACATTTTTTTCAGGAATCTACTCTCTGGAACCTAAAACTAATTTAAAAAAAACATCTTTCTAGGCATCCACTGTCCCTAATCGTGCAAGAAAATTTCAATTGACTTGTTGAAATATTGCAATCACCCTTATCCAAAAACGAAATTTAAATCAACTTTTTAGCAGTAACACACTCACATTTTTCATAAAACAAACACATTTTTTTCAGGAATCTACTCTCTGAAACCTAAAACTAATTTAAAAAAAAATCTTGCTAGGCATCCACTGTCCCTAATCGTGCAAGAAAATTTCAATTGACTTGTTGAAATATTGCAATCACCCTTATTCAAAAACGATATTTAATTCAACTTTTTTGCAGTAACACACTCACATTTTTCATAAAACAAACACATGTTTTTTCAGGAATCTATTCTCTGAAACCTAAAACTAATTTTAAAAAAACATCTTTCTAGGCATCCACTGTCCCTAATCGTGGAAGAAAATTTCAATTGACTTGTTGAAATATTGCAATCACCCTTATCCAAAAACGAAATTTAAATCAACTTTTTAGCAGTAACATACTCACATTTTTCATAAAACAAACACATTTTTTTCAGGAATCTACTCTCTGGAACCTAAAACTAATTTTAAAAAAACATCTTTCTAGGCATCCACTGTCCCTAATCGTGCAAGAAAATTTCAATTGACTTGTTGAAATATTGCAATCACCCTTATCCAAAAACGAAATTTAAATCAACTTTTTAGCAGTAACACACTCACATTTTTTATAAAACAAACACATTTTTTTCATGAATCTACTCTCTGAAACCTAAAACTAATTTTAAAAAAACATCTTTCTAGGCATCCACTGTCCCTAATCGTGCAAGAAAATTTCAATTGACTTGTTGAAATATTGCAATCACCCTTATTCAAAAACGAAATTTAAATCAACTTTTTAGCAGTAACACACTCACATTTTTCATAAAACAAACACATTTTTTTCAGGAATCTACTCTCTGAAACCTAAAACTAATTAAAAAAATATCTTTCTAGGCATCCACTCTCCCTAATCTTCCAAGAAAATTTCAATTAACTTATTGAAATATTGCAATCACCCTTATCCAAAAACGATATTTAAATCAACTTTTTTGCAGTAACACACTCACATTTTTCATAAAACAAACACATTTTTTCAGGAATCTACTCTCTGAAACCTAAAACTAATTTTAAAAAAACATCTTTCTAGGCATCCACTGTCCCTAATCTTGCAAGAAAATTTCAATTGACTTGTTGAAATATTGCAATCACCCTTATCCAAAAACGAAATTTAAATCAACTTTTTAGCAGTAACACACTCACATTTTTCATGAAACAAACACATTTTTTTCAGGAATCAACTCTCTGGAACCTAAAACAAATATAAAAAAACATCTTTCTATGTATCCACTCTCCCTAATCGTGCAAGAAAATTTCAATTAACTAGTTGAAATAATGCAATCACGCCTATCCTGAAGCTAAATTTAAATAAACTTTTTAGCAGTAACACACTCACATTTTTCATAAAACAAACACATTTTTTTCAGGAATCAACTCTCTGGAACCTAAAACAAATATAAAAAAACATCTTTCTAGGCATCCACTCTCCCTAATCGTGCAAGAAAATTTCAATTAACTTGTTGAAATGATGCATTCACGCTTATCCTGAAACTAAATTTAAATCAACTTTTTTGCAGTAACACACTCACATTTTTCATGAAACAAATACATTTTTTTTCAGGAATCCACTCTCTGGAACCTATAACGAATTTGTAAAAAACATCTTTCTAGGCATCCACTCTCCCTAATCTTGCAAGAAAATTTCAATTAACTTGTTGAAATATTGCAATCACCCTTATCCAAAACGATTTTTAAATCAACTTTTTTGCAGTAACACACTCACATTTTTCATAAAATAAACACATTTTTTTCAGGAATCTACTATCTGAAACCTAAAACTAATTTTAAAAAAACATCTTTCTAGGCATCCACTGTCCCTAATCGTGCAAGAAAAATTCAATTGACTTGTTGAAATATTGCAATCACCCTTAACCAAAAACGAAATTTAAATCAACTTTTTAGCAGTAACACACTCACATTTTTCATAAAACAAACACATTTTTTTCTGGAATCTACTCTCTGAAACCTAAAACTAATTTTAAAAAAACATCTTTCTAGGCATCAACTGTCCCTAATCGTGCAAGAACATTTCAATTGACTTGTTGAAATATTGCAATCACCCTTATTCAAAAACAAAATTTAAATCAACTTTTTAGCAGTAACACACTCACATTTTTCATAAAATAAACACTTTTTTTCAGGAATCTACTCTCTGAAACCTAAAACTAATTTTTAAAAAACATCTTTCTAGGCATCCACTGTCCCTAATCATGCAAGAAAATTTAAATTGACTTGTTGAAATATTGCAATCACCCTTATCCAAAAACAAAATTTAAATCAACTTTTTTGCAGTAACACACTCACATTTTTCATAAAACAAACACATTTTTTTCAGGAATCTACTCTCTGGAACCTAAAACTAATTAAAAAAAACATCTTTCTAGGCATCCACTGTCCCTAATCTTGCAAGAAAATTTCAATTGACTTGTTGAAATATTGCAATCACCCTTATCCAAAAACGAAATTTAAATCAACTTTTTAGCAGTAACTTACTCACATTTTTCATGAAACAAACACATTTTTTTCAGGAATCAACTCTCTGGAACCTAAAACAAATATAAAAAAAACATCTTTCTATGTATCCACTCTCCCTAATCGTGCAAGAAAATTTCAATTAACTAGTTGAAATAATGCAATCACGCCTATCCTGAAGCTAAATTTAAATAAACTTTTTAGCAGTAACACACTCACATTTTCCATAAAACAAACACATTTTTTTCAGGAATCTACTCTCTGAAACCTAAAACTAATTTTAAAAAAACATCTTTCTAGGCATCCACTGCCCCTAATCGTGCAAGAAAATTTCAATTGACTTGTTGAAATATTGCAATCACCCTTATCCAAAAACGAAATTTAAATCAACTTTTTAGCAGTAACACACTCACATTTTTCATAAAACAAACAAATTTTTTTCAGGAATCTACTCTCTGAAACCTAAAACTAATTTTAAAAAAACATCTTTCTATTCATCAACTGTCCCTAATCGTGCAAGAACATTTCAATTGACTTGTTGAAATATTGCAATGACCCTTATTCAAAAACGAAATTTAAATCAACTTTTTAGCAGTAACACACTCACATTTTTCATAAAACAAACACATTTTTTTCAGGAATCTACTCTCTGAAACCTAAAACTAATTAAAAAAAACATCTTTCTAGGCAACCACTGTCCCTAATCTTGCAAGAAAATTTCAATTGACTTGTTGAAATATTGCAATCACCCTTATCCAAAAACGAAGTTTAAATCAACTTTTTAGCAGTAACTTACTCACATTTTTCATAAAACAAACACATTTTTTTCAGGAATCTACTCTCTGGAACCTAAAACTAATTAAAAAAAAAACATCTTTCTAGGCATCCACTGTCCCTAATCTTGCAAGGAAATTTCAATTGACTTGTTGAAATATTGCAATCACCCTTATCCAAAAACGAAATTTAAATCAACTTTTTAGCAGTAACTTACTCACATTTTTCATGAAACAAACACATTTTTTTCAGGAATCAACTCTCTGGAACCTAAAACAAATATTAAAAAAACATATTTCTATGTATCCACTCTCCCTAATCGTGCAAGAAAATTTCAATTAACTAGTTGAAATAATGCAATCACGCCTATCCTGAAGCTAAATTTAAATAAACTTTTTAGCAGTAACACACTCACATTTTTCATAAAACAAACACATTTTTTTCAGGAATCTACTCTCTGAAACCTAAACTAATTTAAAAAAAACATCTTTCTAGGCATCCACTGTCCCTAATCGTGCAAGAAAATTTCAATTGACTTGTTGAAATATTGCAATCACCCTTATCCAAAAACGAAATTAAAATCAACTTTTTAGCAGTAACACACTTACATTTTTCATAAAACAAACACATTTTTTTCAGGAATCTACTCTCTGAAACCTAAAACTAATTTTAAAAAAAATCTTTCTAGGCATCCACTGTCCCTAATCGTGCAAGAATATTTCAATTGACTTGTTGAAATATTGCAATCACCCTTATCCAAAAACGAAATTTAAATCAATTTTTTAGCAGTAACACACTCACATTTTTCATAAAACAAACACATTTTTTTCAGGAATCTACTCTCTGAAACCTAAAACTAATTTTAAAAAAACATCTTTCTAGGCATCCACTGTCCCTAATCGTGCAAGAAAATTTCAATTGACTTGTTGAAATATTGCAATCACTCTTATTCAAAAACGAAATGTAAATCAACTTTTTAGCAGTAACACACTCACATTTTTCATAAAACAAACACATTTTTTTCAGGAATCTACTCTCTGAAACCTAAAACTAATTTAAAAAAAACATCTTTCTAGGCATCCACTGTCCCTAATCGTGCAAGAAAATTTCAATTGACTTGTTGAAATATTGCAATGACCCTTATTCAAAAACGAAATTTAAATCAACTTTTTAGCAGTAACACACTCACATTTTTCATAAAACAAACACATTTTTTTCAGGAATCTACTCTCTGAAACTTAAAACTAATTTTAAAAAAACATCTTGCTAGGCATCCACTGTCCCTAATCGTGCAAGAAAATTTCAATTGACTTGTTGAAATATTGCAATCACCCTTATTCAAAAACGATATTTAATTCAACTTTTTTGCAGTAACACACTCACATTTTTCATAAAACAAACACATGTTTTTTCAGGAATCTATTCTCTGAAACCTAAAACTAATTTTAAAAAAACATCTTTCTAGGCATCCACTGTCCCTAATCGTGCAAGAAAATTTCAATTGAATTGTTGAAATGATGCATTCACGCCTATCCTGAAACTAAATTAAAATCAAATTTTTTGCAGTAACACACTCACATTTTTCATAAAACAAACAATAATTTTTTCAGGAATCCACTCTCTGGAACCTAAAACTAATTAAAAAAAAAACATCTTTCTAGGCATCCACTGTCCCTAATCGTGCAAGAAAATTTCAATTGACTTGTTGAAATATTGCAATCACCCTTATCCAAAAACGAAATTTAAATCAACTTTTTAGCAGTAACATACTCACATTTTTCATAAAACAAACACATTTTTTTCAGGAATATACTCTCTGGAACCTAACACTAATTTTAAAAAAACATCTTTCTAGGCATCCACTGTCCCTAATTGTGGAAGAAAATTTCAATTGACTTGTTGAAATATTGCAATCACCCTTATCCAAAAACGAAATTTAAATCAACTTTTTAGCAGTAACATACTCACATTTTTCATAAAACAAACACATTTTTTTCAGGAATCTACTCTCTGGAACCTAAAACTAATTTTAAAAAAACATCTTTCTAGGCATCCACTGTCCCTAATCGTGGAAGAAAATTTCAATTGACTTGTTGAAATATTGCAATCACCCTTATCCAAAAGCGAAATTTAAATCAACTTTTTAGCAGTAACATACTCACATTTTTCATAAAACAAACACATTTTTTTCAGGAATCTACTCTCTGGAACCTTAAACTAATTTAAAAAAAACATCTTTCTAGGCATCCACTGTCCCTAATCGTGCAAGAAAATTTCAATTGACTTGTTGAAATATTGCAATCACCCTTATCCAAAAACGAAATTTAAATCAACTTTTTAGCAGTAACACACTCACATTTTTTATAAAACAAACACATTTTTTTCATGAATCTACTCTCTGAAACCTAAAACTAATTTTAAAAAAACATCTTTCTAGGCATCCACTGTCCCTAATCGTGCAAGAAAATTTCAATTGACTTGTTGAAATATTGCAATCACCCTTATTCAAAAACGAAATTTAAATCAACTTTTTAGCAGTAACACACTCACATTTTTCATAAAACAAACACATTTTTTTCAGGAATCTACTCTCTGAAACCTAAAACTAATTAAAAAAATATCTTTCTAGGCATCCACTCTCCCTAATCTTCCAAGAAAATTTCAATTAACTTATTGAAATATTGCAATCACCCTTATCCAAAAACGATATTTAAATCAACTTTTTTGCAGTAACACACTCACATTTTTCATAAAACAAACACATTTTTTCAGGAATCTACTCTCTGAAACCTAAAACTAATTTTAAAAAAACATCTTTCTAGGCATCCACTGTCCCTAATCTTGCAAGAAAATTTCAATTGACTTGTTGAAATATTGCAATCACCCTTATCCAAAAACGAAATTTAAATCAACTTTTTAGCAGTAACACACTCACATTTTTCATGAAACAAACACATTTTTTTCAGGAATCAACTCTCTGGAACCTAAAACAAATATAAAAAAACATCTTTCTAGGCATCCACTCTCCCTAATCGTGCAAGAAAATTTCAATTAACTTGTTGAAATGATGCATTCACGCTTATCCTGAAACTAAATTTAAATCAACTTTTTTGCAGTAACACACTCACATTTTTCATGAAACAAATACATTTTTTTTCAGGAATCCACTCTCTGGAACCTATAACGAATTTGTAAAAAACATCTTTCTAGGCATCCACTCTCCCTAATCTTGCAAGAAAATTTCAATTAACTTGTTGAAATATTGCAATCACCCTTATCCAAAACGATTTTTAAATCAACTTTTTTGCAGTAACACACTCACATTTTTCATAAAATAAACACATTTTTTTCAGGAATCTACTATCTGAAACCTAAAACTAATTTTAAAAAAACATCTTTCTAGGCATCCACTGTCCCTAATCGTGCAAGAAAAATTCAATTGACTTGTTGAAATATTGCAATCACCCTTAACCAAAAACGAAATTTAAATCAACTTTTTAGCAGTAACACACTCACATTTTTCATAAAACAAACACATTTTTTTCTGGAATCTACTCTCTGAAACCTAAAACTAATTTTAAAAAAACATCTTTCTAGGCATCAACTGTCCCTAATCGTGCAAGAACATTTCAATTGACTTGTTGAAATATTGCAATCACCCTTATTCAAAAACAAAATTTAAATCAACTTTTTAGCAGTAACACACTCACATTTTTCATAAAATAAACACTTTTTTTCAGGAATCTACTCTCTGAAACCTAAAACTAATTTTTAAAAAACATCTTTCTAGGCATCCACTGTCCCTAATCATGCAAGAAAATTTAAATTGACTTGTTGAAATATTGCAATCACCCTTATCCAAAAACAAAATTTAAATCAACTTTTTTGCAGTAACACACTCACATTTTTCATAAAACAAACACATTTTTTTCAGGAATCTACTCTCTGGAACCTAAAACTAATTAAAAAAAAAACATCTTTCTAGGCATCCACTGTCCCTAATCTTGCAAGAAAATTTCAATTGACTTGTTGAAATATTGCAATCACCCTTATCCAAAAACGAAATTTAAATCAACTTTTTAGCAGTAACTTACTCACATTTTTCATGAAACAAACACATTTTTTTCAGGAATCAACTCTCTGGAACCTAAAACAAATATTAAAAAAACATATTTCTATGTATCCACTCTCCCTAATCGTGCAAGAAAATTTCAATTAACTAGTTGAAATAATGCAATCACGCCTATCCTGAAGCTAAATTTAAATAAACTTTTTAGCAGTAACACACTCACATTTTTCATAAAACAAACACATTTTTTTCAGGAATCTACTCTCTGAAACCTAAACTAATTTAAAAAAAACATCTTTCTAGGCATCCACTGTCCCTAATCGTGCAAGAAAATTTCAATTGACTTGTTGAAATATTGCAATCACCCTTATCCAAAAACGAAATTAAAATCAACTTTTTAGCAGTAACACACTTACATTTTTCATAAAACAAACACATTTTTTTCATGAATCTACTCTCTGAAACCTAAAACTAATTTTAAAAAAAATCTTTCTAGGCATCCACTGTCCCTAATCGTGCAAGAATATTTCAATTGACTTGTTGAAATATTGCAATCACCCTTATCCAAAAACGAAATTTAAATCAACTTTTTAGCAGTAACACACTCACATTTTTCATAAAACAAACACATTTTTTTCAGGAATCTACTCTCTGAAACCTAAAACTAATTTTAAAAAAACATCTTTCTAGGCATCCACTGTCCCTAATCGTGCAAGAAAATTTCAATTGACTTGTTGAAATATTGCAATCACTCTTATTCAAAAACGAAATGTAAATCAACTTTTTAGCAGTAACACACTCACATTTTTCATAAAACAAACACATTTTTTTCAGGAATCTACTCTCTGAAACCTAAAACTAATTTTAAAAAAACATCTTTCTAGGCATCCACTGTCCCTAATCGTGCAAGAAAATTTCAATTGACTTGTTGAAATATTGCAATGACCCTTATTCAAAAACGAAATTTAAATCAACTTTTTAGCAGTAACACACTCACATTTTTCATAAAACAAACACATTTTTTTCAGGAATCTACTCTCTGAAACCTAAAACTAATTTTAAAAAAACATCTTGCTAGGCATCCACTGTCCCTAATCGTGCAAGAAAATTTCAATTGACTTGTTGAAATATTGCAATCACCCTTATTCAAAAACGATATTTAATTCAACTTTTTTGCAGTAACACACTCACATTTTTCATAAAACAAACACATGTTTTTTCAGGAATCTATTCTCTGAAACCTAAAACTAATTTTAAAAAAACATCTTTCTAGGCATCCACTGTCCCTAATCGTGCAAGAAAATTTCAATTGACTTGTTGAAATGATGCATTCACGCCTATCCTGAAACTAAATTAAAATCAAATTTTTTGCAGTAACACACTCACATTTTTCATAAAACAAACAATAATTTTTTCAGGAATCCACTCTCTGGAACCTAAAACTAATTAAAAAAAAAACATCTTTCTAGGCATCCACTGTCCCTAATCGTGCAAGAAAATTTCAATTGACTTGTTGAAATATTGCAATCACCCTTATCCAAAAACGAAATTTAAATCAACTTTTTAGCAGTAACATACTCACATTTTTCATAAAACAAACACATTTTTTTCAGGAATATACTCTCTGGAACCTAACACTAATTTTAAAAAAACATCTTTCTAGGCATCCACTGTCCCTAATTGTGGAAGAAAATTTCAATTGACTTGTTGAAATATTGCAATCACCCTTATCCAAAAACGAAATTTAAATCAACTTTTTAGCAGTAACATACTCACATTTTTCATAAAACAAACACATTTTTTTCAGGAATCTACTCTCTGGAACCTAAAACTAATTTTAAAAAAACATCTTTCTAGGCATCCACTGTCCCTAATCGTGGAAGAAAATTTCAATTGACTTGTTGAAATATTGCAATCACCCTTATCCAAAAGCGAAATTTAAATCAACTTTTTAGCAGTAACATACTCACATTTTTCATAAAACAAACACATTTTTTTCAGGAATCTACTCTCTGGAACCTTAAACTAAT
The DNA here is from genome assembly GCF_964263255.1 of Lissotriton vulgaris. Taxonomy (NCBI): domain Eukaryota; kingdom Metazoa; phylum Chordata; class Amphibia; order Caudata; family Salamandridae; genus Lissotriton; species Lissotriton vulgaris. The sequence goes on along the minus strand of NC_141688.1, from coordinate 243,253,747 downwards.
TTAAAAAAAACATCTTTCTAGGCATCCACTGTCCCTAATCGTGCAAGAAAATTTCAATTGACTTGTTGAAATATTGCAATCACCCTTATCCAAAAACGAAATTTAAATCAACTTTTTAGCAGTAACACACTCACATTTTTTATAAAACAAACACATTTTTTTCATGAATCTACTCTCTGAAACCTAAAACTAATTTTAAAAAAACATCTTTCTAGGCATCCACTGTCCCTAATCGTGCAAGAAAATTTCAATTGACTTGTTGAAATATTGCAATCACCCTTATTCAAAAACGAAATTTAAATCAACTTTTTAGCAGTAACACACTCACATTTTTCATAAAACAAACACATTTTTTTCAGGAATCTACTCTCTGAAACCTAAAACTAATTAAAAAAATATCTTTCTAGGCATCCACTCTCCCTAATCTTCCAAGAAAATTTCAATTAACTTATTGAAATATTGCAATCACCCTTATCCAAAAACGATATTTAAATCAACTTTTTTGCAGTAACACACTCACATTTTTCATAAAACAAACACATTTTTTCAGGAATCTACTCTCTGAAACCTAAAACTAATTTTAAAAAAACATCTTTCTAGGCATCCACTGTCCCTAATCTTGCAAGAAAATTTCAATTGACTTGTTGAAATATTGCAATCACCCTTATCCAAAAACGAAATTTAAATCAACTTTTTAGCAGTAACACACTCACATTTTTCATGAAACAAACACATTTTTTTCAGGAATCAACTCTCTGGAACCTAAAACAAATATAAAAAAACATCTTTCTAGGCATCCACTCTCCCTAATCGTGCAAGAAAATTTCAATTAACTTGTTGAAATGATGCATTCACGCTTATCCTGAAACTAAATTTAAATCAACTTTTTTGCAGTAACACACTCACATTTTTCATGAAACAAATACATTTTTTTTCAGGAATCCACTCTCTGGAACCTATAACGAATTTGTAAAAAACATCTTTCTAGGCATCCACTCTCCCTAATCTTGCAAGAAAATTTCAATTAACTTGTTGAAATATTGCAATCACCCTTATCCAAAACGATTTTTAAATCAACTTTTTTGCAGTAACACACTCACATTTTTCATAAAATAAACACATTTTTTTCAGGAATCTACTATCTGAAACCTAAAACTAATTTTAAAAAAACATCTTTCTAGGCATCCACTGTCCCTAATCGTGCAAGAAAAATTCAATTGACTTGTTGAAATATTGCAATCACCCTTAACCAAAAACGAAATTTAAATCAACTTTTTAGCAGTAACACACTCACATTTTTCATAAAACAAACACATTTTTTTCTGGAATCTACTCTCTGAAACCTAAAACTAATTTTAAAAAAACATCTTTCTAGGCATCAACTGTCCCTAATCGTGCAAGAACATTTCAATTGACTTGTTGAAATATTGCAATCACCCTTATTCAAAAACAAAATTTAAATCAACTTTTTAGCAGTAACACACTCACATTTTTCATAAAATAAACACTTTTTTTCAGGAATCTACTCTCTGAAACCTAAAACTAATTTTTAAAAAACATCTTTCTAGGCATCCACTGTCCCTAATCATGCAAGAAAATTTAAATTGACTTGTTGAAATATTGCAATCACCCTTATCCAAAAACAAAATTTAAATCAACTTTTTTGCAGTAACACACTCACATTTTTCATAAAACAAACACATTTTTTTCAGGAATCTACTCTCTGGAACCTAAAACTAATTAAAAAAAAAACATCTTTCTAGGCATCCACTGTCCCTAATCTTGCAAGAAAATTTCAATTGACTTGTTGAAATATTGCAATCACCCTTATCCAAAAACGAAATTTAAATCAACTTTTTAGCAGTAACTTACTCACATTTTTCATGAAACAAACACATTTTTTTCAGGAATCAACTCTCTGGAACCTAAAACAAATATTAAAAAAACATATTTCTATGTATCCACTCTCCCTAATCGTGCAAGAAAATTTCAATTAACTAGTTGAAATAATGCAATCACGCCTATCCTGAAGCTAAATTTAAATAAACTTTTTAGCAGTAACACACTCACATTTTTCATAAAACAAACACATTTTTTTCAGGAATCTACTCTCTGAAACCTAAACTAATTTAAAAAAAACATCTTTCTAGGCATCCACTGTCCCTAATCGTGCAAGAAAATTTCAATTGACTTGTTGAAATATTGCAATCACCCTTATCCAAAAACGAAATTAAAATCAACTTTTTAGCAGTAACACACTTACATTTTTCATAAAACAAACACATTTTTTTCATGAATCTACTCTCTGAAACCTAAAACTAATTTTAAAAAAAATCTTTCTAGGCATCCACTGTCCCTAATCGTGCAAGAATATTTCAATTGACTTGTTGAAATATTGCAATCACCCTTATCCAAAAACGAAATTTAAATCAACTTTTTAGCAGTAACACACTCACATTTTTCATAAAACAAACACATTTTTTTCAGGAATCTACTCTCTGAAACCTAAAACTAATTTTAAAAAAACATCTTTCTAGGCATCCACTGTCCCTAATCGTGCAAGAAAATTTCAATTGACTTGTTGAAATATTGCAATCACTCTTATTCAAAAACGAAATGTAAATCAACTTTTTAGCAGTAACACACTCACATTTTTCATAAAACAAACACATTTTTTTCAGGAATCTACTCTCTGAAACCTAAAACTAATTTTAAAAAAACATCTTTCTAGGCATCCACTGTCCCTAATCGTGCAAGAAAATTTCAATTGACTTGTTGAAATATTGCAATGACCCTTATTCAAAAACGAAATTTAAATCAACTTTTTAGCAGTAACACACTCACATTTTTCATAAAACAAACACATTTTTTTCAGGAATCTACTCTCTGAAACCTAAAACTAATTTTAAAAAAACATCTTGCTAGGCATCCACTGTCCCTAATCGTGCAAGAAAATTTCAATTGACTTGTTGAAATATTGCAATCACCCTTATTCAAAAACGATATTTAATTCAACTTTTTTGCAGTAACACACTCACATTTTTCATAAAACAAACACATGTTTTTTCAGGAATCTATTCTCTGAAACCTAAAACTAATTTTAAAAAAACATCTTTCTAGGCATCCACTGTCCCTAATCGTGCAAGAAAATTTCAATTGACTTGTTGAAATGATGCATTCACGCCTATCCTGAAACTAAATTAAAATCAAATTTTTTGCAGTAACACACTCACATTTTTCATAAAACAAACAATAATTTTTTCAGGAATCCACTCTCTGGAACCTAAAACTAATTAAAAAAAAAACATCTTTCTAGGCATCCACTGTCCCTAATCGTGCAAGAAAATTTCAATTGACTTGTTGAAATATTGCAATCACCCTTATCCAAAAACGAAATTTAAATCAACTTTTTAGCAGTAACATACTCACATTTTTCATAAAACAAACACATTTTTTTCAGGAATATACTCTCTGGAACCTAACACTAATTTTAAAAAAACATCTTTCTAGGCATCCACTGTCCCTAATTGTGGAAGAAAATTTCAATTGACTTGTTGAAATATTGCAATCACCCTTATCCAAAAACGAAATTTAAATCAACTTTTTAGCAGTAACATACTCACATTTTTCATAAAACAAACACATTTTTTTCAGGAATCTACTCTCTGGAACCTAAAACTAATTTTAAAAAAACATCTTTCTAGGCATCCACTGTCCCTAATCGTGCAAGAAAATTTCAATTGACTTGTTGAAATATTGCAATCACCCTTATCCAAAAACGAAATTTAAATCAACTTTTTAGCAGTAACACACTCACATTTTTTATAAAACAAACACATTTTTTTCAGGAATCTACTCTCTGAAACCTAAACTAATTTAAAAAAAACATCTTTCTAGGCATCCACTGTCCCTAATCGTGCAAGAAAATTTCAATTGACTTGTTGAAATATTGCAATCACCCTTATCCAAAAACGAAATTAAAATCAACTTTTTAGCAGTAACACACTTACATTTTTCATAAAACAAACACATTTTTTTCATGAATCTACTCTCTGAAACCTAAAACTAATTTTAAAAAAAATCTTTCTAGGCATCCACTGTCCCTAATCGTGCAAGAATATTTCAATTGACTTGTTGAAATATTGCAATCACCCTTATCCAAAAACGAAATTTAAATCAACTTTTTAGCAGTAACACACTCACATTTTTCATAAAACAAACACATTTTTTTCAGGAATCTACTCTCTGAAACCTAAAACTAATTTTAAAAAAACATCTTTCTAGGCATCCACTGTCCCTAATCGTGCAAGAAAATTTCAATTGACTTGTTGAAATATTGCAATCACTCTTATTCAAAAACGAAATGTAAATCAACTTTTTAGCAGTAACACACTCACATTTTTCATAAAACAAACACATTTTTTTCAGGAATCTACTCTCTGAAACCTAAAACTAATTTAAAAAAAACATCTTTCTAGGCATCCACTGTCCCTAATCGTGCAAGAAAATTTCAATTGACTTGTTGAAATATTGCAATGACCCTTATTCAAAAACGAAATTTAAATCAACTTTTTAGCAGTAACACACTCACATTTTTCATAAAACAAACACATTTTTTTCAGGAATCTACTCTCTGAAACCTAAAACTAATTTTAAAAAAACATCTTGCTAGGCATCCACTGTCCCTAATCGTGCAAGAAAATTTCAATTGACTTGTTGAAATATTGCAATCACCCTTATTCAAAAACGATATTTAATTCAACTTTTTTGCAGTAACACACTCACATTTTTCATAAAACAAACACATGTTTTTTCAGGAATCTATTCTCTGAAACCTAAAACTAATTTTAAAAAAACATCTTTCTAGGCATCCACTGTCCCTAATCGTGCAAGAAAATTTCAATTGACTTGTTGAAATGATGCATTCACGCCTATCCTGAAACTAAATTAAAATCAAATTTTTTGCAGTAACACACTCACATTTTTCATAAAACAAACAATAATTTTTTCAGGAATCCACTCTCTGGAACCTAAAACTAATTAAAAAAAAAACATCTTTCTAGGCATCCACTGTCCCTAATCGTGCAAGAAAATTTCAATTGACTTGTTGAAATATTGCAATCACCCTTATCCAAAAACGAAATTTAAATCAACTTTTTAGCAGTAACATACTCACATTTTTCATAAAACAAACACATTTTTTTCAGGAATATACTCTCTGGAACCTAACACTAATTTTAAAAAAACATCTTTCTAGGCATCCACTGTCCCTAATTGTGGAAGAAAATTTCAATTGACTTGTTGAAATATTGCAATCACCCTTATCCAAAAACGAAATTTAAATCAACTTTTTAGCAGTAACATACTCACATTTTTCATAAAACAAACACATTTTTTTCAGGAATCTACTCTCTGGAACCTAAAACTAATTTTAAAAAAACATCTTTCTAGGCATCCACTGTCCCTAATCGTGCAAGAAAATTTCAATTGACTTGTTGAAATATTGCAATCACCCTTATCCAAAAACGAAATTTAAATCAACTTTTTAGCAGTAACACACTCACATTTTTTATAAAACAAACACATTTTTTTCAGGAATCTACTCTCTGAAACCTAAAACTAATTTTAAAAAAACATCTTTCTAGGCATCCACTGTCCCTAATCGTGCAAGAAAATTTCAATTGACTTGTTGAAATATTGCAATCACCCTTATTCAAAAACGAAATTTAAATCAACTTTTTAGCAGTAACACACTCACATTTTTCATAAAACAAACACATTTTTTTCAGGAATCTACTCTCTGAAACCTAAAACTAATTAAAAAAAAATATCTTTCTAGGCATCCACTCTCCCTAATCTTCCAAGAAAATTTCAATTAACTTATTGAAATATTGCAATCACCCTTATCCAAAAACGATATTTAAATCAACTTTTTTGCAGTAACACACTCACATTTTTCATAAAACAAACACATTTTTTCAGGAATCTACTCTCTGAAACCTAAAACTAATTTAAAAAAAACATCTTTCTAGGCATCCACTGTCCCTAATCTTGCAAGAAAATTTCAATTGACTTGTTGAAATATTGCAATCACCCTTATCCAAAAACGAAATTTAAATCAACTTTTTAGCAGTAACACACTCACATTTTTCATGAAACAAACACATTTTTTTCAGGAATCAACTCTCTGGAACCTAAAACAAATATAAAAAAACATCTTTCTATGTATCCACTCTCCCTAATCGTGCAAGAAAATTTCAATTAACTAGTTGAAATAATGCAATCACGCCTATCCTGAAGCTAAATTTAAATAAACTTTTTAGCAGTAACACACTCACATTTTTCATAAAACAAACACATTTTTTTCAGGAATCAACTCTCTGGAACCTAAAACAAATATAAAAAAACATCTTTCTAGGCATCCACTCTCCCTAATCGTGCAAGAAAATTTCAATTAACTTGTTGAAATGATGCATTCACGCTTATCCTGAAACTAAATCTAAATCAACTTTTTTGCAGTAACACACTCACATTTTTCATGAAACAAATAAATTTTTTTTTCAGGAATCCACTCTCTGGAACCTATAACGAATTTGTAAAAAACATCTTTCTAGGCATCCACTCTCCCTAATCTTGCAAGAAAATTTCAATTAACTTGTTGAAATATTGCAATCACCCTTATCCAAAACGATTTTTAAATCAACTTTTTTGCAGTAACACACTCACATTTTTCATAAAAAAACACATTTTTTTCAGGAATCTACTATCTGAAACCTAAAACTAATTTTAAAAAAACATCTTTCTAGGCATCCACTGTCCCTAATCGTGCAAGAAAAATTCAATTGACTTGTTGAAATATTGCAATCACCCTTATCCAAAAACGAAATTTAAATCAACTTTTTAGCAGTAACACACTCACATTTTTCATAAAACAAACACATTTTTTTCAGGAATCTACTCTCTGAAACCTAAAACTAATTTTAAAAAAACATCTTTCTAGGCATCCACTGCCCCTAATCGTGCAAGAAAATTTCAATTGACTTGTTGAAATATTGCAATCACCCTTATCCAAAAACTAAATTTAAATCAACCTTTTAGCAGTAACACACTCACATTTTTCATAAAACAAACAAATTTTTTTCAGGAATCTACTCTCTGAAACCTAAAACTAATTTTAAAAAAACATCTTTCTAGGCATCAACTGTCCCTAATCGTGCAAGAACATTTCAATTGACTTGTTGAAATATTGCAATGACCCTTATTCAAAAACGAAATTTGAATCAACTTTTTAGCAGTAACACACTCACATTTTTCATAAAGCAAACACATTTTTTTCAGGAATCTACTCTCTGAAACCTAAAACTAATTTAAAAAAAAGATCTTTCTAGGCATCAACTGTCCCTAATCGTGCAAAAACATTTCAATTGACTTGTTGAAATATTGCAATCACCCTTATTCAAAAACAAAACTTAAATCAACTTTTTAGCAGTAACACACTCACATTTTTCATAAAATAAACACATTTTTTTCAGGAATCTACTCTCTGAAACCTAAAACTAATTTTAAAAAAACATCTTTCTAGGCATCCACTGTCCCTAATCATGCAAGAAAATTTAAATTGACTTGTTGAAATATTGCAATCACCCTTATCCAAAAACGAAATTTAAATCAACTTTTTTGCAGTAACACACTCACATTTTTTATAAAACAAATACATTTTTGTCAGGAATCTACTCTCTGGAACCTAAAAGTAATTTAAAAAAAACATCTTTCTAGGCATCCACTGTCCCTAATCTTGCAAGAAAATTTCAATTGACTTGTTGAAATATTGCAATCACCCTTATCCAAAAACGAAATTTAAATCAACTTTTTAGCAGTAACTTACTCACATTTTTCATGAAACAAACACATTTTTTTCAGGAATCAACTCTCAGGAACCTAAAACAAATATAAAAAAAACATCTTTCTATGTATCCACTCTCCCTAATCGTGCAAGAAAATTTCAATTAACTAGTTGAAATAATGCAATCACACCTATCCTGAAGCTAAATTTAAATAAACTTTTTAGCAGTAACACACTCACATTTTTCATAAAACAAACAAATTTTTTTCAAGAATCTACTCTCTGAAACCTAAACTAATTTAAAAAAAACATCTTTCTAGGCATCCACTGTCCCTAATCGTGCAAGAAAATTTCAATTGACTTGTTGAAATATTGCAATCACCCTTATCCAAAAACGAAATTTAAATCAACTTTTTAGCAGTAACACACTTACATTTTTCATAAAACAAACACATTTTTTTCAGGAATCTACTCTCTGAAACCTAAAACTAATTTTAAAAAAACATCTTTCTAGGCATCCACTGTCCCTAATCGTGCAAGAAAATGTCAATTGACTTGTTGAAATATTGCAATCACCCTTATTCAAAAACAAAATTTAAATCAAATTTTTAGCAGTAACACACTCACATTTTTCATAAAACAAACACATTTTTTTCAGGAATCTACTCCCTGGAACCTAAAACTAATTTAAAAAAAAATCTTTCTAGGCATCCACTGTCCCTAATCGTGCAAGAAAATTTCAATTGACTTGTTGAAATATTGCAATCACCCTTATCCAAAAACGAAATGTAAATCAACTTTTTAGCAGTAACACACTCACATTTTTCATAAAACAAACACATTTTTTTCAGGAATCTACTCTCTGAAACCTAAAACTAATTTTAAAAAAACATCTTGCTAGGCATCCACTGTCCCTAATCGTGCAAGAAAATTTCAATTGACTTGTTGAAATATTGCAATCACCCTTATTCAAAAACGATATTTAATTCAACTTTTTTGCAGTAACACACTCACATTTTTCATAAAACAAACACATGTTTTTTCAGGAATCTATTCTCTGAAACCTAAAACTAATTTTAAAAAAACATCTTTCTAGGCATCCACTGTCCCTAATCGTGCAAGAAAATTTCAATTGACTTGTTGAAATGATGCATTCACGCCTATCCTGAAACTAAATTAAAATCAAATTTTTTGCAGTAACACACTCACATTTTTCATAAAACAAACAATAATTTTTTCAGGAATCCACTCTCTGGAACCTAAAACTAATTAAAAAAAAAACATCTTTCTAGGCATCCACTGTCCCTAATCGTGCAAGAAAATTTCAATTGACTTGTTGAAATATTGCAATCACCCTTATCCAAAAACGAAATTTAAATCAACTTTTTAGCAGTAACATACTCACATTTTTCATAAAACAAACACATTTTTTTCAGGAATATACTCTCTGGAACCTAACACTAATTTTAAAAAAACATCTTTCTAGGCATCCACTGTCCCTAATTGTGGAAGAAAATTTCAATTGACTTGTTGAAATATTGCAATCACCCTTATCCAAAAACGAAATTTAAATCAACTTTTTAGCAGTAACATACTCACATTTTTCATAAAACAAACACATTTTTTTCAGGAATCTACTCTCTGGAACCTAAAACTAATTTTAAAAAAACATCTTTCTAGGCATCCACTGTCCCTAATCGTGCAAGAAAATTTCAATTGACTTGTTGAAATATTGCAATCACCCTTATCCAAAAACGAAATTTAAATCAACTTTTTAGCAGTAACACACTCACATTTTTTATAAAACAAACACATTTTTTTCAGGAATCTACTCTCTGAAACCTAAAACTAATTTTAAAAAAACATCTTTCTAGGCATCCACTGTCCCTAATCGTGCAAGAAAATTTCAATTGACTTGTTGAAATATTGCAATCACCCTTATTCAAAAACGAAATTTAAATCAACTTTTTAGCAGTAACACACTCACATTTTTCATAAAACAAACACATTTTTTTCAGGAATCTACTCTCTGAAACCTAAAACTAATTAAAAAAAAATATCTTTCTAGGCATCCACTCTCCCTAATCTTCCAAGAAAATTTCAATTAACTTATTGAAATATTGCAATCACCCTTATCCAAAAACGATATTTAAATCAACTTTTTTGCAGTAACACACTCACATTTTTCATAAAACAAACACATTTTTTCAGGAATCTACTCTCTGAAACCTAAAACTAATTTAAAAAAAACATCTTTCTAGGCATCCACTGTCCCTAATCTTGCAAGAAAATTTCAATTGACTTGTTGAAATATTGCAATCACCCTTATCCAAAAACGAAATTTAAATCAACTTTTTAGCAGTAACACACTCACATTTTTCATGAAACAAACACATTTTTTTCAGGAATCAACTCTCTGGAACCTAAAACAAATATAAAAAAACATCTTTCTATGTATCCACTCTCCCTAATCGTGCAAGAAAATTTCAATTAACTAGTTGAAATAATGCAATCACGCCTATCCTGAAGCTAAATTTAAATAAACTTTTTAGCAGTAACACACTCACATTTTTCATAAAACAAACACATTTTTTTCAGGAATCAACTCTCTGGAACCTAAAACAAATATAAAAAAACATCTTTCTAGGCATCCACTCTCCCTAATCGTGCAAGAAAATTTCAATTAACTTGTTGAAATGATGCATTCACGCTTATCCTGAAACTAAATCTAAATCAACTTTTTTGCAGTAACACACTCACATTTTTCATGAAACAAATAAATTTTTTTTTCAGGAATCCACTCTCTGGAACCTATAACGAATTTGTAAAAAACATCTTTCTAGGCATCCACTCTCCCTAATCTTGCAAGAAAATTTCAATTAACTTGTTGAAATATTGCAATCACCCTTATCCAAAACGATTTTTAAATCAACTTTTTTGCAGTAACACACTCACATTTTTCATAAAAAAACACATTTTTTTCAGGAATCTACTATCTGAAACCTAAAACTAATTTTAAAAAAACATCTTTCTAGGCATTCACTGTCCCTAATCGTGCAAGAAAAATTCAATTGACTTGTTGAAATATTGCAATCACCCTTATCCAAAAACGAAATTTAAATCAACTTTTTAGCAGTAACACACTCACATTTTTCATAAAACAAACACATTTTTTTCAGGAATCTACTCTCTGAAACCTAAAACTAATTTTAAAAAAACATCTTTCTAGGCATCCACTGCCCCTAATCGTGCAAGAAAATTTCAATTGACTTGTTGAAATATTGCAATCACCCTTATCCAAAAACTAAATTTAAATCAACCTTTTAGCAGTAACACACTCACATTTTTCATAAAACAAACAAATTTTTTTCAGGAATCTACTCTCTGAAACCTAAAACTAATTTTAAAAAAACATCTTTCTAGGCATCAACTGTCCCTAATCGTGCAAGAACATTTCAATTGACTTGTTGAAATATTGCAATGACCCTTATTCAAAAACGAAATTTGAATCAACTTTTTAGCAGTAACACACTCACATTTTTCATAAAGCAAACACATTTTTTTCAGGAATCTACTCTCTGAAACCTAAAACTAATTTAAAAAAAAGATCTTTCTAGGCATCAACTGTCCCTAATCGTGCAAAAACATTTCAATTGACTTGTTGAAATATTGCAATCACCCTTATTCAAAAACAAAACTTAAATCAACTTTTTAGCAGTAACACACTCACATTTTTCATAAAATAAACACATTTTTTTCAGGAATCTACTCTCTGAAACCTAAAACTAATTTTAAAAAAACATCTTTCTAGGCATCCACTGTCCCTAATCATGCAAGAAAATTTAAATTGACTTGTTGAAATATTGCAATCACCCTTATCCAAAAACGAAATTTAAATCAACTTTTTTGCAGTAACACACTCACATTTTTTATAAAACAAATACATTTTTGTCAGGAATCTACTCTCTGGAACCTAAAAGTAATTTAAAAAAAACATCTTTCTAGGCATCCACTGTCCCTAATCTTGCAAGAAAATTTCAATTGACTTGTTGAAATATTGCAATCACCCTTATCCAAAAACGAAATTTAAATCAACTTTTTAGCAGTAACTTACTCACATTTTTCATGAAACAAACACATTTTTTTCAGGAATCAACTCTCAGGAACCTAAAACAAATATAAAAAAAACATCTTTCTATGTATCCACTCTCCCTAATCGTGCAAGAAAATTTCAATTAACTAGTTGAAATAATGCAATCACACCTATCCTGAAGCTAAATTTAAATAAACTTTTTAGCAGTAACACACTCACATTTTTCATAAAACAAACAAATTTTTTTCAAGAATCTACTCTCTGAAACCTAAACTAATTTAAAAAAAACATCTTTCTAGGCATCCACTGTCCCTAATCGTGCAAGAAAATTTCAATTGACTTGTTGAAATATTGCAATCACCCTTATCCAAAAACGAAATTTAAATCAACTTTTTAGCAGTAACACACTTACATTTTTCATAAAACAAACACATTTTTTTCAGGAATCTACTCTCTGAAACCTAAAACTAATTTTAAAAAAACATCTTTCTAGGCATCCACTGTCCCTAATCGTGCAAGAAAATGTCAATTGACTTGTTGAAATATTGCAATCACCCTTATTCAAAAACAAAATTTAAATCAAATTTTTAGCAGTAACACACTCACATTTTTCATAAAACAAACACATTTTTTTCAGGAATCTACTCCCTGGAACCTAAAACTAATTTAAAAAAAAATCTTTCTAGGCATCCACTGTCCCTAATCGTGCAAGAAAATTTCAATTGACTTGTTGAAATATTGCAATCACCCTTATCCAAAAACGAAATGTAAATCAACTTTTTAGCAGTAACACACTCACATTTTTCATAAAACAAACACATTTTTTTCAGGAATCTACTCTCTGAAACCTAAAACTAATTTTAAAAAAACATCTTGCTAGGCATCCACTGTCCCTAATCGTGCAAGAAAATTTCAATTGACTTGTTGAAATATTGCAATCACCCTTATTCAAAAACGATATTTAATTCAACTTTTTTGCAGTAACACACTCACATTTTTCATAAAACAAACACATGTTTTTTCAGGAATCTATTCTCTGAAACCTAAAACTAATTTTAAAAAAACATCTTTCTAGGCATCCACTGTCCCTAATCGTGCAAGAAAATTTCAATTAACTAGTTGAAATAATGCAATCACGCCTATCCTGAAGCTAAATTTAAATAAACTTTTTAGCAGTAACACACTCACATTTTTCATAAAACAAACACATTTTTTTCAGGAATCAACTCTCTGAAACCTAAAACTAATTTTAAAAAAACATCTTTGTAGGCATCCACTGTCCCTAATCGTGCAAGAAAATTTCAATTGACTTGTTGAAATATTGCAATCACCCTTATTCAAAAACGAAATTTAAATCAACTTTTTAGCAGTAACACACTCACATTTTTCATAAAACAAACACATTTTTTTCAGGAATCTACTCTCTGAAACCTAAAACTAATTAAAAAAATATCTTTCTAGGCATCCACTCTCCCTAATCTTCCAAGAAAATTTCAATTAACTTATTGAAATATTGCAATCACCCTTATCCAAAAACGATATTTAAATCAACTTTTTTGCAGTAACACACTCACATTTTTCATAAAACAAACACATTTTTTCAGGAATCTACTCTCTGAAACCTAAAACTAATTTTAAAAAAACATCTTTCTAGGCATCCACTGTCCCTAATCTTGCAAGAAAATTTCAATTGACTTGTTGAAATATTGCAATCACCCTTATCCAAAAACGAAATTTAAATCAACTTTTTAGCAGTAACACACTCACATTTTTCATGAAACAAACACATTTTTTTCAGGAATCAACTCTCTGGAACCTAAAACAAATATAAAAAAACATCTTTCTATGTATCCACTCTCCCTAATCGTGCAAGAAAATTTCAATTAACTAGTTGAAATAATGCAATCACGCCTATCCTGAAGCTAAATTTAAATAAACTTTTTAGCAGTAACACACTCACATTTTTCATAAAACAAACACATTTTTTTCAGGAATCAACTCTCTGGAACCTAAAACAAATATAAAAAAACATCTTTCTAGGCATCCACTCTCCCTAATCGTGCAAGAAAATTTCAATTAACTTGTTGAAATGATGCATTCACGCTTATCCTGAAACTAAATTTAAATCAACTTTTTTGCAGTAACACACTCACATTTTTCATGAAACAAATACATTTTTTTTCAGGAATCCACTCTCTGGAACCTATAACGAATTTGTAAAAAACATCTTTCTAGGCATCCACTCTCCCTAATCTTGCAAGAAAATTTCAATTAACTTGTTGAAATATTGCAATCACCCTTATCCAAAACGATTTTTAAATCAACTTTTTTGCAGTAACACACTCACATTTTTCATAAAATAAACACATTTTTTTCAGGAATCTACTATCTGAAACCTAAAACTAATTTTAAAAAAACATCTTTCTAGGCATCCACTGTCCCTAATCGTGCAAGAAAAATTCAATTGACTTGTTGAAATATTGCAATCACCCTTAACCAAAAACGAAATTTAAATCAACTTTTTAGCAGTAACACACTCACATTTTTCATAAAACAAACACATTTTTTTCTGGAATCTACTCTCTGAAACCTAAAACTAATTTTAAAAAAACATCTTTCTAGGCATCAACTGTCCCTAATCGTGCAAGAACATTTCAATTGACTTGTTGAAATATTGCAATCACCCTTATTCAAAAACAAAATTTAAATCAACTTTTTAGCAGTAACACACTCACATTTTTCATAAAATAAACACTTTTTTTCAGGAATCTACTCTCTGAAACCTAAAACTAATTTTTAAAAAACATCTTTCTAGGCATCCACTGTCCCTAATCATGCAAGAAAATTTAAATTGACTTGTTGAAATATTGCAATCACCCTTATCCAAAACAAAATTTAAATCAACTTTTTTGCAGTAACACACTCACATTTTTCATAAAACAAACACATTTTTTTCAGGAATCTACTCTCTGGAACCTAAAACTAATTAAAAAAAACATCTTTCTAGGCATCCACTGTCCCTAATCTTGCAAGAAAATTTCAATTGACTTGTTGAAATATTGCAATCACCCTTATCCAAAAACGAAATTTAAATCAACTTTTTAGCAGTAACTTACTCACATTTTTCATGAAACAAACACATTTTTTTCAGGAATCAACTCTCTGGAACCTAAAACAAATATAAAAAAAACATCTTTCTATGTATCCACTCTCCCTAATCGTGCAAGAAAATTTCAATTAACTAGTTGAAATAATGCAATCACGCCTATCCTGAAGCTAAATTTAAATAAACTTTTTAGCAGTAACACACTCACATTTTCCATAAAACAAACACATTTTTTTCAGGAATCTACTCTCTGAAACCTAAAACTAATTTTAAAAAAACATCTTTCTAGGCATCCACTGCCCCTAATCGTGCAAGAAAATTTCAATTGACTTGTTGAAATATTGCAATCACCCTTATCCAAAAACGAAATTTAAATCAACTTTTTAGCAGTAACACACTCACATTTTTCATAAAACAAACAAATTTTTTTCAGGAATCTACTCTCTGAAACCTAAAACTAATTTTAAAAAAACATCTTTCTATTCATCAACTGTCCCTAATCGTGCAAGAACATTTCAATTGACTTGTTGAAATATTGCAATGACCCTTATTCAAAAATGAAATTTAAATCAACTTTTTAGCAGTAACACACTCACATTTTTCATAAAACAAACACATTTTTTTCAGGAATCTACTCTCTGAAACCTAAAACTAATTAAAAAAAACATCTTTCTAGGCAACCACTGTCCCTAATCTTGCAAGAAAATTTCAATTGACTTGTTGAAATATTGCAATCACCCTTATCCAAAAACGAAGTTTAAATCAACTTTTTAGCAGTAACTTACTCACATTTTTCATAAAACAAACACATTTTTTTCAGGAATCTACTCTCTGGAACCTAAAACTAATTAAAAAAAAAAATCTTTCTAGGCATCCACTGTCCCTAATCTTGCAAGAAAATTTCAATTGACTTGTTGAAATATTGCAATCACCCTTATCCAAAAACGAAATTTAAATCAACTTTTTAGCAGTAACTTACTCACATTTTTCATGAAACAAAAACACATTTTTTTCAGGAATCAACTCTCTGGAACCTAAAACAAATATTAAAAAAACATATTTCTATGTATCCACTCTCCCTAATCGTGCAAGAAAATTTCAATTAACTAGTTGAAATAATGCAATCACGCCTATCCTGAAGCTAAATTTAAATAAACTTTTTAGCAGTAACACACTCACATTTTTCATAAAACAAACACATTTTTTTCAGGAATCTACTCTCTGAAACCTAAACTAATTTAAAAAAAACATCTTTCTAGGCATCCACTGTCCCTAATCGTGCAAGAAAATTTCAATTGACTTGTTGAAATATTGCAATCACCCTTATCCAAAAACGAAATTAAAATCAACTTTTTAGCAGTAACACACTTACATTTTTCATAAAACAAACACATTTTTTTCAGGAATCTACTCTCTGAAACCTAAAACTAATTTTAAAAAAAATCTTTCTAGGCATCCACTGTCCCTAATCGTGCAAGAATATTTCAATTGACTTGTTGAAATATTGCAATCACCCTTATCCAAAAACGAAATTTAAATCAACTTTTTAGCAGTAACACACTCACATTTTTCATAAAACAAACACATTTTTTTCAGGAATCTACTCTCTGAAACCTAAAACTAATTTTAAAAAAACATCTTTCTAGGCATCCACTGTCCCTAATCGTGCAAGAAAATTTCAATTGACTTGTTGAAATATTGCAATCACTCTTATTCAAAAACGAAATGTAAATCAACTTTTTAGCAGTAACACACTCACATTTTTCATAAAACAAACACATTTTTTTCAGGAATCTACTCTCTGAAACCTAAAACTAATTTTAAAAAAACATCTTGCTAGGCATCCACTGTCCCTAATCGTGCAAGAAAATTTCAATTGACTTGTTGAAATATTGCAATCACCCTTATTCAAAAACGATATTTAATTCAACTTTTTTGCAGTAACACACTCACATTTTTCATAAAACAAACACATGTTTTTTCAGGAATCTATTCTCTGAAACCTAAAACTAATTTTAAAAAAACATCTTTCTAGGCATCCACTGTCCCTAATCGTGCAAGAAAATTTCAATTGACTTGTTGAAATGATGCATTCACGCCTATCCTGAAACTAAATTAAAATCAAATTTTTTGCAGTAACACACTCACATTTTTCATAAAACAAACAATAATTTTTTCAGGAATCCACTCTCTGGAACCTAAAACTAATTAAAAAAAAAACATCTTTCTAGGCATCCACTGTCCCTAATCGTGCAAGAAAATTTCAATTGACTTGTTGAAATATTGCAATCACCCTTATCCAAAAACGAAATTTAAATCAACTTTTTAGCAGTAACATACTCACATTTTTCATAAAACAAACACATTTTTTTCAGGAATATACTCTCTGGAACCTAACACTAATTTTAAAAAAACATCTTTCTAGGCATCCACTGTCCCTAATTGTGGAAGAAAATTTCAATTGACTTGTTGAAATATTGCAATCACCCTTATCCAAAAACGAAATTTAAATCAACTTTTTAGCAGTAACATACTCACATTTTTCATAAAACAAACACATTTTTTTCAGGAATCTACTCTCTGGAACCTAAAACTAATTTTAAAAAAACATCTTTCTAGGCATCCACTGTCCCTAATCGTGCAAGAAAATTTCAATTGACTTGTTGAAATATTGCAATCACCCTTATCCAAAAACGAAATTTAAATCAACTTTTTAGCAGTAACACACTCACATTTTTTATAAAACAAACACATTTTTTTCAGGAATCTACTCTCTGAAACCTAAAACTAATTTTAAAAAAACATCTTTCTAGGCATCCACTGTCCCTAATCGTGCAAGAAAATTTCAATTGACTTGTTGAAATATTGCAATCACCCTTATTCAAAAACGAAATTTAAATCAACTTTTTAGCAGTAACACACTCACATTTTTCATAAAACAAACACATTTTTTTCAGGAATCTACTCTCTGAAACCTAAAACTAATTAAAAAAAAATATCTTTCTAGGCATCCACTCTCCCTAATCTTCCAAGAAAATTTCAATTAACTTATTGAAATATTGCAATCACCCTTATCCAAAAACGATATTTAAATCAACTTTTTTGCAGTAACACACTCACATTTTTCATAAAACAAACACATTTTTTCAGGAATCTACTCTCTGAAACCTAAAACTAATTTTAAAAAAACATCTTTCTAGGCATCCACTGTCCCTAATCTTGCAAGAAAATTTCAATTGACTTGTTGAAATATTGCAATCACCCTTATCCAAAAACGAAATTTAAATCAACTTTTTAGCAGTAACACACTCACATTTTTCATGAAACAAACACATTTTTTTCAGGAATCAACTCTCTGGAACCTAAAACAAATATAAAAAAACATCTTTCTATGTATCCACTCTCCCTAATCGTGCAAGAAAATTTCAATTAACTAGTTGAAATAATGCAATCACGCCTATCCTGAAGCTAAATTTAAATAAACTTTTTAGCAGTAACACACTCACATTTTTCATAAAACAAACACATTTTTTTCAGGAATCAACTCTCTGGAACCTAAAACAAATATAAAAAAACATCTTTCTAGGCATCCACTCTCCCTAATCGTGCAAGAAAATTTCAATTAACTTGTTGAAATGATGCATTCACGCTTATCCTGAAACTAAATCTAAATCAACTTTTTTGCAGTAACACACTCACATTTTTCATGAAACAAATAATTTTTTTTTTCAGGAATCCACTCTCTGGAACCTATAACGAATTTGTAAAAAACATCTTTCTAGGCATCCACTCTCCCTAATCTTGCAAGAAAATTTCAATTAACTTGTTGAAATATTGCAATCACCCTTATCCAAAACGATTTTTAAATCAACTTTTTTGCAGTAACACACTCACATTTTTCATAAAACAAACACATTTTTTTCAGGAATCTACTATCTGAAACCTAAAACTAATTTTAAAAAAACATCTTTCTAGGCATCCACTGTCCCTAATCGTGCAAGAAAAATTCAATTGACTTGTTGAAATATTGCAATCACCCTTATCCAAAAACGAAATTTAAATCAACTTTTTAGCAGTAACACACTCACATTTTTCATAAAACAAACACATTTTTTTCAGGAATCTACTCTCTGAAACCTAAAACTAATTTTAAAAAAACATCTTTCTAGGCATCCACTGCCCCTAATCGTGCAAGAAAATTTCAATTGACTTGTTGAAATATTGCAATCACCCTTATCCAAAAACGAAATTTAAATCAACCTTTTAGCAGTAACACACTCACATTTTTCATAAAACAAACAAATTTTTTTCAGGAATCTACTCTCTGAAACCTAAAACTAATTTTAAAAAAACATCTTTCTAGGCATCAACTGTCCCTAATCGTGCAAGAACATTTCAATTGACTTGTTGAAATATTGCAATGACCCTTATTCAAAAACGAAATTTGAATCAACTTTTTAGCAGTAACACACTCACATTTTTCATAAAGCAAACACATTTTTTTCAGGAATCTACTCTCTGAAACCTAAAACTAATTTAAAAAAAAGATCTTTCTAGGCATCAACTGTCCCTAATCGTGCAAAAACATTTCAATTGACTTGTTGAAATATTGCAATCACCCTTATTCAAAAACAAAACTTAAATCAACTTTTTAGCAGTAACACACTCACATTTTTCATAAAATAAACACATTTTTTTCAGGAATCTACTCTCTGAAACCTAAAACTAATTTTTAAAAAACATCTTTCTAGGCATCCACTGTCCCTAATCATGCAAGAAAATTTAAATTGACTTGTTGAAATATTGCAATCACCCTTATCCAAAAACGAAATTTAAATCAACTTTTTTGCAGTAACACACTCACATTTTTTATAAAACAAATACATTTTTGTCAGGAATCTACTCTCTGGAACCTAAAAGTAATTTAAAAAAAATATCTTTCTAGGCATCCACTGTCCCTAATCTTGCAAGAAAATTTCAATTGACTTGTTGAAATATTGCAATCACCCTTATCCAAAAACGAAATTTAAATCAACTTTTTAGCAGTAACTTACTCACATTTTTCATGAAACAAACACATTTTTTTCAGGAATCAACTCTCAGGAACCTAAAACAAATATAAAAAAAACATCTTTCTATGTATCCACTCTCCCTAATCGTGCAAGAAAATTTCAATTAACTAGTTGAAATAATGCAATCACACCTATCCTGAAGCTAAATTTAAATAAACTTTTTAGCAGTAACACACTCACATTTTTCATAAAACAAACACATTTTTTTCAAGAATCTACTCTCTGAAACCTAAACTAATTTAAAAAAAACATCTTTCTAGGCATCCACTGTCCCTAATCGTGCAAGAAAATTTCAATTGACTTGTTGAAATATTGCAATCACCTTATCCAAAAACGAAATTTAAATCAACTTTTTAGCAGTAACACACTTACATTTTTCATAAAACAAACACATTTTTTTCAGGAATCTACTCTCTGAAACCTAAAACTAATTTTAAAAAAACATCTTTCTAGGCATCCACTGTCCCTAATCGTGCAAGAAAATGTCAATTGACTTGTTGAAATATTGCAATCACCCTTATTCAAAAACAAAATTTAAATCAAATTTTTAGCAGTAACACACTCACATTTTTCATAAAACAAACACATTTTTTTCAGGAATCTACTCCCTGGAACCTAAAACTAATTTAAAAAAAACATCTTTCTAGGCATCCACTGTCCCTAATCGTGCAAGAAAATTTCAATTGACTTGTTGAAATATTGCAATCACCCTTATCCAAAAACGAAATGTAAATCAACTTTTTAGCAGTAACACACTCACATTTTTCATAAAACAAACACATTTTTTTCAGGAATCTACTCTCTGAAACCTAAAACTAATTTTAAAAAAACATCTTGCTAGGCATCCACTGTCCCTAATCGTGCAAGAAAATTTCAATTGACTTGTTGAAATATTGCAATCACCCTTATTCAAAAACGATTTTTAAATCAACTTTTTTGCAGTAACACACTCACATTTTTCATAAAATAAACACATTTTTTTCAGGAATCTACTATCTGAAACCTAAAACTAATTTTAAAAAAACATCTTTCTAGGCATCCACTGTCCCTAATCGTGCAAGAAAAATTCAATTGACTTGTTGAAATATTGCAATCACCCTTATCCAAAAACGAAATTTAAATCAACTTTTTAGCAGTAACACACTCACATTTTTCATAAAACAAACAAATTTTTTTCTGGAATCTACTCTCTGAAACCTAAAACTAATTTTGAAAAAACATCTTTCTAGGCATCAACTGTCCCTAATCGTGCAAGAACATTTCAATTGACTTGTTGAAATATTGCAATCACCCTTATTCAAAAACAAAATTTAAATCAACTTTTTAGCAGTAACACACTCACATTTTTCATAAAATAAACACTTTTTTTCAGGAATCTACTCTCTGAAACCTAAAACTAATTTTTAAAAAACATCTTTCTAGGCATCCACTGTCCCTAATCATGCAAGAAAATTTAAATTGACTTGTTGAAATATTGCAATCACCCTTATCCAAAAACAAAATTTAAATCAACTTTTTTGCAGTAACACACTCACATTTTTCATAAAACAAACACATTTTTTTCAGGAATCTACTCTCTGGAACCTAAAACTAATTAAAAAAAAACATCTTTCTAGGCATCCACTGTCCCTAATCTTGCAAGAAAATTTCAATTGACTTGTTGAAATATTGCAATCACCCTTATCCAAAAACGAAATTTAAATCAACTTTTTAGCAGTAACTTACTCACATTTTTCATGAAACAAACACATTTTTTTCAGGAATCAACTCTCTGGAACCTAAAACAAATATAAAAAAAACATCTTTCTATGTATCCACTCTCCCTAATCGTGCAAGAAAATTTCAATTAACTAGTTGAAATAATGCAATCACGCCTATCCTGAAGCTAAATTTAAATAAACTTTTTAGCAGTAACACACTCACATTTTCCATAAAACAAACACATTTTTTTCAGGAATCTACTCTCTGAAACCTAAAACTAATTTTAAAAAAACATCTTTCTAGGCATCCACTGCCCCTAATCGTGCAAGAAAATTTCAATTGACTTGTTGAAATATTGCAATCACCCTTATCCAAAAACGAAATTTAAATCAACTTTTTAGCAGTACACACTCACATTTTTCATAAAACAAACAATTTTTTTTCAGGAATCTACTCTCTGAAACCTAAAACTAATTTTAAAAAAACATCTTTCTAGGCATCAACTGTCCCTAATCGTGCAAGAACATTTCAATTGACTTGTTGAAATATTGCAATGACCCTTATTCAAAAACGAAATTTAAATCAACTTTTTAGCAGTAACACACTCACATTTTTCATAAAACAAACACATTTTTTTCAGGAATCTACTCTCTGAAACCTAAAACTAATTAAAAAAAACATCTTTCTAGGCAACCACTGTCCCTAATCTTGCAAGAAAATTTCAATTGACTTGTTGAAATATTGCAATCACCCTTATCCAAAAACGAAGTTTAAATCAACTTTTTAGCAGTAACTTACTCACATTTTTCATAAAACAAACACATTTTTTTCAGGAATCTACTCTCTGGAACCTAAAACTAATTAAAAAAAAACATCTTTCTAGGCATCCACTGTCCCTAATCTTGCAAGAAAATTTCAATTGACTTGTTGAAATATTGCAATCACCCTTATCCAAAAACGAAATTTAAATCAACTTTTTAGCAGTAACTTACTCACATTTTTCATGAAACAAACACATTTTTTTCAGGAATCAACTCTCTGGAACCTAAAACAAATATTAAAAAAACATATTTCTATGTATCCACTCTCCCTAATCGTGCAAGAAAATTTCAATTAACTAGTTGAAATAATGCAATCACGCCTATCCTGAAGCTAAATTTAAATAAACTTTTTAGCAGTAACACACTCACATTTTTCATAAAACAAACACATTTTTTTCAGGAATCAACTCTCTGGAACCTAAAACAAATATAAAAAAACATCTTTCTAGGCATCCACTCTCCCTAATCGTGCAAGAAAATTTCAATTAACTTGTTGAAATGATGCATTCACGCTTATCCTGAAACTAAATTTAAATCAACTTTTTTGCAGTAACACACTCACATTTTTCATGAAACAAATAATTTTTTTTTTCAGGAATCCACTCTCTGGAACCTATAACGAATTTGTAAAAAACATCTTTCTAGGCATCCACTCTCCCTAATCTTGCAAGAAAATTTCAATTAACTTGTTGAAATATTGCAATCACCCTTATCCAAAACGATTTTTAAATCAACTTTTTTGCAGTAACACACTCACATTTTTCATAAAACAAACACATTTTTTTCAGGAATCTACTATCTGAAACCTAAAACTAATTTTAAAAAAACATCTTTCTAGGCATCCACTGTCCCTAATCCTGCAAGAAAAATTCAATTGACTTGTTGAAATATTGCAATCACCCTTATCCAAAAACGAAATTTAAATCAACTTTTTAGCAGTAACACACTCACATTTTTCATAAAACAAACACATTTTTTTCAGGAATCTACTCTCTGAAACCTAAAACTAATTTTAAAAAAACATCTTTCTAGGCATCCACTGCCCCTAATCGTGCAAGAAAATTTCAATTGACTTGTTGAAATATTGCAATCACCCTTATCCAAAAACGAAATTTAAATCAACCTTTTAGCAGTAACACACTCACATTTTTCATAAAACAAACACATTTTTTTCAGGAATCTACTCTCTGAAACCTAAAACTAATTTTAAAAAAACATCTTTCTAGGCATCAACTGTCCCTAATCGTGCAAGAACATTTCAATTGACTTGTTGAAATATTGCAATGACCCTTATTCAAAAACGAAATTTAAATCAACTTTTTAGCAGTAACACACTCACATTTTTAATAAAACAAACACATTTTTTTCAGGAATCTACTCTCTGAAACCTAAAACTAATTAAAAGAAACATCTTTCTAGGCATCCACTGTCCCTAATTGTGCAAGAAAATTTCAATTGACTTGTTGAAATATTGCAATGACCCTTATTCAAAAACGAAATTTAAATCAACTTTTTAGCAGTAACACACTCACATTTTTCATAAAACAAACACATTTTTTTCAGGAATCTACTCTCTGAAACCTAAAACTAATTTAAAAAAAACATCTTTCTAGGCATCCACTCTCCCTAACCTTGCAAGAAAATTTCAATTAACTTGTTGAAATATTGCAATCACCCTTATCCAAAAACGAAATTTGAATCAACTTTTTAGCAGTAACACACTCACATTTTTCATAAAGCAAACACATTTTTTTCAGGAATCTACTCTCTGAAACCTAAAACTAATTTAAAAAAAACATCTTTCTAGGCATCAACTGTCCCTAATCGTGCAAAAACATTTCAATTGACTTGTTGAAATATTGCAATCACCCTTATTCAAAAACAAAATTTAAATCAACTTTTTAGCAGTAACACACTCACATTTTTCATAAAATAAACACATTTTTTTAAGGAATCTACTCTCTGAAACCTAAAACTAATTTTTAAAAAACATCTTTCTAGGCATCCACTGTCCCTAATCATGCAAGAAAATTTAAATTGACTTGTTGAAATATTGCAATCACCCTTATCCAAAAACGAAATTTAAATCAACTTTTTTGCAGTAACACACTCACATTTTTTATAAAACAAATACATTTTTGTCAGGAATCTACTCTCTGGAACCTAAAAGTAATTTAAAAAAAACATCTTTCTAGGCATCCACTGTCCCTAATCTTGCAAGAAAATTTCAATTGACTTGTTGAAATATTGCAATCACCCTTATCCAAAAACGAAATTTAAATCAACTTTTTAGCAGTAACTTACTCACATTTTTCATGAAACAAACACATTTTTTTCAGGAATCAACTCTCAGGAACCTAAAACAAATATAAAAAAAACATCATTCTATGTATCCACTCTCCCTAATCGTGCAAGAAAATTTCAATTAACTAGTTAAAATAATGCAATCACACCTATCCTGAAGCTAAATTTAAATAAACTTTTTAGCAGTAACACACTCACATTTTTCATAAAACAAACACATTTTTTTCAGGAATCTACTCTCTGAAACCTAAACTAATTTAAAAAAAACATCTTTCTAGGCATCCACTGTCCCTAATCGTGCAAGAAAATTTCAATTGACTTGTTGAAATATTGCAATCACCCTTATCCAAAAACGAAATTTAAATCAACTTTTTAGCAGTAACACACTTACATTTTTCATAAAACAAACACATTTTTTTCAGGAATCTACTCTCTGAAACCTAAAACTAATTTTAAAAAAACATCTTTCTAGGCATCCACTGTCCCTAATCGTGCAAGAAAATGTCAATTGACTTGTTGAAATATTGCAATCACCCTTATTCAAAAACAAAATTTAAATCAAATTTTTAGCAGTAACACACTCACATTTTTCATAAAACAAACACATTTTTTTCAGGAATCTACTCTCTGGAACCTAAAACTAATTTAAAAAAAACATCTTTCTAGGCATCCACTGTCCCTAATCGTGCAAGAAAATTTCAATTGACTTGTTGAAATATTGCAATCACCCTTATCCAAAAACGAAATTTAAATCAACTTTTTAGCAGTAACACACTCACATTTTTCATAAAACAAACACATTTTTTTCAGGAATCTACTCTCTGAAACCTAAAACTAATTTTAAAAAAACATCTTGCTAGGCATCCACTGTCCCTAATCGTGCAAGAAAATTTCAATTGACTTGTTGAAATATTGCAATCACCCTTATTCAAAAACGATATTTAATTCAACTTTTTTGCAGTAACACACTCACATTTTTCATAAAACAAACACATGTTTTTTCAAGAATCTATTCTCTGAAACCTAAAACTAATTTTAAAAAAACATCTTTCTATTCATCAACTGTCCCTAATCGTGCAAGAACATTTCAATTGACTTGTTGAAATATTGCAATGACCCTTATTCAAAAACGAAATTTAAATCAACTTTTTAGCAGTAACACACTCACATTTTTCATAAAACAAACACATTTTTTTCAGGAATCTACTCTCTGAAACCTAAAACTAATTAAAAAAAACATCTTTCTAGGCAACCACTGTCCCTAATCTTGCAAGAAAATTTCAATTGACTTGTTGAAATATTGCAATCACCCTTATCCAAAAACGAAGTTTAAATCAACTTTTTAGCAGTAACTTACTCACATTTTTCATAAAACAAACACATTTTTTTCAGGAATCTACTCTCTGGAACCTAAAACTAATTAAAAAAAAAAATCTTTCTAGGCATCCACTGTCCCTAATCTTGCAAGAAAATTTCAATTGACTTGTTGAAATATTGCAATCACCCTTATCCAAAAACGAAATTTAAATCAACTTTTTAGCAGTAACTTACTCACATTTTTCATGAAACAAAAACACATTTTTTTCAGGAATCAACTCTCTGGAACCTAAAACAAATATTAAAAAAACATATTTCTATGTATCCACTCTCCCTAATCGTGCAAGAAAATTTCAATTAACTAGTTGAAATAATGCAATCACGCCTATCCTGAAGCTAAATTTAAATAAACTTTTTAGCAGTAACACACTCACATTTTTCATAAAACAAACACATTTTTTTCAGGAATCTACTCTCTGAAACCTAAACTAATTTAAAAAAAACATCTTTCTAGGCATCCACTGTCCCTAATCGTGCAAGAAAATTTCAATTGACTTGTTGAAATATTGCAATCACCCTTATCCAAAAACGAAATTAAAATCAACTTTTTAGCAGTAACACACTTACATTTTTCATAAAACAAACACATTTTTTTCAGGAATCTACTCTCTGAAACCTAAAACTAATTTTAAAAAAAATCTTTCTAGGCATCCACTGTCCCTAATCGTGCAAGAATATTTCAATTGACTTGTTGAAATATTGCAATCACCCTTATCCAAAAACGAAATTTAAATCAACTTTTTAGCAGTAACACACTCACATTTTTCATAAAACAAACACATTTTTTTCAGGAATCTACTCTCTGAAACCTAAAACTAATTTTAAAAAAACATCTTTCTAGGCATCCACTGTCCCTAATCGTGCAAGAAAATTTCAATTGACTTGTTGAAATATTGCAATCACTCTTATTCAAAAACGAAATGTAAATCAACTTTTTAGCAGTAACACACTCACATTTTTCATAAAACAAACACATTTTTTTCAGGAATCTACTCTCTGAAACCTAAAACTAATTTTAAAAAAACATCTTGCTAGGCATCCACTGTCCCTAATCGTGCAAGAAAATTTCAATTGACTTGTTGAAATATTGCAATCACCCTTATTCAAAAACGATATTTAATTCAACTTTTTTGCAGTAACACACTCACATTTTTCATAAAACAAACACATGTTTTTTCAGGAATCTATTCTCTGAAACCTAAAACTAATTTTAAAAAAACATCTTTCTAGGCATCCACTGTCCCTAATCGTGCAAGAAAATTTCAATTGACTTGTTGAAATGATGCATTCACGCCTATCCTGAAACTAAATTAAAATCAAATTTTTTGCAGTAACACACTCACATTTTTCATAAAACAAACAATAATTTTTTCAGGAATCCACTCTCTGGAACCTAAAACTAATTAAAAAAAAAACATCTTTCTAGGCATCCACTGTCCCTAATCGTGCAAGAAAATTTCAATTGACTTGTTGAAATATTGCAATCACCCTTATCCAAAAACGAAATTTAAATCAACTTTTTAGCAGTAACATACTCACATTTTTCATAAAACAAACACATTTTTTTCAGGAATATACTCTCTGGAACCTAACACTAATTTTAAAAAAACATCTTTCTAGGCATCCACTGTCCCTAATTGTGGAAGAAAATTTCAATTGACTTGTTGAAATATTGCAATCACCCTTATCCAAAAACGAAATTTAAATCAACTTTTTAGCAGTAACATACTCACATTTTTCATAAAACAAACACATTTTTTTCAGGAATCTACTCTCTGGAACCTAAAACTAATTTTAAAAAAACATCTTTCTAGGCATCCACTGTCCCTAATCGTGCAAGAAAATTTCAATTGACTTGTTGAAATATTGCAATCACCCTTATCCAAAAACGAAATTTAAATCAACTTTTTAGCAGTAACACACTCACATTTTTTATAAAACAAACACATTTTTTTCAGGAATCTACTCTCTGAAACCTAAAACTAATTTTAAAAAAACATCTTTCTAGGCATCCACTGTCCCTAATCGTGCAAGAAAATTTCAATTGACTTGTTGAAATATTGCAATCACC
This sequence comes from Lissotriton vulgaris, assembly GCF_964263255.1. Classification (NCBI taxonomy): domain Eukaryota; kingdom Metazoa; phylum Chordata; class Amphibia; order Caudata; family Salamandridae; genus Lissotriton; species Lissotriton vulgaris. The sequence continues at coordinate 243,225,359 of NC_141688.1, read as the reverse complement.
CTTATTCAAAAACGAAATTTAAATCAACTTTTTAGCAGTAACACACTCACATTTTTCATAAAACAAACACATTTTTTTCAGGAATCTACTCTCTGAAACCTAAAACTAATTAAAAAAAAATATCTTTCTAGGCATCCACTCTCCCTAATCTTCCAAGAAAATTTCAATTAACTTATTGAAATATTGCAATCACCCTTATCCAAAAACGATATTTAAATCAACTTTTTTGCAGTAACACACTCACATTTTTCATAAAACAAACACATTTTTTCAGGAATCTACTCTCTGAAACCTAAAACTAATTTTAAAAAAACATCTTTCTAGGCATCCACTGTCCCTAATCTTGCAAGAAAATTTCAATTGACTTGTTGAAATATTGCAATCACCCTTATCCAAAAACGAAATTTAAATCAACTTTTTAGCAGTAACACACTCACATTTTTCATGAAACAAACACATTTTTTTCAGGAATCAACTCTCTGGAACCTAAAACAAATATAAAAAAACATCTTTCTATGTATCCACTCTCCCTAATCGTGCAAGAAAATTTCAATTAACTAGTTGAAATAATGCAATCACGCCTATCCTGAAGCTAAATTTAAATAAACTTTTTAGCAGTAACACACTCACATTTTTCATAAAACAAACACATTTTTTTCAGGAATCAACTCTCTGGAACCTAAAACAAATATAAAAAAACATCTTTCTAGGCATCCACTCTCCCTAATCGTGCAAGAAAATTTCAATTAACTTGTTGAAATGATGCATTCACGCTTATCCTGAAACTAAATCTAAATCAACTTTTTTGCAGTAACACACTCACATTTTTCATGAAACAAATAAAATTTTTTTTCAGGAATCCACTCTCTGGAACCTATAACGAATTTGTAAAAAACATCTTTCTAGGCATCCACTCTCCCTAATCTTGCAAGAAAATTTCAATTAACTTGTTGAAATATTGCAATCACCCTTATCCAAAACGATTTTTAAATCAACTTTTTTGCAGTAACACACTCACATTTTTCATAAAACAAACACATTTTTTTCAGGAATCTACTATCTGAAACCTAAAACTAATTTTAAAAAAACATCTTTCTAGGCATCCACTGTCCCTAATCGTGCAAGAAAAATTCAATTGACTTGTTGAAATATTGCAATCACCCTTATCCAAAAACGAAATTTAAATCAACTTTTTAGCAGTAACACACTCACATTTTTCATAAAACAAACACATTTTTTTCAGGAATCTACTCTCTGAAACCTAAAACTAATTTTAAAAAAACATCTTTCTAGGCATCCACTGCCCCTAATCGTGCAAGAAAATTTCAATTGACTTGTTGAAATATTGCAATCACCCTTATCCAAAAACGAAATTTAAATCAACCTTTTAGCAGTAACACACTCACATTTTTCATAAAACAAACAAATTTTTTTCAGGAATCTACTCTCTGAAACCTAAAACTAATTTTAAAAAAACATCTTTCTAGGCATCAACTGTCCCTAATCGTGCAAGAACATTTCAATTGACTTGTTGAAATATTGCAATGACCCTTATTCAAAAACGAAATTTGAATCAACTTTTTAGCAGTAACACACTCACATTTTTCATAAAGCAAACACATTTTTTTCAGGAATCTACTCTCTGAAACCTAAAACTAATTTAAAAAAAAGATCTTTCTAGGCATCAACTGTCCCTAATCGTGCAAAAACATTTCAATTGACTTGTTGAAATATTGCAATCACCCTTATTCAAAAACAAAACTTAAATCAACTTTTTAGCAGTAACACACTCACATTTTTCATAAAATAAACACATTTTTTTCAGGAATCTACTCTCTGAAACCTAAAACTAATTTTTAAAAAACATCTTTCTAGGCATCCACTGTCCCTAATCATGCAAGAAAATTTAAATTGACTTGTTGAAATATTGCAATCACCCTTATCCAAAAACGAAATTTAAATCAACTTTTTTGCAGTAACACACTCACATTTTTTATAAAACAAATACATTTTTGTCAGGAATCTACTCTCTGGAACCTAAAAGTAATTTAAAAAAAATATCTTTCTAGGCATCCACTGTCCCTAATCTTGCAAGAAAATTTCAATTGACTTGTTGAAATATTGCAATCACCCTTATCCAAAAACGAAATTTAAATCAACTTTTTAGCAGTAACTTACTCACATTTTTCATGAAACAAACACATTTTTTTCAGGAATCAACTCTCAGGAACCTAAAACAAATATAAAAAAAACATCTTTCTATGTATCCACTCTCCCTAATCGTGCAAGAAAATTTCAATTAACTAGTTGAAATAATGCAATCACACCTATCCTGAAGCTAAATTTAAATAAACTTTTTAGCAGTAACACACTCACATTTTTCATAAAACAAACACATTTTTTTCAAGAATCTACTCTCTGAAACCTAAACTAATTTAAAAAAAACATCTTTCTAGGCATCCACTGTCCCTAATCGTGCAAGAAAATTTCAATTGACTTGTTGAAATATTGCAATCACCTTATCCAAAAACGAAATTTAAATCAACTTTTTAGCAGTAACACACTTACATTTTTCATAAAACAAACACATTTTTTTCAGGAATCTACTCTCTGAAACCTAAAACTAATTTTAAAAAAACATCTTTCTAGGCATCCACTGTCCCTAATCGTGCAAGAAAATTTCAATTGACTTGTTGAAATATTGCAATCACCCTTATCCAAAAACGAAATGTAAATCAACTTTTTAGCAGTAACACACTCACATTTTTCATAAAACAAACACATTTTTTTCAGGAATCTACTCTCTGAAACCTAAAACTAATTTTAAAAAAACATCTTGCTAGGCATCCACTGTCCCTAATCGTGCAAGAAAATTTCAATTGACTTGTTGAAATATTGCAATCACCCTTATTCAAAAACGATTTTTAAATCAACTTTTTTGCAGTAACACACTCACATTTTTCATAAAATAAACACATTTTTTTCAGGAATCTACTATCTGAAACCTAAAACTAATTTTAAAAAAACATCTTTCTAGGCATCCACTGTCCCTAATCGTGCAAGAAAAATTCAATTGACTTGTTGAAATATTGCAATCACCCTTATCCAAAAACGAAATTTAAATCAACTTTTTAGCAGTAACACACTCACATTTTTCATAAAACAAACAAATTTTTTTCTGGAATCTACTCTCTGAAACCTAAAACTAATTTTAAAAAAACATCTTTCTACGCATCAACTGTCCCTAATCGTGCAAGAACATTTCAATTGACTTGTTGAAATATTGCAATCACCCTTATTCAAAAACAAAATTTAAATCAACTTTTTAGCAGTAACACACTCACATTTTTCATAAAATAAACACTTTTTTTCAGGAATCTACTCTCTGAAACCTAAAACTAATTTTTAAAAAACATCTTTCTAGGCATCCACTGTCCCTAATCATGCAAGAAAATTTAAATTGACTTGTTGAAATATTGCAATCACCCTTATCCAAAAACAAAATTTAAATCAACTTTTTTGCAGTAACACACTCACATTTTTCATAAAACAAACACATTTTTTTCAGGAATCTACTCTCTGGAACCTAAAACTAATTAAAAAAAAACATCTTTCTAGGCATCCACTGTCCCTAATCTTGCAAGAAAATTTCAATTGACTTGTTGAAATATTGCAATCACCCTTATCCAAAAACGAAATTTAAATCAACTTTTTAGCAGTAACTTACTCACATTTTTCATGAAACAAACACATTTTTTTCAGGAATCAACTCTCTGGAACCTAAAACAAATATAAAAAAAACATCTTTCTATGTATCCACTCTCCCTAATCGTGCAAGAAAATTTCAATTAACTAGTTGAAATAATGCAATCACGCCTATCCTGAAGCTAAATTTAAATAAACTTTTTAGCAGTAACACACTCACATTTTCCATAAAACAAACACATTTTTTTCAGGAATCTACTCTCTGAAACCTAAAACTAATTTTAAAAAAACATCTTTCTAGGCATCCACTGCCCCTAATCGTGCAAGAAAATTTCAATTGACTTGTTGAAATATTGCAATCACCCTTATCCAAAAACGAAATTTAAATCAACTTTTTAGCAGTAACACACTCACATTTTTCATAAAACAAACAATTTTTTTTCAGGAATCTACTCTCTGAAACCTAAAACTAATTTTAAAAAAACATCTTTCTAGGCATCAACTGTCCCTAATCGTGCAAGAACATTTCAATTGACTTGTTGAAATATTGCAATGACCCTTATTCAAAAACGAAATTTAAATCAACTTTTTAGCAGTAACACACTCACATTTTTCATAAAACAAACACATTTTTTTCAGGAATCTACTCTCTGAAACCTAAAACTAATTAAAAAAAACATCTTTCTAGGCAACCACTGTCCCTAATCTTGCAAGAAAATTTCAATTGACTTGTTGAAATATTGCAATCACCCTTATCCAAAAACGAAGTTTAAATCAACTTTTTAGCAGTAACTTACTCACATTTTTCATAAAACAAACACATTTTTTTCAGGAATCTACTCTCTGGAACCTAAAACTAATTAAAAAAAAAACATCTTTCTAGGCATCCACTGTCCCTAATCTTGCAAGAAAATTTCAATTGACTTGTTGAAATATTGCAATCACCCTTATCCAAAAACGAAATTTAAATCAACTTTTTAGCAGTAACTTACTCACATTTTTCATGAAACAAACACATTTTTTTCAGGAATCAACTCTCTGGAACCTAAAACAAATATTAAAAAAACATATTTCTATGTATCCACTCTCCCTAATCGTGCAAGAAAATTTCAATTAACTAGTTGAAATAATGCAATCACGCCTATCCTGAAGCTAAATTTAAATAAACTTTTTAGCAGTAACACACTCACATTTTTCATAAAACAAACACATTTTTTTCAGGAATCAACTCTCTGGAACCTAAAACAAATATAAAAAAACATCTTTCTAGGCATCCACTCTCCCTAATCGTGCAAGAAAATTTCAATTAACTTGTTGAAATGATGCATTCACGCTTATCCTGAAACTAAATTTAAATCAACTTTTTTGCAGTAACACACTCACATTTTTCATGAAACAAATAATTTTTTTTTTCAGGAATCCACTCTCTGGAACCTATAACGAATTTGTAAAAAACATCTTTCTAGGCATCCACTCTCCCTAATCTTGCAAGAAAATTTCAATTAACTTGTTGAAATATTGCAATCACCCTTATCCAAAACGATTTTTAAATCAACTTTTTTGCAGTAACACACTCACATTTTTCATAAAACAAACACATTTTTTTCAGGAATCTACTATCTGAAACCTAAAACTAATTTTAAAAAAACATCTTTCTAGGCATCCACTGTCCCTAATCCTGCAAGAAAAATTCAATTGACTTGTTGAAATATTGCAATCACCCTTATCCAAAAACGAAATTTAAATCAACTTTTTAGCAGTAACACACTCACATTTTTCATAAAACAAACACATTTTTTTCAGGAATCTACTCTCTGAAACCTAAAACTAATTTTAAAAAAACATCTTTCTAGGCATCCACTGCCCCTAATCGTGCAAGAAAATTTCAATTGACTTGTTGAAATATTGCAATCACCCTTATCCAAAAACGAAATTTAAATCAACCTTTTAGCAGTAACACACTCACATTTTTCATAAAACAAACACATTTTTTTCAGGAATCTACTCTCTGAAACCTAAAACTAATTTTAAAAAAACATCTTTCTAGGCATCAACTGTCCCTAATCGTGCAAGAACATTTCAATTGACTTGTTGAAATATTGCAATGACCCTTATTCAAAAACGAAATTTAAATCAACTTTTTAGCAGTAACACACTCACATTTTTAATAAAACAAACACATTTTTTTCAGGAATCTACTCTCTGAAACCTAAAACTAATTAAAAGAAACATCTTTCTAGGCATCCACTGTCCCTAATTGTGCAAGAAAATTTCAATTGACTTGTTGAAATATTGCAATGACCCTTATTCAAAAACGAAATTTAAATCAACTTTTTAGCAGTAACACACTCACATTTTTCATAAAACAAACACATTTTTTTCAGGAATCTACTCTCTGAAACCTAAAACTAATTTAAAAAAAACATCTTTCTAGGCATCCACTCTCCCTAACCTTGCAAGAAAATTTCAATTAACTTGTTGAAATATTGCAATCACCCTTATCCAAAAACGAAATTTGAATCAACTTTTTAGCAGTAACACACTCACATTTTTCATAAAGCAAACACATTTTTTTCAGGAATCTACTCTCTGAAACCTAAAACTAATTTAAAAAAAACATCTTTCTAGGCATCAACTGTCCCTAATCGTGCAAAAACATTTCAATTGACTTGTTGAAATATTGCAATCACCCTTATTCAAAAACAAAATTTAAATCAACTTTTTAGCAGTAACACACTCACATTTTTCATAAAATAAACACATTTTTTTAAGGAATCTACTCTCTGAAACCTAAAACTAATTTTTAAAAAACATCTTTCTAGGCATCCACTGTCCCTAATCATGCAAGAAAATTTAAATTGACTTGTTGAAATATTGCAATCACCCTTATCCAAAAACGAAATTTAAATCAACTTTTTTGCAGTAACACACTCACATTTTTTATAAAACAAATACATTTTTGTCAGGAATCTACTCTCTGGAACCTAAAAGTAATTTAAAAAAAACATCTTTCTAGGCATCCACTGTCCCTAATCTTGCAAGAAAATTTCAATTGACTTGTTGAAATATTGCAATCACCCTTATCCAAAAACGAAATTTAAATCAACTTTTTAGCAGTAACTTACTCACATTTTTCATGAAACAAACACATTTTTTTCAGGAATCAACTCTCAGGAACCTAAAACAAATATAAAAAAAACATCATTCTATGTATCCACTCTCCCTAATCGTGCAAGAAAATTTCAATTAACTAGTTAAAATAATGCAATCACACCTATCCTGAAGCTAAATTTAAATAAACTTTTTAGCAGTAACACACTCACATTTTTCATAAAACAAACACATTTTTTTCAGGAATCTACTCTCTGAAACCTAAACTAATTTAAAAAAAACATCTTTCTAGGCATCCACTGTCCCTAATCGTGCAAGAAAATTTCAATTGACTTGTTGAAATATTGCAATCACCCTTATCCAAAAACGAAATTTAAATCAACTTTTTAGCAGTAACACACTTACATTTTTCATAAAACAAACACATTTTTTTCAGGAATCTACTCTCTGAAACCTAAAACTAATTTTAAAAAAACATCTTTCTAGGCATCCACTGTCCCTAATCGTGCAAGAAAATGTCAATTGACTTGTTGAAATATTGCAATCACCCTTATTCAAAAACAAAATTTAAATCAAATTTTTAGCAGTAACACACTCACATTTTTCATAAAACAAACACATTTTTTTCAGGAATCTACTCTCTGGAACCTAAAACTAATTTAAAAAAAACATCTTTCTAGGCATCCACTGTCCCTAATCGTGCAAGAAAATTTCAATTGACTTGTTGAAATATTGCAATCACCCTTATCCAAAAACGAAATTTAAATCAACTTTTTAGCAGTAACACACTCACATTTTTCATAAAACAAACACATTTTTTCAGGAATCTACTCTCTGAAACCTAAAACTAATTTTAAAAAAACATCTTGCTAGGCATCCACTGTCCCTAATCGTGCAAGAAAATTTCAATTGACTTGTTGAAATATTGCAATCACCCTTATTCAAAAACGATATTTAATTCAACTTTTTTGCAGTAACACACTCACATTTTTCATAAAACAAACACATGTTTTTTCAAGAATCTATTCTCTGAAACCTAAAACTAATTTTAAAAAAACATCTTTCTAGGCATCCACTGTCCCTAATCGTGCAAGAAAATTTCAATTGACTTGTTGAAATGATGCATTCACGCCTATCCTGAAACTAAATTAAAATCAAATTTTTTGCAGTAACACACTCACATTTTTCATAAAACAAACAATAATTTTTTCAGGAATCCACTCTCTGGAACATAAAACTAATTAAAAAAAAACATCTTTCTAGGCATCCACTGTCCCTAATCGTGCAAGAAAATTTCAATTGACTCGTTGAAATATTGCAATCACCCTTATCCAAAAACGAAATTTAAATCAACTTTTTAGCAGTAAAATACTCACATTTTTCATAAAACAAACACATTTTTTTCAGGAATATACTCTCTGGAACCTAAAACTAATTTTAAAAAAACATCTTTCTAGGCATCCACTGTCCCTAATCGTGGAAGAAAATTTCAATTGACTTGTTGAAATATTGCAATCACCCTTATCCAAAAACGAAATTTAAATCAACTTTTTAGCAGTAACATACTCACATTTTTCATAAAACAAACACATTTTTTTCAGGAATCTACTCTCTGGAACCTAAAACTAATTTTAAAAAAACATCTTTCTAGGCATCCACTGTCCCTAATCGTGCAAGAAAATGTCAATTGACTTGTTGAAATATTGCAATCACCCTTATCCAAAAACGAAATTTAAATCAACTTTTTAGCAGTAACACACTCACATTTTTTATAAAACAAACACATTTTTTTCAGGAATCTACTCTCTGAAACCTAAAACTAATTTTAAAAAAAACATCTTTCTAGGCATCCACTGTCCCTAATCGTGCAAGAAAATTTCAATTGACTTGTTGAAATATAGCAATCACCCTTATTCAAAAACGAAATTTAAATCAACTTTTTAGCAGTAACACACTCACATTTTTCATAAAACAAACACATTTTTTTCAGGAATCTACTCTCTGAAACCTAAAACTAATAAAAAAAAAATATCTTTCTAGGCATCCACTCTCCCTAATCTTCCAAGAAAATTTCAATTAACTTATTGAAATATTGCAATCACCCTTATCCAAAAACGATATTTAAATCAACTTTTTTGCAGTAACACACTCACATTTTTCATAAAACAAACACATTTTTTCAGGAATCTACTCTCTGAAACCTAAAACTAATTTTAAAAAAACATCTTTCTAGGCATCCACTGTCCCTAATCTTGCAAGAAAATTTCAATTGACTTGTTGAAATATTGCAATCACCCTTATCCAAAAACGAAATTTAAATCAACTTTTTAGCAGTAACACACTCACATTTTTCATGAAACAAACACATTTTTTTCAGGAATCAACTCTCTGGAACCTAAAACAAATATAAAAAAACATCTTTCTATGTATCCACTCTCCCTAATCGTGCAAGAAAATTTCAATTAACTAGTTGAAATAATGCAATCACGCCTATCCTGAAGCTAAATTTAAATAAACTTTTTAGCAGTAACACACTCACATTTTTCATAAAACAAACAAATTTTTTTCAGGAATCAACTCTCTGGAACCTAAAACAAATATAAAAAAACATCTTTCTAGGCATCCACTCTCCCTAATCGTGCAAGAAAATTTCAATTAACTTGTTGAAATGATGCATTCACGCTTATCCTGAAACTAAATTTAAATCAACTTTTTTGCAGTAACACACTCACATTTTTCATGAAACAAATACATTTTTTTTTCAGGAATCCACTCTCTGGAACCTATAACGAATTTGTAAAAAACATCTTTCTAGGCATCCACTCTCCCTAATCTTGCAAGAAAATTTCAATTAACTTGTTGAAATATTGCAATCACCCTTATCCAAAACGATTTTTAAATCAACTTTTTTGCAGTAACACACTCACATTTTTCATAAAACAAACACATTTTTTTCAGGAATCTACTATCTGAAACCTAAAACTAATTTTAAAAAAACATCTTTCTAGGCATCCACTGTCCCTAATCGTGCAAGAAAAATTCAATTGACTTGTTGAAATATTGCAATGACCCTTATCCAAAAACGAAATTTAAATCAACTTTTTAGCAGTAACACACTCACATTTTTCATAAAACAAACACATTTTTTTCTGGAATCTACTCTCTGAAACCTAAAACTAATTTAAAAAAAAACATCTTTCTAGGCATCAACTGTCCCTAATCGTGCAAGAACATTTCAATTGACTTGTTGAAATATTGCAATCACCCTTATTCAAAAACAAAATTTAAATCAACTTTTTAGCAGTAACACACTCACATTTTTCATAAAATAAACACTTTTTTTCAGGAATCTACTCTCTGAAACCTAAAACTAATTTTTAAAAAACATCTTTCTAGGCATCCACTGTCCCTAATCATGCAAGAAAATTTAAATTGACTTGTTGAAATATTGCAATCACCCTTATCCAAAAACAAAATTTAAATCAACTTTTTTGCAGTAACACACTCACATTTTTCATAAAACAAACACATTTTTTTCAGGAATCTACTCTCTGGAACCTAAAACTAATTTAAAAAAAAATCTTTCTAGGCATCCACTGTCCCTAATCTTGCAAGAAAATTTCAATTGACTTGTTGAAATATTGCAATCACCCTTATCCAAAAACGAAATTTAAATCAACTTTTTAGCAGTAACTTACTCACATTTTTCATGAAACAAACACATTTTTTTCAGGAATCAACTCTCTGGAACCTAAAACAAATATAAAAAAACATCTTTCTATGTATCCACTCTCCCTAATCGTGCAAGAAAATTTCAATTAACTAGTTGAAATAATGCAATCACGCCTATCCTGAAGCTAAATTTAAATAAACTTTTTAGCAGTAACACACTCACATTTTCCATAAAACAAACACATTTTTTTCAGGAATCTACTCTCTGAAACCTAAAACTAATTTTAAAAAAACATCTTTCTAGGCATCCACTGCCCCTAATCGTGCAAGAAAATGTCAATTGACTTGTTGAAATATTGCAATCACCCTTATCCAAAAACGAAATTTAAATCAACTTTTTAGCAGTAACACACTCACATTTTTCATAAAACAAACACATTTTTTTCAGGAATCTACTCTCTGAAACCTAAAACTAATTGAAAAAAACATCTTTCTAGGCAACCACTGTCCCTAATCTTGCAAGAAAATTTCAATTGACTTGTTGAAATATTGCAATCACCCTTATCCAAAAACGAAGTTTAAATCAACTTTTTAGCAGTAACTTACTCACATTTTTCATAAAACAAACACATTTTTTTCAGGAATCTACTCTCTGGAACCTAAAACTAATTAAAAAAAAACATCTTTCTAGGCATCCACTGTCCCTAATCTTGCAAGAAAATTTCAATTGACTTGTTGAAATATTGCAATCACCCTTATCCAAAAACGAAATTTAAATCAACTTTTTAGCAGTAACTTACTCACATTTTTCATGAAACAAACACATTTTTTTCAGGAATCAACTCTCTGGAACCTAAAACAAATATTAAAAAAACATATTTCTATGTATCCACTCTCCCTAATCGTGCAAGAAAATTTCAATTGACTTGTTGAAATATTGCAATCACCCTTATCCAAAAACGAAATTTAAATCAACCTTTTAGCAGTAACACACTCACATTTTTCATAAAACAAACACATTTTTTTCAGGAATCTACTCTCTGAAACCTAAAACTAATTTTAAAAAACATCTTTCTAGGCATCAACTGTCCCTAATTGTGCAAGAACATTTCAATTGACTTGTTGAAATATTGCAATGACCCTTATTCAAAAACGAAATTTAAATCAACTTTTTAGCAGTAACACACTCACATTTTTAATAAAACAAACACATTTTTTTCAGGAATCTACTCTCTGAAACCTAAAACTAATTAAAAAAAACATCTTTCTAGGCATCCACTGTCCCTAATTGTGCAAGAAAATTTCAATTGACTTGTTGAAATATTGCAATGACCCTTATTCAAAAACGAAATTTAAATCAACTTTTTAGCAGTAACACACTCACATTTTTCATAAAACAAACACATTTTTTTCAGGAATCTACTCTCTGAAACCTAAAACTAATTTTAAAAAAACATCTTTCTAGGCATCCACTCTCCCTAACCTTGCAAGAAAATTTCAATTAACTTGTTGAAATATTGCAATCACCCTTATCCAAAAACGAAATTTGAATCAACTTTTTAGCAGTAACACACTCACATTTTTCATAAAGCAAACACATTTTTTTCAGGAATCTACTCTCTGAAACCTAAAACTAATTTAAAAAAAACATCTTTCTAGGCTTTCAACTGTCCCTAATCGTGCAAAAACATTTCAATTGACTTGTTGAAATATTGCAATCACCCTTATTCAAAAACAAAATTTAAATCAACTTTTTAGCAGTAACACACTCACATTTTTCATAAAATAAACACATTTTTTTAAGGAATCTACTCTCTGAAACCTAAAACTAATTTTTAAAAAACATCTTTCTAGGCATCCACTGTCCCTAATCATGCAAGAAAATTTAAATTGACTTGTTGAAATATTGCAATCACCCTTATCCAAAAACGAAATTTAAATCAACTTTTTTGCAGTAACACACTCACATTTTTTATAAAACAAATACATTTTTGTCAGGAATCTACTCTCTGGAACCTAAAAGTAATTTAAAAAAAACATCTTTCTAGGCATCCACTGTCCCTAATCTTGCAAGAAAATTTCAATTGACTTGTTGAAATATTGCAATCACCCTTATCCAAAAACGAAATTTAAATCAACTTTTTAGCAGTAACTTACTCACATTTTTCATGAAACAAACACATTTTTTTCAGGAATCAACTCTCAGGAACCTAAAACAAATATAAAAAAAACATCATTCTATGTATCCACTCTCCCTAATCGTGCAAGAAAATTTCAATTAACTAGTTGAAATAATGCAATCACACCTATCCTGAAGCTAAATTTAAATAAACTTTTTAGCAGTAACACACTCACATTTTTCATAAAACAAACACATTTTTTTCAGGAATCTACTCTCTGAAACCTAAACTAATTTAAAAAAAACATCTTTCTAGGCATCCACTGTCCCTAATCGTGCAAGAAAATTTCAATTGACTTGTTGAAATATTGCAATCACCCTTATCCAAAAACGAAATTTAAATCAACTTTTTAGCAGTAACACACTTACATTTTTCATAAAACAAACACATTTTTTTCAGGAATCTACTATCTGAAACCTAAAACTAATTTTAAAAAAACATCTTTCTAGGCATCCACTGTCCCTAATCGTGCAAGAAAAATTCAATTGACTTGTTGAAATATTGCAATCACCCTTATCCAAAAACGAAATTTAAATCAACTTTTTAGCAGTAACACACTCACATTTTTCTTAAAACAAACACATTTTTTTCAGGAATCTACTCTCTGAAACCTAAAACTAATTTTAAAAAAACATCTTTCTAGGCATCCACTGTCCCTAATCGTGCAAGAAAATTTCAATTGACTTGTTGAAATATTGCAATCACCCTTATCCAAAAACGAAATTTAAATCAACTTTTTAGCAGTAACACACTCACATTTTTCATAAAACAAACACATTTTTTTCAGGAATCTACTCTCTGAAACCTAAAACTAATTTAAAAAAAACATCTTGCTAGGCATCCACTGTCCCTAATCGTGCAAGAAAATTTCAATTGACTTGTTGAAATATTGCAATCACCCTTATTCAAAAACGATATTTAATTCAACTTTTTTGCAGTAACACACTCACATTTTTCATAAAACAAACACATGTTTTTTCAGGAATCTATTCTCTGAAACCTAAAACTAATTTTAAAAAAACACCTTTCTAGGCATCCACTGTCCCTAATCGTGCAAGAAAATTTCAATTGACTTGTTGAAATGATGCATTCACGCCTATCCTGAAATTAAATTAAAATCAAATTTTTTGCAGTAACACACTCACATTTTTCATAAAACAAACAATAATTTTTTCAGGAATCCACTCTCTGGAACATAAAACTAATTAAAAAAAAACATCTTTCTAGGCATCCACTGTCCCTAACCGTGCAAGAAAATTTCAATTGACTTGTTGAAATATTGCAATCACCCTTATCCAAAAACGAAATTTAAATCAACTTTTTAGCAGTAACATACTCACATTTTTCATAAAACAAACACATTTTTTTCAGGAATATACTCTCTGGAACCTAAAACTAATTTTAAAAAAACATCTTTCTAGGCATCCACTGTCCCTAATCGTGGAAGAAAATTTCAATTGACTTGTTGAAATATTGCAATCACCCTTATCCAAAAACGAAATTTAAATCAACTTTTTAGCAGTAACATACTCACATTTTTCATAAAACAAACACATTTTTTTCAGGAATCTACTCTCTGGAACCTAAAACTAATTTTAAAAAAACATCTTTCTAGGCATCCACTGTCCCTAATCGTGCAAGAAAATGTCAATTGACTTGTTGAAATATTGCAATCACCCTTATCCAAAAACGAAATTTAAATCAACTTTTTAGCAGTAACACACTCACATTTTTTATAAAACAAACACATTTTTTTCAGGAATCTACTCTCTGAAACCTAAAACTAATTTTAAAAAAACATCTTTCTAGGCATCCACTGTCCCTAATCGTGCAAGAAAATTTCAATTGACTTGTTGAAATATAGCAATCACCCTTATTCAAAAACGAAATTTAAATCAACTTTTTAGCAGTAACACACTCACATTTTTCATAAAACAAACACATTTTTTTCAGGAATCTACTCTCTGAAACCTAAAACTAATTAAAAAAAATATCTTTCTAGGCATCCACTCTCCCTAATCTTCCAAGAAAATTTCAATTAACTTATTGAAATATTGCAATCACCCTTATCCAAAAACGATATTTAAATCAACTTTTTTGCAGTAACACACTCACATTTTTCATAAAACAAACACATTTTTTCAGGAATCTACTCTCTGAAACCTAAAACTAATTTTAAAAAAACATCTTTCTAGGCATCCACTGTCCCTAATCTTGCAAGAAAATTTCAATTGACTTGTTGAAATATTGCAATCACCCTTATCCAAAAACGAAATTTAAATCAACTTTTTAGCAGTAACACACTCACATTTTTCATGAAACAAACACATTTTTTTCAGGAATCAACTCTCTGGAACCTAAAACAAATATAAAAAAACATCTTTCTATGTATCCACTCTCCCTAATCGTGCAAGAAAATTTAAATTAACTAGTTGAAATAATGCAATCACGCCTATCCTGAAGCTAAATTTAAATAAACTTTTTAGCAGTAACACACTCACATTTTTCATAAAACAAACACATTTTTTTCAGGAATCAACTCTCTGGAACCTAAAACAAATATAAAAAAACATCTTTCTAGGCATCCACTCTCCCTAATCGTGCAAGAAAATTTCAATTAACTTGTTGAAATGATGCATTCACGCTTATCCTGAAACTAAATTTAAATCAACTTTTTTGCAGTAACACACTCACATTTTTCATGAAACAAATACATTTTTTTTTCAGGAATCCACCCTCTGGAACCTTTAACGAATTTGTAAAAAACATCTTTCTAGGCATCCACTGTCCCTAATCGTGCAAGAAAAATTCAATTGACTTGTTGAAATATTGCAATCACCCTTATCCAAAAACGAAATTTAAATCAACTTTTTAGCAGTAACACACTCACATTTTTCATAAAACAAACACATTTTTTTCTGGAATCTACTCTCTGAAACCTAAAACTAATTTAAAAAAAAACATCTTTCTAGGCATCAACTGTCCCTAATCGTGCAAGAACATTTCAATTGACTTGTTGAAATATTGCAATCACCCTTATTCAAAAACAAAATTTAAATCAACTTTTTAGCAGTAACACACTCACATTTTTCATAAAATAAACACTTTTTTTCAGGAATCTACTCTCTGAAACCTAAAACTAATTTTTAAAAAACATCTTTCTAGGCATCCACTGTCCCTAATCATGCAAGAAAATTTAAATTGACTTGTTGAAATATTGCAATCACCCTTATCCAAAAACAAAATTTAAATCAACTTTTTTGCAGTAACACACTCACATTTTTCATAAAACAAACACATTTTTTTCAGGAATCTACTCTCTGGAACCTAAAACTAATTAAAAAAAAACATCTTTCTAGGCATCCACTGTCCCTAATCTTGCAAGAAAATTTCAATTGACTTGTTGAAATATTGCAATCACCCTTATCCAAAAACGAAATTTAAATCAACTTTTTAGCAGTAACTTACTCACATTTTTCATGAAACAAACACATTTTTTTCAGGAATCAACTCTCTGGAACCTAAAACAAATATAAAAAAAACATCTTTCTATGTATCCACTCTCCCTAATCGTGCAAGAAAATTTCAATTAACTAGTTGAAATAATGCAATCACGCCTATCCTGAAGCTAAATTTAAATAAACTTTTTAGCAGTAACACACTCACATTTTCCATAAAACAAACACATTTTTTTCAGGAATCTACTCTCTGAAACCTAAAACTAATTTTAAAAAAACATCTTTCTAGGCATCCACTGCCCCTAATCGTGCAAGAAAATGTCAATTGACTTGTTGAAATATTGCAATCACCCTTATCCAAAAACGAAATTTAAATCAACTTTTTAGCAGTAACACACTCACATTTTTCATAAAACAAACACATTTTTTTCAGGAATCTACTCTCTGAAACCTAAAACTAATTTTAAAAAAACATCTTTCTAGGCATCAACTGTCCCTAATCGTGCAAGCTTGTAAGAGATGGGAGGTGCACAGCTTAGGTACTGATAAGTTCCGTGGTTAGGTGTGTATGAAGTTCAGGGTGCTCTCTAGGGTAGTGCAAACCGTCACTGCACCGGATTAGATAGACTCAGTTGTGTATACAGAAGGACTTCTGATACATCCCCTCGTGAGGCACACCATTGGCGTTCACAAACAAATGATTCGCAAGTTGGGGTTGAATGAGTTTCAAAGTTTTTCAACGTTTTATTGACGTATAGTTCATGCTGATATTCACATCATATCAGTTACGATGTGAGTACATTGGATTGATGTCAAACATATTCCCAAGTTATTCCCGATGCATTTCGGGCGGGAAAGCCCTTGATCACGGAATCTGAAGAGGAAGAAAAACGGGGCGCGGTAAGTCGCTATAGTGGTGAAAATTAAGTTAAAAAAGCTGGGTGGACTACTTAACGTGGACTAGGTGGAGGGTTGTGCTCTATCACGTTCTTGGGTGCATAGGTGTGACGGATTTAACAAGTGAGGGGAGGGTGGTGTGGGATTCTAACGCGTGTGCGTAATACAGCGCATATGGCGTATGTCGATAGTAAAGTTAACGTTAACGAAGTCAAAGGTCGGATGACTTACTTGGTGCTACGAGTAGCGTGCCTGGTGGTTTACTCCATTCGCGGGTCGGTGACAAAGATGTGAGTAAGTTGCTGGTATTCATGCAGTGCCTAACGGGCGCGTTTGCGTGATGATGGAAATAAAAAAGGGACCGGGTGTTTAAAGAGTAAGGTGAAGGGTTATGAAGTGGCGGCCATTTATAAACGGTAACGAAATGTTAGTGAAAAGGGTGAAGACATAGTGGAGCAATGTAAACAGGGTACACAGTATGACTAAATGGTAAATACAGTTACAAATAACAACTGAATTCGCTGCGGTCATGTGCACCTCCCATCTCTTACAAGTTTGTCAATTCCTTTTTCCGCCACAGGAAGGTAGCACGCATTCAAAATGCAATTTGAAGAAATAAGCAAAAGTACAGAAGCTCGAGCACATACACTCGCCTATGATGAATCTGAAAGAGACCGTATCTACTCACTGATCGAGGAAGAAACCAACACCTCCACTACCAGCCGGAACAAGGAGCAATGTATAAAACAGCTATTGTATTTGTCTAAACGCCACATTAACCAGAAGCTCCACGCGAGCACATTACTGCGATACCATCGGGCACTAAGAATCCCACGCGGTCTGAGAATTGCCCTAAAGCCCTCCTTATGCAAAAATTCCAAGACCTTTATTGAAAAATGGAACGGCATATTAAATAAATGCAGCCTTGACTTAATATTGCTGATAGTCGAAGAACTTGCTGGCATTTTAAAAGATCTAGAAATTGAAATTAAGGTGATTGACAGTGAACTGAAGAATTTACTCACCCCAGAAGAACTTACTTCCTCATTAGACGAAATCAAAAACATCTTGGATAAACATCAAAAGGAAATCAATGATCGTAAAGTCAGAAAGTTCCGCCGGGACACGCTTGATTATAAGCTCGATGAGGTATATTCGTGGGCTGACATATACGCCCAACGACGACGTAACCGTCCACCGAAAGCACAAACTGACACATCATCTTCAGATACGGATTCATCGGACAGAACTTCTAAATCCGTCACACCTATGCACCCAAGAACGTGATAGAGCACAACCCTCCACCTAGTCCACGTTAAGTAGTCCACCCCCCTTTTTTAACTTAATTTTCACCACTATAGCGACTTACCGCGCCCCGTTTTTCTTCCTCTTCAGATTCCGTGATCAAGGGCTTTCCCGCCCGAAATGCATCGGGAATAACTTGGGAATATGTTTGACATCAATCCAATGTACTCACATCGTAACTGATATGATGTGAATATCAGCATGAACTATACGTCAATAAAACGTTGAAAAACTTTGAAACTCATTCAACCCCAACTTGCGAATCATTTGTTTGTGAACGCCAATGGTGTGCCTAATCGTGCAAGAACATTTCAATTGACTTGTTGAAATATTGCAATGACCCTTATTCAAAAACGAAATTTAAATCAACTTTTTAGCAGTAACACACTCACATTTTTCATAAAACAAACACATTTTTTTCAGGAATCTACTCTCTAAAACCTAAAACTAATTGAAAAAAACATCTTTCTAGGCAACCACTGTCCCTAATCTTGCAAGAAAATTTCAATTGACTTGTTGAAATATTGCAATCACCCTTATCCAAAAACGAAGTTTAAATCAACTTTTTAGCAGTAACTTACTCACATTTTTCATAAAACAAACACATTTTTTTCAGGAATCTACTCTCTGGAACCTAAAACTAATTAAAAAAAAAACATCTTTCTAGGCATCCACTGTCCCTAATCTTGCAAGAAAATTTCAATTGACTTGTTGAAATATTGCAATCACCCTTATCCAAAAACGAAATGTAAATCAACTTTTTAGCAGTAACACACTCACATTTTTCATAAAACAAACACATTTTTTTCAGGAATCTACTCTCTGAAACCTAAAACTAATTTTAAAAAAACATCTTTCTAGGCATCCACTGTCCCTAATCGTGCAAGAAAATTTCAATTGACTTGTTGAAATATTGCAATGACCCTTATTCAAAAACGAAATTTAAATCAACTTTTTAGCAGTAACACACTCACATTTTTCATAAAACAAACACATTTTTTTCAGGAATCTACTCTCTGAAACCTAAAACTAATTTTAAAAAAACATCTTGCTAGGCATCCACTGTCCCTAATCGTGCAAGAAAATTTCAATTGACTTGTTGAAATATTGCAATCACCCTTATTCAAAAACGATATATAATTCAACTTTTTTGCAGTAACACACTCACATTTTTCTTAAAACAAACACATGTTTTTTCAGGAATCTATTCTCTGAAACCTAAAACTAATTTTAAAAAAACATCTTTCTAGGCATCCACTGTCCCTAAT
The DNA here is from genome assembly GCF_964263255.1 of Lissotriton vulgaris. NCBI lineage: Eukaryota > Metazoa > Chordata > Amphibia > Caudata > Salamandridae > Lissotriton > Lissotriton vulgaris. Next base: position 243,205,763 of record NC_141688.1, on the reverse strand, counting down.
CGTGCAAGAAAATTTCAATTGACTTGTTGAAATGATGCATTCACGCCTATCCTGAAACTAAATTAAAATCAAATTTTTTGCAGTAACACACTCACATTTTTCATAAAACAAACAATAAGTTTTTTCAGGAATCCACTCTCTGGAACCTTAAACTAATTAAAAAAAAAACATCTTTCTAGGCATCCACTGTCCCTAATCGTGCAAGAAAATTTCAATTGACTTGTTGAAATATTGCAATCACCCTTATCCAAAAACGAAATTTAAATCAACTTTTTAGCAGTAACATACTCACATTTTTCATAAAACAAACACATTTTTTTCAGGAATATACTCTCTGGAACCTAAAACTAATTTTAAAAAAACATCTTTCTAGGCATCCACTGTACCTAATCGTGGAAGAAAATTTCAATTGACTTGTTGAAATATTGCAATCACTCTTATCCAAAAACGAAATTTAAATCAACTTTTTAGCAGTAACATACTCACATTTTTCATAAAACAAACACATTTTTTTCAGGAATCTACTCTCTGGAACCTAAAACTAATTTTAAAAAAACATCTTTCTAGGCATCCACTGTCCCTAATCGTGCAAGAAAATTTCAATTGACTTGTTGAAATATTGCAATCACCCTTATCCAAAAACGAAATTTAAATCAACTTTTTAGCAGTAACACACTCACATTTTTTATAAAACAAACACATTTTTTTCAGGAATCTACTCTCTGAAACCTAAAACTAATTTTAAAAAAACATCTTTCTAGGCATCCACTGTCCCTAATCGTGCAAGAAAATTTCAATTGACTTGTTGAAATATTGCAATCACCCTTATTCAAAAACGAAATTTAAATCAACTTTTTAGCAGTAACACACTCACATTTTTCATAAAACAAACACATTTTTTTCAGGAATCTACTCTCTGAAACCTAAAACTAATTTAAAAAACAACATCTTTCTAGGCATCCACTGTCCCTTATTGTGCAAGAAAATTTCAATTGACTTGTTGAAATATTGCAATCACCCTTATTCAAAAACGAAATTTAAATCAACTTTTTAGCAGTAACAAACTCACATTTTTCATAAAACAAACACATTTTTTTCAGGAATCTACTCTCTGAAACCTAAAACTAATTTAAAAAAAAACATCTTTCTAGGCATCCACTCTCCCTAATCTTCCAAGAAAATTTCAATTAACTTATTGAAATATTGCAATCACCCTTATCCAAAAACAATATTTAAATCAACTTTTTTGCAGTAACACACTCACATTTTTCATAAAACAAACCCATTTTTTTTCCGGAATCTACTCTCTGAAACCTAAAACTAATTTTAAAAAAACATCTTTCTAGGCATCCACTGTCCCTAATCGTGCAAGAAAATTTCAATTGACTTGTTCAAATATTGCAATCACCCTTATCCAAAAACGAAATTTAAATCAACTTTTTAGCAGTAACACACTCACATTTTGCATAAAACAAACACATTTTTTCAGGAATCAACTCTCTGGAACCTAAAACAAATATAAAAAAACATCTTTCTATGCATCCACTCTCCCTAATTGTGCAAGAAAATTTCAATTAACTAGTTGAAATAATGCAATCATGCCTATCCTGAAGCTAAATTTAAATAAACTTTTTAGCAGTAACACACTCACATTTTTCATAAAACAAACACATTTTTTCAGGAATCAACTCTCTGGAACCTAAAACAAATATAAAAAAAAACATCTTTCTATGCATCCACTCTCCCTAATCGTGCAAGAAAATTTCAATTAACTTGTTGAAATGATGCATTCACGCTTATCCTGAAACTAAATTTAAATCAACTTTTTTGTAGTAACACACTCACATTTTTCATGAAACAAATAATTTTTTTTTCAGGAATCCACTCTCTGGAACCTGTAACGAATTTGTAAAAAACATCTTTCTAGGCATCCACTCTCCCTAATCTTGCAAGAAAATTTCAATTAACTTGTTGAAATATTGCAATCACCCTTATCGAAAAACGATATTTAAATCAACTTTTTTGCAGTAACACACACACATTTTTCTTAAAACAAACACATTTTTTTCAGGAATCTACTCTCTGAAACCTAAAACTAATTTTAAAAAAACATCTTTCTAGGCATCCACTGTCCCTAATCGTGCAAGAAAATTTCAATTGACTTGTTGAAATATTGCAATCATCCTTATCCAAAAACGAAATTTAAATCAACTTTTTAGCAGTAACACACTCACATTTTTCATAAAACAAACACATTTTTTTCAGGAATCTACTCTCTGAAACCTAAAACTAATTTTAAAAAAAAATCTTTCTAGGCATCCACTGTCCCTAATCGTGCAAGAAAATTTCAATTGAATTGTTGAAATATTGCAATCACCCTTATTCAAAAACAAAATTTAAATCAACTTTTTAGCAGTAACACACTCACATTTTTCATAAAACAAACACATTTTTTTCAGGAATCTACTCTCTGAAACCTAAAACTAATTTTAAAAAACACATCTTTCTAGGCATCCACTGTCCCTAATCGTGCAAGAAAATTTCAATTAACTAGTTGAAATAATGCAATCATGCCCATCCTGAAGCTAAATTTAAATAACTTTTTTAGCAGTAACAAACTCACATTTTTCATAAAACAAACACATTTTTTCAGGAATCAACTCTCTGGAACCTAAAACAAATATAAAAAAAAATCTTTCTATGCATCCACTCTCCCTAATCGTGCAAGAAAATTTCAATTAACTAGTTGAAATAATGCAATCATGCCCATCCTGAAGCTAAATTTAAATAAACTTTTTAGCAGTAACACACTCACATTTTTCATAAAACAAACACATTTTTTCAGGAATCTACTCTCTGAAACCTAAAACTAATTTAAAAAAAAACATCTTTCTATGCATCCACTCTCCCTAATCGTGCAAGAAAATTTCAATTAACTTGTTGAAATGATGCATTCACGCTTATCCTGAAACTAAATTTAAATCAACTTTTTTGTAGTAACACACTCACATTTTTCATGAAACAAATAATTTTTTTTTTCAGGAATCCACTCTCTGGAACCTATAACGAATTTGTAAAAAACATTTTTCTAGGCATCCACTCTCCCTAATCTTGCAAGAAAATTTCAATTAACTTGTTGAAATATTGCAATCACCCTTATCCAAAAACGAAATTTAAATCAACTTTTTAGCAGTAACACACTCACATTTTTCATAAAACAAACAAATTTTTTTCAGGAATCTACTCTCTGAAACCTAAAACTAATTTAAAAAAAAAATCTTTCTAGGCATCCACTGTCCCTAATCGAGCAAGAAAATTTCAATTGAATTGTTGAAATATTGCAATCACCCTTATTCAAAAACAAAATTTAAATCAACTTTTTAGCAGTAACACACTCACATTTTTCATAAAACAAACACATTTTTTTCAGGAATCTACTCTCTGAAACCTAAAACTAATTTTAAAAAAACATCTTTCTAGGCATCCACTGTCCCTAATCGTGCAAGAAAATTTCAATTAACTAGTTGAAATAATGCAATCACCCTTATCCAAAAACGAAATTTAAATCAACTTTTTAGCAGTAACACACTCACATTTTTTATAAAACAAACACATTTTTTTCAGGAATCTACTCTCTGAAACCTAAAACTAATTTTTAAAAAACATCTTTCTAGGCATCCACTGTCCCTAATCATGCAAGAAAATTTAAATTGACTTGTTGAAATATTGCAATCACCCTTATCCAAAAACAAAATTTAAATCAACTTTTTTGCAGTAACACACTCACATTTTTCATAAAACAAACACATTTTTTTCAGGAATCTACTCTCTGGAACCTAAAACTAATTAAAAAAAAACATCTTTCTAGGCATCCACTGTCCCTAATCTTGCAAGAAAATTTCAATTGACTTGTTGAAATATTGCAATCACCCTTATCCAAAAACGAAATTTAAATCAACTTTTTAGCAGTAACTTACTCACATTTTTCATGAAACAAACACATTTTTTTCAGGAATCAACTCTCTGGAACCTAAAACAAATATAAAAAAAACATCTTTCTATGTATCCACTCTCCCTAATCGTGCAAGAAAATTTCAATTAACTAGTTGAAATAATGCAATCACGCCTATCCTGAAGCTAAATTTAAATAAACTTTTTAGCAGTAACACACTCACATTTTCCATAAAACAAACAAATTTTTTTCAGGAATCTACTCTCTGAAACCTAAAACTAATTTTAAAAAAACATCTTTCTAGGCATCCACTGCCCCTAATCGTGCAAGAAAATGTCAATTGACTTGTTGAAATATTGCAATCACCCTTATCCAAAAACGAAATTTAAATCAACTTTTTAGCAGTAACACACTCACATTTTTCATAAAACAAACACATTTTTTTCAGGAATCTACTCTCTAAAACCTAAAACTAATTGAAAAAAACATCTTTCTAGGCAACCACTGTCCCTAATCTTGCAAGAAAATTTCAATTGACTTGTTGAAATATTGCAATCACCCTTATCCAAAAACGAAGTTTAAATCAACTTTTTAGCAGTAACTTACTCACATTTTTCATAAAACAAACACATTTTTTTCAGGAATCTACTCTCTGGAACCTAAAACTAATTAAAAAAAACATCTTTCTAGGCATCCACTGTCCCTAATCTTGCAAGAAAATTTCAATTGACTTGTTGAAATATTGCAATCACCCTTATCCAAAAACGAAATGTAAATCAACTTTTTAGCAGTAACACACTCACATTTTTCATAAAACAAACAAATTTTTTTCAGGAATCTACTCTCTGAAACCTAAAACTAATTTTAAAAAAACATCTTTCTAGGCATCCACTGTCCCTAATCGTGCAAGAAAATTTCAATTGACTTGTTGAAATATTGCAATCACCCTTATTCAAAAACGATATTTAATTCAACTTTTTTGCAGTAACACACTCACATTTTTCATAAAACAAACACATGTTTTTTCAGGAATCTATTCTCTGAAACCTAAAACTAATTTTAAAAAAACATCTTTCTAGGCATCCACTGTCCCTAATCGTGCAAGAAAATTTCAATTGACTTGTTGAAATGATGCATTCACGCCTATCCTGAAACTAAATTAAAATCAAATTTTTTGCAGTAACACACTCACATTTTTCATAAAACAAACAATAATTTTTTCAGGAATCCACTCTCTGGAACCTAAAACTAATTAAAAAAAAACATCTTTCTAGGCATCCACTGTCCCTAATCGTGCAAGAAAATTTCAATTGACTTGTTGAAATATTGCAATCACCCTTATCCAAAAACGAAATTTAAATCAACTTTTTAGCAGTAACATACTCACATTTTTCATAAAACAAACACATTTTTTTCAGGAATATACTCTCTGGAACCTAAAACTAATTTTAAAAAAACATCTTTCTAGGCATCCACTGTACCTAATCGTGGAAGAAAATTTCAATTGACTTGTTGAAATATTGCAATCACCCTTATCCAAAAACGAAATTTAAATCAACTTTTTAGCAGTAACATACTCACATTTTTCATAAAACAAACACATTTTTTTCAGGAATCTACTCTCTGGAACCTAAAACTAATTTTAAAAAAACATCTTTCTAGGCATCCACTGTCCCTAATCGTGCAAGAAAATTTCAATTGACTTGTTGAAATATTGCAATCACCCTTATCCAAAAACGAAATTTAAATCAACTTTTTAGCAGTAACACACTCACATTTTTTATAAAACAAACACATTTTTTTCAGGAATCTACTCTCTGAAACCTAAAACTAATTTTAAAAAAACATCTTTCTAGGCATCCACTGTCCCTAATCGTGCAAGAAAATTTCAATTGACTTGTTGAAATATTGCAATCACCCTTATTCAAAAACGAAATTTAAATCAACTTTTTAGCAGTAACACACTCACATTTTTCATAAAACAAACACATTTTTTTCAGGAATCTACTCTCTGAAACCTAAAACTAATTTAAAAAACAACATCTTTCTAGGCATCCACTGTCCCTTATTGTGCAAGAAAATTTCAATTGACTTGTTGAAATATTGCAATCACCCTTATTCAAAAACGAAATTTAAATCAACTTTTTAGCAGTAACAAACTCACATTTTTCATAAAACAAACACATTTTTTTCAGGAATCTACTCTCTGAAACCTAAAACTAATTTAAAAAAAAACATCTTTCTAGGCATCCACTCTCCCTAATCTTCCAAGAAAATTTCAATTAACTTATTGAAATATTGCAATCACCCTTATCCAAAAACAATATTTAAATCAACTTTTTTGCAGTAACACACTCACATTTTTCATAAAACAAACCCATTTTTTTTCCGGAATCTACTCTCTGAAACCTAAAACTAATTTTAAAAAAACATCTTTCTAGGCATCCACTGTCCCTAATCGTGCAAGAAAATTTCAATTGACTTGTTCAAATATTGCAATCACCCTTATCCAAAAACGAAATTTAAATCAACTTTTTAGCAGTAACACACTCACATTTTGCATAAAACAAACACATTTTTTCAGGAATCAACTCTCTGGAACCTAAAACAAATATAAAAAAACATCTTTCTATGCATCCACTCTCCCTAATTGTGCAAGAAAATTTCAATTAACTAGTTGAAATAATGCAATCATGCCTATCCTGAAGCTAAATTTAAATAAACTTTTTAGCAGTAACACACTCACATTTTTCATAAAACAAACACATTTTTTCAGGAATCAACTCTCTGGAACCTAAAACAAATATAAAAAAAAACATCTTTCTATGCATCCACTCTCCCTAATCGTGCAAGAAAATTTCAATTAACTTGTTGAAATGATGCATTCACGCTTATCCTGAAACTAAATTTAAATCAACTTTTTTGTAGTAACACACTCACATTTTTCATGAAACAAATAATTTTTTTTTCAGGAATCCACTCTCTGGAACCTGTAACGAATTTGTAAAAAACATCTTTCTAGGCATCCACTCTCCCTAATCTTGCAAGAAAATTTCAATTAACTTGTTGAAATATTGCAATCACCCTTATCGAAAAACGATATTTAAATCAACTTTTTTGCAGTAACACACACACATTTTTCTTAAAACAAACACATTTTTTTCAGGAATCTACTCTCTGAAACCTAAAACTAATTTTAAAAAAACATCTTTCTAGGCATCCACTGTCCCTAATCGTGCAAGAAAATTTCAATTGACTTGTTGAAATATTGCAATCATCCTTATCCAAAAACGAAATTTAAATCAACTTTTTAGCAGTAACACACTCACATTTTTCATAAAACAAACACATTTTTTTCAGGAATCTACTCTCTGAAACCTAAAACTAATTTTAAAAAAAAATCTTTCTAGGCATCCACTGTCCCTAATCGTGCAAGAAAATTTCAATTGAATTGTTGAAATATTGCAATCACCCTTATTCAAAAACAAAATTTAAATCAACTTTTTAGCAGTAACACACTCACATTTTTCATAAAACAAACACATTTTTTTCAGGAATCTACTCTCTGAAACCTAAAACTAATTTTAAAAAACACATCTTTCTAGGCATCCACTGTCCCTAATCGTGCAAGAAAATTTCAATTAACTAGTTGAAATAATGCAATCATGCCCATCCTGAAGCTAAATTTAAATAACTTTTTTAGCAGTAACAAACTCACATTTTTCATAAAACAAACACATTTTTTCAGGAATCAACTCTCTGGAACCTAAAACAAATATAAAAAAAAATCTTTCTATGCATCCACTCTCCCTAATCGTGCAAGAAAATTTCAATTAACTAGTTGAAATAATGCAATCATGCCCATCCTGAAGCTAAATTTAAATAAACTTTTTAGCAGTAACACACTCACATTTTTCATAAAACAAACACATTTTTTCAGGAATCTACTCTCTGAAACCTAAAACTAATTTAAAAAAAAACATCTTTCTATGCATCCACTCTCCCTAATCGTGCAAGAAAATTTCAATTAACTTGTTGAAATGATGCATTCACGCTTATCCTGAAACTAAATTTAAATCAACTTTTTTGTAGTAACACACTCACATTTTTCATGAAACAAATAATTTTTTTTTTCAGGAATCCACTCTCTGGAACCTATAACGAATTTGTAAAAAACATTTTTCTAGGCATCCACTCTCCCTAATCTTGCAAGAAAATTTCAATTAACTTGTTGAAATATTGCAATCACCCTTATCCAAAAACGAAATTTAAATCAACTTTTTAGCAGTAACACACTCACATTTTTCATAAAACAAACAAATTTTTTTCAGGAATCTACTCTCTGAAACCTAAAACTAATTTAAAAAAAAAATCTTTCTAGGCATCCACTGTCCCTAATCGAGCAAGAAAATTTCAATTGAATTGTTGAAATATTGCAATCACCCTTATTCAAAAACAAAATTTAAATCAACTTTTTAGCAGTAACACACTCACATTTTTCATAAAACAAACACATTTTTTTCAGGAATCTACTCTCTGAAACCTAAAACTAATTTTAAAAAAACATCTTTCTAGGCATCCACTGTCCCTAATCGTGCAAGAAAATTTCAATTAACTAGTTGAAATAATGCAATCACCCTTATCCAAAAACGAAATTTAAATCAACTTTTTAGCAGTAAAACACTCACATTTTTTATAAAACAAACACATTTTTTTCAGGAATCTACTCTCTGAAACCTAAAACTAATTTTTAAAAAACATCTTTCTAGGCATCCACTGTCCCTAATCATGCAAGAAAATTTAAATTGACTTGTTGAAATATTGCAATCACCCTTATCCAAAAACAAAATTTAAATCAACTTTTTTGCAGTAACACACTCACATTTTTCATAAAACAAACACATTTTTTTCAGGAATCTACTCTCTGGAACCTAAAACTAATTAAAAAAAAACATCTTTCTAGGCATCCACTGTCCCTAATCTTGCAAGAAAATTTCAATTGACTTGTTGAAATATTGCAATCACCCTTATCCAAAAACGAAATTTAAATCAACTTTTTAGCAGTAACTTACTCACATTTTTCATGAAACAAACACATTTTTTTCAGGAATCAACTCTCTGGAACCTAAAACAAATATAAAAAAAACATCTTTCTATGTATCCACTCTCCCTAATCGTGCAAGAAAATTTCAATTAACTAGTTGAAATAATGCAATCACGCCTATCCTGAAGCTAAATTTAAATAAACTTTTTAGCAGTAACACACTCACATTTTCCATAAAACAAACAAATTTTTTTCAGGAATCTACTCTCTGAAACCTAAAACTAATTTTAAAAAAACATCTTTCTAGGCATCCACTGCCCCTAATCGTGCAAGAAAATGTCAATTGACTTGTTGAAATATTGCAATCACCCTTATCCAAAAACGAAATTTAAATCAACTTTTTAGCAGTAACACACTCACATTTTTCATAAAACAAACACATTTTTTTCAGGAATCTACTCTCTAAAACCTAAAACTAATTGAAAAAAACATCTTTCTAGGCAACCACTGTCCCTAATCTTGCAAGAAAATTTCAATTGACTTGTTGAAATATTGCAATCACCCTTATCCAAAAACGAAGTTTAAATCAACTTTTTAGCAGTAACTTACTCACATTTTTCATAAAACAAACACATTTTTTTCAGGAATCTACTCTCTGGAACCTAAAACTAATTAAAAAAAACATCTTTCTAGGCATCCACTGTCCCTAATCTTGCAAGAAAATTTCAATTGACTTGTTGAAATATTGCAATCACCCTTATCCAAAAACGAAATGTAAATCAACTTTTTAGCAGTAACACACTCACATTTTTCATAAAACAAACAAATTTTTTTCAGGAATCTACTCTCTGAAACCTAAAACTAATTTTAAAAAAACATCTTTCTAGGCATCCACTGTCCCTAATCGTGCAAGAAAATTTCAATTGACTTGTTGAAATATTGCAATGACCCTTATTCAAAAACGAAATTTAAATCAACTTTTTAGCAGTAACACACTCACATTTTTCATAAAACAAACACATTTTTTTCAGGAATCTACTCTCTGAAACCTAAAACTAATTTTAAAAAAACATCTTGCTAGGCATCCACTGTCCCTAATCGTGCAAGAAAATTTCAATTGACTTGTTGAAATATTGCAATCACCCTTATTCAAAAACGATATTTAATTCAACTTTTTTGCAGTAACACACTCACATTTTTCATAAAACAAACACATGTTTTTTCAGGAATCTATTCTCTGAAACCTAAAACTAATTTTAAAAAAACATCTTTCTAGGCATCCACTGTCCCTAATCGTGCAAGAAAATTTCAATTGACTTGTTGAAATGATGCATTCACGCCTATCCTGAAACTAAATTAAAATCAAATTTTTTGCAGTAACACACTCACATTTTTCATAAAACAAACAATAATTTTTTCAGGAATCCACTCTCTGGAACCTAAAACTAATTAAAAAAAAACATCTTTCTAGGCATCCACTGTCCCTAATCGTGCAAGAAAATTTCAATTGACTTGTTGAAATATTGCAATCACCCTTATCCAAAAACGAAATTTAAATCAACTTTTTAGCAGTAACATACTCACATTTTTCATAAAACAAACACATTTTTTTCAGGAATATACTCTCTGGAACCTAAAACTAATTTTAAAAAAACATCTTTCTAGGCATCCACTGTACCTAATCGTGGAAGAAAATTTCAATTGACTTGTTGAAATATTGCAATCACCCTTATCCAAAAACGAAATTTAAATCAACTTTTTAGCAGTAACATACTCACATTTTTCATAAAACAAACACATTTTTTTCAGGAATCTACTCTCTGGAACCTAAAACTAATTTTAAAAAAACATCTTTCTAGGCATCCACTGTCCCTAATCGTGCAAGAAAATTTCAATTGACTTGTTGAAATATTGCAATCACCCTTATCCAAAAACGAAATTTAAATCAACTTTTTAGCAGTAACACACTCACATTTTTTATAAAACAAACACATTTTTTTCAGGAATCTACTCTCTGAAACCTAAAACTAATTTTAAAAAAACATCTTTCTAGGCATCCACTGTCCCTAATCGTGCAAGAAAATTTCAATTGACTTGTTGAAATATTGCAATCAACCTTATTCAAAAACAACATTTAAATCAACTTTTTAGCAGTAACACACTCACATTTTTCATAAAACAAACACATTTTTTTCAGGAATCTACTCTCTGAAACCTAAAACTAATTTAAAAAACAACATCTTTCTAGGCATCCACTGTCCCTTATTGTGCAAGAAAATTTCAATTGACTTGTTGAAATATTGCAATCACCCTTATTCAAAAACGAAATTTAAATCAACTTTTTAGCAGTAACAAACTCACATTTTTCATAAAACAAACACATTTTTTTCAGGAATCTACTCTCTGAAACCTAAAACTAATTTAAAAAAAAACATCTTTCTAGGCATCCACTCTCCCTAATCTTCCAAGAAAATTTCAATTAACTTATTGAAATATTGCAATCACCCTTATCCAAAAACAATATTTAAATCAACTTTTTTGCAGTAACACACTCACATTTTTCATAAAACAAACCCATTTTTTTTCCGGAATCTACTCTCTGAAACCTAAAACTAATTTTAAAAAAACATCTTTCTAGGCATCCACTGTCCCTAATCGTGCAAGAAAATTTCAATTGACTTGTTCAAATATTGCAATCACCCTTATCCAAAAACGAAATTTAAATCAACTTTTTAGCAGTAACACACTCACATTTTGCATAAAACAAACACATTTTTTGAGGAATCAACTCTCTGGAACCTAAAACAAATATAAAAAAACATCTTTCTATGCATCCACTCTCCCTAATTGTGCAAGAAAATTTCAATTAACTAGTTGAAATAATGCAATCATGCCTATCCTGAAGCTAAATTTAAATAAACTTTTTAACAGAAACACACTCACATTTTTCATAAAACAAACACATTTTTTCAGGAATCAACTCTCTGGAACCTAAAACAAATATAAAAAAAACATCTTTCTATGCATCCACTCTCCCTAATCGTGCAAGAAAATTTCAATTAACTTGTTGAAATGATGCATTCACGCTTATCCTGAAACTAAATTTAAATCAACTTTTTTGTAGTAACACACTCACATTTTTCATGAAACAAATAATTTTTTTTTTCAGGAATCCACTCTCTGGAACCTGTAACGAATTTGTAAAAAACATCTTTCTAGGCATCCACTCTCCCTAATCTTGCAAGAAAATTTCAATTAACTTGTTGAAATATTGCAATCACCCTTATCGAAAAACGATATTTAAATCAACTTTTTTGCAGTAACACACACATTTTTCATAAAACAAACACATTTTTTTCAGGAATCTACTCTCTGAAACCTAAAACTAATTTTAAAAAAACATCTTTCTAGGCATCCACTGTCCCTAATCGTGCAAGAAAATTTCAATTGACTTGTTGAAATATTGCAATCATCCTTATCCAAAAACGAAATTTAAATCAACTTTTTAGCAGTAACACACTCACATTTTTCATAAAACAAACACATTTTTTTCAGGAATCTACTCTCTGAAACCTAAAACTAATTTTAAAAAAAAATCTTTCTAGGCATCCACTGTCCCTAATCGTGCAAGAAAATTTCAATTGAATTGTTGAAATATTGCAATCACCCTTATTCAAAAACAAAATTTAAATCAACTTTTTAGCAGTAACACACTCACATTTTTCATAAAACAAACACATTTTTTTCAGGAATCTACTCTCTGAAACCTAAAACTAATTTTAAAAAACACATCTTTCTAGGCATCCACTGTCCCTAATCGTGCAAGAAAATTTCAATTAACTAGTTGAAATAATGCAATCATGCCCATCCTGAAGCTAAATTTAAATAACTTTTTTAGCAGTAACAAACTCACATTTTTCATAAAACAAACACATTTTTTCAGGAATCAACTCTCTGGAACCTAAAACAAATATAAAAAAAATCTTTCTATGCATCCACTCTCCCTAATCGTGCAAGAAAATTTCAATTAACTAGTTGAAATAATGCAATCATGCCCATCCTGAAGCTAAATTTAAATAAACTTTTTAGCAGTAACACACTCACATTTTTCATAAAACAAACACATTTTTTCAGGAATCTACTCTCTGAAACCTAAAACTAATTTAAAAAAAAACATCTTTCTATGCATCCACTCTCCCTAATCGTGCAAGAAAATTTCAATTAACTTGTTGAAATGATGCATTCACGCTTATCCTGAAACTAAATTTAAATCAACTTTTTTGTAGTAACACACTCACATTTTTCATGAAACAAAAAATTTTTTTTTTCAGGAATCCACTCTCTGGAACCTATAACGAATTTGTAAAAAACATCTTTCTAGGCATCCACTCTCCCTAATCTTGCAAGAAAATTTCAATTAACTTGTTGAAATATTGCAATCACCCTTATCCAAAAACGAAATTTAAATCAACTTTTTAGCAGTAACACACTCACATTTTTCATAAAACAAACAAATTTTTTTCAGGAATCTACTCTCTGAAACCTAAAACTAATTTTTAAAAAAAATCTTTCTAGGCATCCACTGTCCCTAATCGAGCAAGAAAATTTCAATTGAATTGTTGAAATATTGCAATCACCCTTATTCAAAAACAAAATTTAAATCAACTTTTTAGCAGTAACACACTCACATTTTTCATAAAACAAACACATTTTTTTCAGGAATCTACTCTCTGAAACCTAAAACTAATTTTAAAAAAACATCTTTCTAGGCATCCACTGTCCCTAATCGTGCAAGAAAATTTCAATTAACTAGTTGAAATAATGCAATCACCCTTATCCAAAAACGAAATTTAAATCAACTTTTTAGCAGTAACACACTCACATTTTTTATAAAACAAACACATTTTTTTCAGGAATCTACTCTCTGAAACCTAAAACTAATTTTTAAAAAACATCTTTCTAGGCATCCACTGTCCCTAATCATGCAAGAAAATTTAAATTGACTTGTTGAAATATTGCAATCACCCTTATCCAAAAACAAAATTTAAATCAACTTTTTTGCAGTAACACACTCACATTTTTCATAAAACAAACACATTTTTTTCAGGAATCTACTCTCTGGAACCTAAAACTAATTAAAAAAAAACATCTTTCTAGGCATCCACTGTCCCTAATCTTGCAAGAAAATTTCAATTGACTTGTTGAAATATTGCAATCACCCTTATTCAAAAACGAAATTTAAATCAACTTTTTAGCAGTAACTTACTCACATTTTTCATGAAACAAACACATTTTTTTCAGGAATCAACTCTCTGGAACCTAAAACAAATATAAAAAAAACATCTTTCTATGTATCCACTCTCCCTAATCGTGCAAGAAAATTTCAATTAACTAGTTGAAATAATGCAATCACGCCTATCCTGAAGCTAAATTTAAATAAACTTTTTAGCAGTAACACACTCACATTTTCCATAAAACAAACAAATTTTTTTCAGGAATCTACTCTCTGAAACCTAAAACTAATTTTAAAAAAACATCTTTCAAGGCATCCACTGCCCCTAATCGTGCAAGAAAATGTCAATTGACTTGTTGAAATATTGCAATCACCCTTATCCAAAAACGAAATTTAAATCAACTTTTTAGCAGTAACACACTCACATTTTTCATAAAACAAACAAATTTTTTTCAGGAATCTACTCTCTGAAACCTAAAACTAATTTTAAAAAAACATCTTTCTAGGCATCAACTGTCCCTAATCGTGCAAGAACATTTCAATTGACTTGTTGAAATATTGCAATGACCCTTATTCAAAAACGAAATTTAAATCAACTTTTTAGCAGTAACACACTCACATTTTTCATAAAACAAACACATTTTTTTCAGGAATCTACTCTCTAAAACCTAAAACTAATTGAAAAAAACATCTTTCTAGGCAACCACTGTCCCTAATCTTGCAAGAAAATTTCAATTGACTTGTTGAAATATTGCAATCACCCTTATCCAAAAACGAAGTTTAAATCAACTTTTTAGCAGTAACTTACTCACATTTTTCATAAAACAAACACATTTTTTTCAGGAATCTACTCTCTGAAACCTAAAACTAATTTTAAAAAAACATCTTTCAAGGCATCCACTGCCCCTAATCGTGCAAGAAAATGTCAATTGACTTGTTGAAATATTGCAATCACCCTTATCCAAAAACGAAATTTAAATCAACTTTTTAGCAGTAACACACTCACATTTTTCATAAAACAAACAAATTTTTTTCAGGAATCTACTCTCTGAAACCTAAAACTAATTTTAAAAAAACATCTTTCTAGGCATCAACTGTCCCTAATCGTGCAAGAACATTTCAATTGACTTGTTGAAATATTGCAATGACCCTTATTCAAAAACGAAATTTAAATCAACTTTTTAGCAGTAACACACTCACATTTTTCATAAAACAAACACATTTTTTTCAGGAATCTACTCTCTAAAACCTAAAACTAATTGAAAAAAACATCTTTCTAGGCAACCACTGTCCCTAATCTTGCAAGAAAATTTCAATTGACTTGTTGAAATATTGCAATCACCCTTATCCAAAAACGAAGTTTAAATCAACTTTTTAGCAGTAACTTACTCACATTTTTCATAAAACAAACACATTTTTTTCAGGAATCTACTCTCTGGAACCTAAAACTAATTAAAAAAAAACATCTTTCTAGGCATCCACTGTCCCTAATCTTGCAAGAAAATTTCAATTGACTTGTTGAAATATTGCAATCACCCTTATCCAAAAACGAAATGTAAATCAACTTTTTAGCAGTAACACACTCACATTTTTCATAAAACAAACACATTTTTTTCAGGAATCTACTCTTTGAAACCTAAAAATAATTTTAAAAAATCATCTTTCTAGGCATCCACTGTCCCTAATCGTGCAAGAAAATTTCAATTGACTTGTTGAAATATTGCAATGACCCTTATTCAAAAACGAAATTTAAATCAACTTTTTAGCAGTAACACACTCACATTTTTCATAAAACAAACACATTTTTTTCAGGAATCTACTCTCTGAAACCTAAAACTAATTTTAAAAAAACATCTTGCTAGGCATCCACTGTCCCTAATCGTGCAAGAAAATTTCAATTGACTTGTTGAAATATTGCAATCACCCTTATTCAAAAACGATATTTAATTCAACTTTTTTGCAGTAACACACTCACATTTTTCATAAAACAAACACATGTTTTTTCAGGAATCTATTCTCTGAAACCTAAAACTAATTTTAAAAAAACATCTTTCTAGGCATCCACTGTCCCTAATCGTGCAAGAAAATTTCAATTGACTTGTTGAAATGATGCATTCACGCCTATCCTGAAACTAAATTAAAATCAAATTTTTGCAGTAACACACTCACATTTTTCATAAAACAAACAATAATTTTTTCAGGAATCCACTCTCTGGAACCTAAAACTAATTAAAAAAAAAACATCTTTCTAGGCATCCACTGTCCCTAATCGTGCAAGAAAATTTCAATTGACTTGTTGAAATATTGCAATCACCCTTATCCAAAAACGAAATTTAAATCAACTTTTTAGCAGTAACATACTCACATTTTTCATAAAACAAACACATTTTTTTCAGGAATATACTCTCTGGAACCTAAAACTAATTTTAAAAAAACATCTTTCTAGGCATCCACTGTACCTAATCGTGGAAGAAAATTTCAATTGACTTGTTCAAATATTGCAATCACCCTTATCCAAAAACGAAATTTAAATCAACTTTTTAGCAGTAACACACTCACATTTTGCATAAAACAAACACATTTTTTCAGGAATCAACTCTCTGGAACCTAAAACAAATATAAAAAAACATCTTTCTATGCATCCACTCTCCCTAATTGTGCAAGAAAATTTCAATTAACTAGTTGAAATAATGCAATCATGCCTATCCTGAAGCTAAATTTAAATAAACTTTTTAGCAGTAACACACTCACATTTTTCATAAAACAAACACATTTTTTCAGGAATCAACTCTCTGGAACCTAAAACAAATATAAAAAAAAACATCTTTCTATGCATCCACTCTCCCTAATCGTGCAAGAAAATTTCAATTAACTTGTTGAAATGATGCATTCACGCTTATCCTGAAACTAAATTTAAATCAACTTTTTTGTAGTAACACACTCACATTTTTCATGAAACAAATAATTTTTTTTTTCAGGAATCCACTCTCTGGAACCTGTAACGAATTTGTAAAAAACATCTTTCTAGGCATCCACTCTCCCTAATCTTGCAAGAAAATTTCAATTAACTTGTTGAAATATTGCAATCACCCTTATCGAAAAACGATATTTAAATCAACTTTTTTGCAGTAACACACACACATTTTTCTTAAAACAAACACATTTTTTTCAGGAATCTACTCTCTGAAACCTAAAACTAATTTTAAAAAAACATCTTTCTAGGCATCCACTGTCCCTAATCGTGCAAGAAAATTTCAATTGACTTGTTGAAATATTGCAATCATCCTTATCCAAAAACGAAATTTAAATCAACTTTTTAGCAGTAACACACTCACATTTTTCATTAAACAAACACATTTTTTTCAGGAATCTACTCTCTGAAACCTAAAACTAATTTTAAAAAAAAATCTTTCTAGGCATCCACTGTCCCTAATCGTGCAAGAAAATTTCAATTGAATTGTTGAAATATTGCAATCACCCTTATTCAAAAACAAAATTTAAATCAACTTTTTAGCAGTAACACACTCACATTTTTCATAAAACAAACACATTTTTTTCAGGAATCTACTCTCTGAAACCTAAAACTAATTTTAAAAAACACATCTTTCTAGGCATCCACTGTCCCTAATCGTGCAAGAAAATTTCAATTAACTAGTTGAAATAATGCAATCATGCCCATCCTGAAGCTAAATTTAAATAACTTTTTTAGCAGTAACAAACTCACATTTTTCATAAAACAAACACATTTTTTCAGGAATCAACTCTCTGGAACCTAAAACAAATATAAAAAAAAATCTTTCTATGCATCCACTCTCCCTAATCGTGCAAGAAAATTTCAATTAACTAGTTGAAATAATGCAATCATGCCCATCCTGAAGCTAAATTTAAATAAACTTTTTAGCAGTAACACACTCACATTTTTCATAAAACAAACACATTTTTTCAGGAATCTACTCTCTGAAACCTAAAACTAATTTAAAAAAAAACATCTTTCTATGCATCCACTCTCCCTAATCGTGCAAGAAAATTTCAATTAACTTGTTGAAATGATGCATTCACGCTTATCCTGAAACTAAATTTAAATCAACTTTTTTGTAGTAACACACTCACATTTTTCATGAAACAAATAATTTTTTTTTTCAGGAATCCACTCTCTGGAACCTATAACTAATTTGTAAAAAACATTTTTCTAGGCATCCACTCCCTAATCTTGCAAGAAAATTTCAATTAACTTGTTGAAATATTGCAATCACCCTTATTCAAAAACAAAATTTAAATCAACTTTTTAGCAGTAACACACTCACATTTTTCATAAAACAAACACATTTTTTTCAGGAATCTACTCTCTGAAACCTAAAACTAATTTTAAAAAAACATCTTTCTAGGCATCCACTGTCCCTAATCGTGCAAGAAAATTTCAATTAACTAGTTGAAATAATGCAATCACCCTTATCCAAAAACGAAATTTAAATCAACTTTTTAGCAGTAACACACTCACATTTTTTATAAAACAAACACATTTTTTTCAGGAATCTACTCTCTGAAACCTAAAACTAATTTTTAAAAAACATCTTTCTAGGCATCCACTGTCCCTAATCATGCAAGAAAATTTAAATTGACTTGTTGAAATATTGCAATCACCCTTATCCAAAAACAAAATTTAAATCAACTTTTTTGCAGTAACACACTCACATTTTTCATAAAACAAACACATTTTTTTCAGGAATCTACTCTCTGGAACCTAAAACTAATTAAAAAAAAACATCTTTCTAGGCATCCACTGTCCCTAATCTTGCAAGAAAATTTCAATTGACTTGTTGAAATATTGCAATCACCCTTATCCAAAAACGAAATTTAAATCAACTTTTTAGCAGTAACTTACTCACATTTTTCATGAAACAAACACATTTTTTTCAGGAATCAACTCTCTGGAACCTAAAACAAATATAAAAAAAACATCTTTCTATGTATCCACTCTCCCTAATCGTGCAAGAAAATTTCAATTAACTAGTTGAAATAATGCAATCACGCCTATCCTGAAGCTAAATTTAAATAAACTTTTTAGCAGTAACACACTCACATTTTCCATAAAACAAACAAATTTTTTTCAGGAATCTACTCTCTGAAACCTAAAACTAATTTTAAAAAAACATCTTTCTAGGCATCCACTGCCCCTAATCGTGCAAGAAAATGTCAATTGACTTGTTGAAATATTGCAATCACCCTTATCCAAAAACGAAATTTAAATCAACTTTTTAGCAGTAACACACTCACATTTTTCATAAAACAAACAAATTTTTTTCAGGAATCTACTCTCTGAAACCTAAAACTAATTTTAAAAAAACATCTTTCTAGGCATCAACTGTCCCTAATCGTGCAAGAACATTTCAATTGACTTGTTGAAATATTGCAATGACCCTTATTCAAAAACGAAATTTAAATCAACTTTTTAGCAGTAACACACTCACATTTTTCATAAAACAAACACATTTTTTTCAGGAATCTACTCTCTAAAACCTAAAACTAATTGAAAAAAACATCTTTCTAGGCAACCACTGTCCCTAATCTTGCAAGAAAATTTCAATTGACTTGTTGAAATATTGCAATCACCCTTATCCAAAAACGAAGTTTAAATCAACTTTTTAGCAGTAACTTACTCACATTTTTCATAAAACAAACACATTTTTTTCAGGAATCTACTCTCTGGAACCTAAAACTAATTAAAAAAAACATCTTTCTAGGCATCCACTGTCCCTAATCTTGCAAGAAAATTTCAATTGACTTGTTGAAATATTGCAATCACCCTTATCCAAAAACGAAATGTAAATCAACTTTTTAGCAGTAACACACTCACATTTTTCATAAAACAAACACATTTTTTTCAGGAATCTACTCTCTGAAACCTAAAACTAATTTTAAAAAAACATCTTTCTAGGCATCCACTGTCCCTAATCGTGCAAGAAAATTTCAATTGACTTGTTGAAATATTGCAATGACCCTTATTCAAAAACGAAATTTAAATCAACTTTTTAGCAGTAACACACTCACATTTTTCATAAAACAAACACATTTTTTTCAGGAATCTACTCTCTGAAACCTAAAACTAATTTTAAAAAAACATCTTGCTAGGCATCCACTGTCCCTAATCGTGCAAGAAAATTTCAATTGACTTGTTGAAATATTGCAATCACCCTTATTCAAAAACGATATTTAATTCAACTTTTTTGCAGTAACACACTCACATTTTTCATAAAACAAACACATGTTTTTTCAGGAATCTATTCTCTGAAACCTAAAACTAATTTTAAAAAAACATCTTTCTAGGCATCCACTGTCCCTAATCGTGCAAGAAAATTTCAATTGACTTGTTGAAATGATGCATTCACGCCTATCCTGAAACTAAATTAAAATCAAATTTTTTGCAGTAACACACTCACATTTTTCATAAAACAAACAATAATTTTTTCAGGAATCCACTCTCTGGAACCTAAAACTAATTAAAAAAAAAACATCTTTCTAGGCATCCACTGTCCCTAATCGTGCAAGAAAATTTCAATTGACTTGTTGAAATATTGCAATCACCCTTATCCAAAAACGAAATTTAAATCAACTTTTTAGCAGTAACATACTCACATTTTTCATAAAACAAACACATTTTTTTCAGGAATATACTCTCTGGAACCTAAAACTAATTTTAAAAAAACATCTTTCTAGGCATCCACTGTACCTAATCGTGGAAGAAAATTTCAATTGACTTGTTGAAATATTGCAATCACCCTTATCCAAAAACGAAATTTAAATCAACTTTTCAGCAGTAACATACTCACATTTTTCATAAAACAAACACATTTTTTTCAGGAATCTACTCTCTGGAACCTAAAACTAATTTTAAAAAAACATCTTTCTAGGCATCCACTGTCCCTAATCGTGCAAGAAAATTTCAATTGACTTGTTGAAATATTGCAATCACCCTTATCCAAAAACGAAATTTAAATCAACTTTTTAGCAGTAACACACTCACATTTTTTATAAAACAAACACATTTTTTTCAGGAATCTACTCTCTGAAACCTAAAACTAATTTTAAAAAAACATCTTTCTAGGCATCCACTGTCCCTAATCGTGCAAGAAAATTTCAATTGACTTGTTGAAATATTGCAATCAACCTTATTCAAAAACAACATTTAAATCAACTTTTTAGCAGTAACACACTCACATTTTTCATAAAACAAACACATTTTTTTCAGGAATCTACTCTCTGAAACCTAAAACTAATTTAAAAAACAACATCTTTCTAGGCATCCACTGTCCCTTATTGTGCAAGAAAATTTCAATTGACTTGTTGAAATATTGCAATCACCCTTATTCAAAAACGAAATTTAAATCAACTTTTTAGCAGTAACAAACTCACATTTTTCATAAAACAAACACATTTTTTTCAGGAATCTACTCTCTGAAACCTAAAACTAATTTAAAAAAAAACATCTTTCTAGGCATCCACTCTCCCTAATCTTCCAAGAAAATTTCAATTAACTTATTGAAATATTGCAATCACCCTTATCCAAAAACAATATTTAAATCAACTTTTTTGCAGTAACACACTCACATTTTTCATAAAACAAACCCATTTTTTTTCCGGAATCTACTCTCTGAAACCTAAAACTAATTTTAAAAAAACATCTTTCTAGGCATCCACTGTCCCTAATCGTGCAAGAAAATTTCAATTGACTTGTTCAAATATTGCAATCACCCTTATCCAAAAACGAAATTTAAATCAACTTTTTAGCAGTAACACACTCACATTTTGCATAAAACAAACACATTTTTTGAGGAATCAACTCTCTGGAACCTAAAACAAATATAAAAAAACATCTTTCTATGCATCCACTCTCCCTAATTGTGCAAGAAAATTTCAATTAACTAGTTGAAATAATGCAATCATGCCTATCCTGAAGCTAAATTTAAATAAACTTTTTAACAGAAACACACTCACATTTTTCATAAAACAAACACATTTTTTCAGGAATCAACTCTCTGGAACCTAAAACAAATATAAAAAAAACATCTTTCTATGCATCCACTCTCCCTAATCGTGCAAGAAAATTTCAATTAACTTGTTGAAATGATGCATTCACGCTTATCCTGAAACTAAATTTAAATCAACTTTTTTGTAGTAACACACTCACATTTTTCATGAAACAAATAATTTTTTTTTTCAGGAATCCACTCTCTGGAACCTGTAACGAATTTGTAAAAAACATCTTTCTAGGCATCCACTCTCCCTAATCTTGCAAGAAAATTTCAATTAACTTGTTGAAATATTGCAATCACCCTTATCGAAAAACGATATTTAAATCAACTTTTTTGCAGTAACACACACATTTTTCATAAAACAAACACATTTTTTTCAGGAATCTACTCTCTGAAACCTAAAACTAATTTTAAAAAAACATCTTTCTAGGCATCCACTGTCCCTAATCGTGCAAGAAAATTTCAATTGACTTGTTGAAATATTGCAATCATCCTTATCCAAAAACGAAATTTAAATCAACTTTTTAGCAGTAACACACTCACATTTTTCATAAAACAAACACATTTTTTTCAGGAATCTACTCTCTGAAACCTAAAACTAATTTTAAAAAAAAATCTTTCTAGGCATCCACTGTCCCTAATCGTGCAAGAAAATTTCAATTGAATTGTTGAAATATTGCAATCACCCTTATTCAAAAACAAAATTTAAATCAACTTTTTAGCAGTAACACACTCACATTTTTCATAAAACAAACACATTTTTTTCAGGAATCTACTCTCTGAAACCTAAAACTAATTTTAAAAAACACATCTTTCTAGGCATCCACTGTCCCTAATCGTGCAAGAAAATTTCAATTAACTAGTTGAAATAATGCAATCATGCCCATCCTGAAGCTAAATTTAAATAACTTTTTTAGCAGTAACAAACTCACATTTTTCATAAAACAAACACATTTTTTCAGGAATCAACTCTCTGGAACCTAAAACAAATATAAAAAAAATCTTTCTATGCATCCACTCTCCCTAATCGTGCAAGAAAATTTCAATTAACTAGTTGAAATAATGCAATCATGCCCATCCTGAAGCTAAATTTAAATAAACTTTTTAGCAGTAACACACTCACATTTTTCATAAAACAAACACATTTTTTCAGGAATCTACTCTCTGAAACCTAAAACTAATTTAAAAAAAAACATCTTTCTATGCATCCACTCTCCCTAATCGTGCAAGAAAATTTCAATTAACTTGTTGAAATGATGCATTCACGCTTATCCTGAAACTAAATTTAAATCAACTTTTTTGTAGTAACACACTCACATTTTTCATGAAACAAATAATTTTTTTTTTCAGGAATCCACTCTCTGGAACCTATAACGAATTTGTAAAAAACATCTTTCTAGGCATCCACTCTCCCTAATCTTGCAAGAAAATTTCAATTAACTTGTTGAAATATTGCAATCACCCTTATCCAAAAACGAAATTTAAATCAACTTTTTAGCAGTAACACACTCACATTTTTCATAAAACAAACAAATTTTTTTCAGGAATCTACTCTCTGAAACCTAAAACTAATTTAAAAAAAAAATCTTTCTAGGCATCCACTGTCCCTAATCGAGCAAGAAAATTTCAATTGAATTGTTGAAATATTGCAATCACCCTTATTCAAAAACAAAATTTAAATCAACTTTTTAGCAGTAACACACTCACATTTTTCATAAAACAAACACATTTTTTTCAGGAATCTACTCTCTGAAACCTAAAACTAATTTTAAAAAAACATCTTTCTAGGCATCCACTGTCCCTAATCGTGCAAGAAAATTTCAATTAACTAGTTGAAATAATGCAATCACCCTTATCCAAAAACGAAATTTAAATCAACTTTTTAGCAGTAACACACTCACATTTTTTATAAAACAAACACATTTTTTTCAGGAATCTACTCTCTGAAACCTAAAACTAATTTTTAAAAAACATCTTTCTAGGCATCCACTGTCCCTAATCATGCAAGAAAATTTAAATTGACTTGTTGAAATATTGCAATCACCCTTATCCAAAAACAAAATTTAAATCAACTTTTTTGCAGTAACACACTCACATTTTTCATAAAACAAACACATTTTTTTCAGGAATCTACTCTCTGGAACCTAAAACTAATTTAAAAAAAACATCTTTCTAGGCATCCACTGTCCCTAATCTTGCAAGAAAATTTCAATTGACTTGTTGAAATATTGCAATCACCCTTATCCAAAAACGAAATTTAAATCAACTTTTTAGCAGTAACTTACTCACATTTTTCATGAAACAAACACATTTTTTTCAGGAATCAACTCTCTGGAACCTAAAACAAATATAAAAAAAACATCTTTCTATGTATCCACTCTCCCTAATCGTGCAAGAAAATTTCAATTAACTAGTTGAAATAATGCAATCACGCCTATCCTGAAGCTAAATTTAAATAAACTTTTTAGCAGTAACACACTCACATTTTCCATAAAACAAACAAATTTTTTTCAGGAATCTACTCTCTGAAACCTAAAACTAATTTTAAAAAAACATCTTTCAAGGCATCCACTGCCCCTAATCGTGCAAGAAAATGTCAATTGACTTGTTGAAATATTGCAATCACCCTTATCCAAAAACGAAATTTAAATCAACTTTTTAGCAGTAACACACTCACATTTTTCATAAAACAAACAAATTTTTTTCAGGAATCTACTCTCTGAAACCTAAAACTAATTTTAAAAAAACATCTTTCTAGGCATCAACTGTCCCTAATCGTGCAAGAACATTTCAATTGACTTGTTGAAATATTGCAATGACCCTTATTCAAAAACGAAATTTAAATCAACTTTTTAGCAGTAACACACTCACATTTTTCATAAAACAAACACATTTTTTTCAGGAATCTACTCTCTAAAACCTAAAACTAATTGAAAAAAACATCTTTCTAGGCAACCACTGTCCCTAATCTTGCAAGAAAATTTCAATTGACTTGTTGAAATATTGCAATCACCCTTATCCAAAAACGAAGTTTAAATCAACTTTTTAGCAGTAACTTACTCACATTTTTCATAAAACAAACACATTTTTTTCAGGAATCTACTCTCTGGAACCTAAAACTAATTAAAAAAAAACATCTTTCTAGGCATCCACTGTCCCTAATCTTGCAAGAAAATTTCAATTGACTTGTTGAAATATTGCAATCACCCTTATCCAAAAACGAAATGTAAATCAACTTTTTAGCAGTAACACACTCACATTTTTCATAAAACAAACACATTTTTTTCAGGAATCTACTCTTTGAAACCTAAAAATAATTTTAAAAAATCATCTTTCTAGGCATCCACTGTCCCTAATCGTGCAAGAAAATTTCAATTGACTTGTTGAAATATTGCAATGACCCTTATTCAAAAACGAAATTTAAATCAACTTTTTAGCAGTAACACACTCACATTTTTCATAAAACAAACACATTTTTTTCAGGAATCTACTCTCTGAAACCTAAAACTAATTTTAAAAAAACATCTTGCTAGGCATCCACTGTCCCTAATCGTGCAAGAAAATTTCAATTGACTTGTTGAAATATTGCAATCACCCTTATTCAAAAACGATATTTAATTCAACTTTTTTGCAGTAACACACTCACATTTTTCATAAAACAAACACATGTTTTTTCAGGAATCTATTCTCTGAAACCTAAAACTAATTTTAAAAAAACATCTTTCTAGGCATCCACTGTCCCTAATCGTGCAAGAAAATTTCAATTGACTTGTTGAAATGATGCATTCACGCCTATCCTGAAACTAAATTAAAATCAAATTTTTGCAGTAACACACTCACATTTTTCATAAAACAAACAATAATTTTTTCAGGAATCCACTCTCTGGAACCTAAAACTAATTAAAAAAAAAACATCTTTCTAGGCATCCACTGTCCCTAATCGTGCAAGAAAATTTCAATTGACTTGTTGAAATATTGCAATCACCCTTATCCAAAAACGAAATTTAAATCAACTTTTTAGCAGTAACATACTCACATTTTTCATAAAACAAACACATTTTTTTCAGGAATATACTCTCTGGAACCTAAAACTAATTTTAAAAAAACATCTTTCTAGGCATCCACTGTACCTAATCGTGGAAGAAAATTTCAATTGACTTGTTGAAATATTGCAATCACCCTTATCCAAAAACGAAATTTAAATCAACTTTTTAGCAGTAACATACTCACATTTTTCATAAAACAAACACATTTTTTTCAGGAATCTACTCTCTGGAACCTAAAACTAATTTTAAAAAAACATCTTTCTAGGCATCCACTGTCCCTAATTGTGCAAGAAAATTTCAATTGACTTGTTGAAATATTGCAATCACCCTTATCCAAAAACGAAATTTAAATCAACTTTTTAGCAGTAACACACTCACATTTTTTATAAAACAAACACATTTTTTTCAGGAATCTACTCTCTGAAACCTAAAACTAATTTAAAAAAAACATCTTTCTAGGCATCCACTGTCCCTAATCGTGCAAGAAAATTTCAATTGACTTGTTGAAATATTGCAATCACCCTTATTCAAAAACGAAATTTAAATCAACTTTTTAGCAGTAACACACTCACATTTTTCATAAAACAAACACATTTTTTTCAGGAATCTACTCTCTGAAACCTAAAACTAATTTAAAAAACAACATCTTTCTAGGCATCCACTGTCCCTTATTGTGCAAGAAAATTTCAATTGACTTGTTGAAATATTGCAATCACCCTTATTCAAAAACGAAATTTAAATCAACTTTTTAGCAGTAACAAACTCACATTTTTCATAAAACAAACACATTTTTTTCAGGAATCTACTCTCTGAAACCTAAAACTAATTTAAAAAAAAACATCTTTCTAGGCATCCACTCTCCCTAATCTTCCAAGAAAATTTCAATTAACTTATTGAAATATTGCAATCACCCTTATCCAAAAACAATATTTAAATCAACTTTTTTGCAGTAACGCACTCACATTTTTCATAAAACAAACCCATTTTTTTTCCGGAATCTACTCTCTGAAACCTAAAACTAATTTTAAAAAAACATCTTTCTAGGCATCCACTGTCCCTAATCATGCAAGAAAATTTCAATTGACTTGTTCAAATATTGCAATCACCCTTATCCAAAAACGAAATTTAAATCAACTTTTTAGCAGTAACACACTCACATTTTGCATAAAACAAACACATTTTTTCAGGAATCAACTCTCTGGAACCTAAAACAAATATAAAAAAACATCTTTCTATGCATCCACTCTCCCTAATTGTGCAAGAAAATTTCAATTAACTAGTTGAAATAATGCAATCATGCCTATCCTGAAGCTAAATTTAAATAAACTTTTTAGCAGTAACACACTCACATTTTTCATAAAACAAACACATTTTTTCAGGAATCAACTCTCTGGAACCTAAAACAAATATTAAAAAAAACATCTTTCTATGCATCCACTCTCCCTAATCGTGCAAGAAAATTTCAATTAACTTGTTGAAATGATGCATTCACGCTTATCCTGAAACTAAATTTAAATCAACTTTTTTGTAGTAACACACTCACATTTTTCATGAAACAAATACTTTTTTTTTTCAGGAATCCACTCTCTGGAACCTGTAACGAATTTGTAAAAAACATCTTTCTAGGCATCCACTCTCCCTAATCTTGCAAGAAAATTTCAATTAACTTGTTGAAATATTGCAATCACCCTTATCGAAAAACGATATTTAAATCAACTTTTTTGCAGTAACACACACACATTTTTCATAAAACAAACACATTTTTTTCAGGAATCTACTCTCTGAAACCTAAAACTAATTTTAAAAAAACATCTTTCTAGGCATCCACTGTCCCTAATCGTGCAAGAAAATTTCAATTGACTTGTTGAAATATTGCAATCATCCTTATCCAAAAACGAAATTTAAATCAACTTTTTAGCAGTAACACACTCACATTTTTCATAAAACAAACACATTTTTTTCAGGAATCTACTCTCTGAAACCTAAAACTAATTTTAAAAAAAAATCTTTCTAGGCATCCACTGTCCCTAATCGTGCAAGAAAATTTTAATTGAATTGTTGAAATATTGCAATCACCCTTATTCAAAAACAAAATTTAAATCAACTTTTTAGCAGTAACACACTCACATTTTTCATAAAACAAACACATTTTTTTCAGGAATCTACTCTCTGAAACCTAAAACTAATTTAAAAAAAACATCTTTCTAGGCATCCACTGTCCCTAATCGTGCAAGAACATTTCAATTAACTAGTTGAAATAATGCAATCATGCCCATCCTGAAGCTAAATTTAAATAACTTTTTTAGTAGTAACAAACTCACATTTTTCATAAAACAAACACATTTTTTCAGGAATCAACTCTCTGGAACCTAAAACAAATATAAAAAAAAATCTTTCTATGCATCCACTCTCCCTAATCGTGCAAGAAAATTTCAATTAACTAGTTGAAATAATGCAATCATGCCCATCCTGAAGCTAAATTTAAATAAACTTTTTAGCAGTAACACACTCACATTTTTCATAAAACAAACACATTTTTTCAGGAATCTACTCTCTGAAACCTAAAACTAATTTAAAAAAAAACATCTTTCTATGCATCCACTCTCCCTAATCGTGCAAGAAAATTTCAATTAACTTGTTGAAATGATGCATTCACGCTTATCCTGAAACTAAATTTAAATCAACTTTTTTGTAGTAACACACTCACATTTTTCATGAAACAAATAATTTTTTTTTTCAGGAATCCACTCTCTGGAACCTATAACGAATTTGTAAAAAACATCTTTCTAGGCATCCACTCTCCCTAATCTTGCAAGAAAATTTCAATTAACTTGTTGAAATATTGCAATCACCCTTATCCAAAAACGAAATTTAAATCAACTTTTTAGCAGTAACACACTCACATTTTTCATAAAACAAACACATTTTTTTCAGGAATCTACTCTCTGAAACCTAAAACTAATTTTAAAAAAAAATCTTTCTAGGCATCCACTGTCCCTAATCGAGCAAGAAAATTTCAATTGAATTGTTGAAATATTGCAATCACCCTTATTCAAAAACAAAATTTAAATCAACTTTTTAGCAGTAACACACTCACATTTTTCATAAAACAAACACATTTTTTTCAGGAATCTACTCTCTGAAACCTAAAACTAATTTTAAAAAAACATCTTTCTAGGCATCCACTGTCCCTAATCGTGCAAGAAAATTTCAATTAACTAGTTGAAATAATGCAATCACCCTTATCCAAAAACGAAATTTAAATCAACTTTTTAGCAGTAACACACTCACATTTTTTATAAAACAAACACATTTTTTTCAGGAATCTACTCTCTGAAACCTAAAACTAATTTTAAAAAAACATCTTTCTAGGCATCCACTGTCCCTAATCTTGCAAGAAAATTTCAATTGACTTGTTTATTTATTTATTTATTTATTTATTTAGAAGTTTTCTATAGCGCTAACAAGACCCGAAGGTAGCAGAGCGCTTTACAATAGAGGGAATGAAAAGAGAACAACATGACACAAATCCAATAAAGCGATCAGCGAGCGACAATTTGGAATGCGGAAAAGTTCGGACAGCAGGACTTCTTGGTAGCAGGATTCAATGTTACTGCATGGGTTCAGGGGACGCTTGCTGATCCAGGTTACCCGCAACCAAGGGAACGGATCAGGCACAAGGATTTGAGTTGGCTCTTGAATTCTGAATAGGACGGTATAGTTCTGATGTGCGGGGGGATGGCGTTCCATATTTTGGGAGCATTTCCTGAGAACGAGCAGTCCGCAGTTCTCTTCTTTCTGGTTTTTGGTAGGATGAGCAGCAGGGAGTTGGAGCTTCTCAAGCTTCTGGCTTGGCCTGCTTTTTTGAGCTTGTTTGCCAAATATTCCGGTTTGCCGGTGTGGAGGGCCTTGTGGGTGAGGCAGGCCGTTCTGAAGGTGCTCCGCATTTCCACAGGGAGCCATTCGAGTTCTTTGAGTGCCGGGGAGATGTGGTCAGATTTTTTGCAGCCTGTGATCATTCTCGCTGCCGCATGAAGTGTTGTTTTTAGAGGGGCCAGGTGCGATTTGGGGATGCCTGTTAGGATTGAGTTCCCATAGTCCAGTCTTGATAGAACTAGAGATTGCGTGGCTAGTTTGAGGTCCTTATTGGGAATGTAAGGTTTGATTTTGTTCAGAAGTCTGAGGTTGAGAAATGCGCTTTTCGCCGAGTTCTTGATGTGGTTTGTCAGGGTTAGTTTGGGGTCTAGGGTGAAGCCCAGGGATTTAACGGAGTCGGCTAGCGTGAGGTTGCCTTTGAGAGCATCGATCGATTTTAGCCACTCGGTGATTTGAGGGTTGTCTTCTTTGTTTGAGATGAGGAGTGTTTCTGTCTTGTCGGGGTTGAGTTTCAGGTGATTCTTTGTCAGCCAGTCTTGAACTTCATTTAGGACATCGTTAAGTCTGTGGATGTCTTTAAGAGAGGAGGTTTCCAGGTAAATCTGCGTGTCATCCGCGTAGAGGTGGAAGTGGATGTTGGCGTTCCTGAGTAATTTGGCGAGCGGTTCCATGTAGATGTTAAAGAGCTGAGGAGAGAGCACTGATCCTTGCGGGACACCCTTGGTGACCTGCTGGGTTTCGGAGGTGAAGTTCTTCATTTTTATTGTTTGCGTACGGTTATGTAGGAAGGAGGAGAACCACTTGAGAACTACATCGCCGAGGCCGGCTCTTTCTTGCAGGGTCATGATGAGGAGCTTGTGGTCCACCGTGTCGAACGCTGCGGAGAGATCAAGGAGTATGAGGAGGCAGCACTTGTCAGCGTCAAGAGAACCATGAATGTCGTCTATGATGTTCAGCATCGCGGTTTCTGTGCTGCGGCCTTGTCTAAAGCCGGATTGGAGGGGGTCCAGGAGGTTGATGTGGTCCAGATGTTGCGTCAGTTGCAGGAGTACGCAGTGTTCAAGTGTTTTTGAAAGCAAAGGGAGGTTGGATATCGGTCTAAAATTGTTCAAGTCATTTGAGTCAAGACCAGGTTTTTTCAGCAGAGGAGTGACTTGCCCCATTTTTAGACAATCGGGGACCACTCCGCTTTGTAAGGAGCTGTTTATGATTCTTCCCCAGATGGGTGCTAAGGTAAGCTTCATTTTTTTGATTAGAGAGGGGGGAAAAGGATCTGAGACGTGTGCTGATGGTTTGGAGGTCGAGATCAGCGAGATTATCTCAGTTTCCTGGACGGGGCGAAAGCTTAGCCAGGGGGAAGGAAAGGAGTTGGTTGGGATTGCCAAAGGGAAGGCCGGGTTACTCTTCTGGAGGTGCGGGTTGTTGATGTCTAGAGACAGTTCGATTTTTAAGACCTTATCGTTGAAGAAGTTGGCGAAGTTATCACAGAGTTCTTTGGATGCCTGCAGGGTTGAGGGCCGGGGTTTGGATGTTTGTTGTCTGATTATGTTGTAGAGCTCTTTGGGTCTGTTTTTGGATTTGACCAGTGCCTCACGGAAGAAGCTGGATTTTTTGTTTTTGATATGGTTGTTGTACTTCCTGCGGGCAGATTTTAGTTGGAGGCGGAGAATGGCGGTAGGGTTGTTTCTCCACTTTCTTTCTTTGGCTCTCAAGTTTCTTCTTTCTGTGTTGAGGTCCGCAGTGAACCAGGTTCTGGATGGAGTGGCTCTGCTTCTTTTGAGCTTTAGAGGAGCAAGATTGTCGAGTATGGAGACTAACCCCGCGTTGTAGTGGTCGACGAGATCATTGGTCGAGAGGTGCAGTGTGTTATTTGGAAGAAGTGAACATAGCTGACCTTCCAGGATATCTTGGGGTACTTGGGAGAGGTTTCTTGACCATTTGGGGGGGTCTTGCGTAGGTTTAAGCGAGATGATGGGGTGATTGATATGAAATAGGATCATGTGGTGATCTGACCAATCAACGGGTAGTATGTGGTTGACCGTGATAGAATTCTTTTGGGCAATGATGGCATCCAGTGTGGCTCCTTTGTAATGAGTCTCCTCGGTACAGTGTTGGGTGAGGTTGTTATCATCGAGGAGGCTAGATAGCGATCTGATTAGAGGATTGTGGGTCTCATTCCATCGGAGGTTCAGATCACCATTGCAATCACCCTTATCCAAAAACGAAATTTAAATCAACTTTTTAGCAGTAACTTACTCACATTTTTCATGAAACAAACACATTTTTTTCAGGAATCAACTCTCTGGAACCTAAAACAAATATAAAAAAACATCTTTCTATGTATCCACTCTCCCTAATCGTGCAAGAAAATTTCAATTAACTAGTTGAAATAATGCAATCACGCCTATCCTGAAGCTAAATTTAAATAAACTTTTTAGCAGTAACACACTCACATTTTCCATAAAACAAACAAATTTTTTTCAGGAATCTACTCTCTGAAACCTAAAACTAATTTTAAAAAAACATCTTTCTAGGCATCCACTGCCCCTAATCGTGCAAGAAAATGTCAATTGACTTGTTGAAATATTGCAATCACCCTTATCCAAAAACGAAATTTAAATCAACTTTTTAGCAGTAACACACTCACATTTTTCATAAAACAAACACATTTTTTTCAGGAATCTACTCTCTGAAACCTAAAACTAATTTTAAAAAAACATCTTTCTAGGCATCAACTGTCCCTAATCGTGCAAGAACATTTCAATTGACTTGTTGAAATATTGCAATGACCCTTATTCAAAAACGAAATTTAAATCAACTTTTTAGCAGTAACACACTCACATTTTTCATAAAACAAACACATTTTTTTCAGGAATCTACTCTCTAAAACCTAAAACTAATTGAAAAAAACATCTTTCTAGGCAACCACTGTCCCTAATCTTGCAAGAAAATTTCAATTGACTTGTTGAAATATTGCAATCACCCTTATCCAAAAACGAAGTTTAAATCAACTTTTTAGCAGTAACTTACTCACATTTTTCATAAAACAAACACATTTTTTTCAGGAATCTACTCTCTGGAACCTAAAACTAATTAAAAAAAAACATCTTTCTAGGCATCCACTGTCCCTAATCTTGCAAGAAAATTTCAATTGACTTGTTGAAATATTGCAATCACCCTTATCCAAAAACGAAATGTAAATCAACTTTTTAGCAGTAACACACTCACATTTTTCATAAAACAAACACATTTTTTTCAGGAATCTACTCTCTGAAACCTAAAACTAATTTTAAAAAAACATCTTTCTAGGCATCCACTGTCCCTAATCGTGCAAGAAAATTTCAATTGACTTGTTGAAATATTGCAATGACCCTTATTCAAAAACGAAATTTAAATCAACTTTTTAGCAGTAACACACTCACATTTTTCATAAAACAAACACATTTTTTTCAGGAATCTACTCTCTGAAACCTAAAACTAATTTTAAAAAAACATCTTGCTAGGCATCCACTGTCCCTAATCGTGCAAGAAAATTTCAATTGACTTGTTGAAATATTGCAATCACCCTTATTCAAAAACGATATTTAATTCAACTTTTTTGCAGTAACACACTCACATTTTTCATAAAACAAACACATGTTTTTTCAGGAATCTATTCTCTGAAACCTAAAACTAATTTAAAAAAAACATCTTTCTAGGCATCCACTGTCCCTAATCGTGCAAGAAAATTTCAATTGACTTGTTGAAATGATGCATTCACGCCTATCCTGAAACTAAATTAAAATCAAATTTTTTGCAGTAACACACTCACATTTTTCATAAAACAAACAATAATTTTTTCAGGAATCCACTCTCTGGAACCTAAAACTAATTAAAAAAAAAACATCTTTCTAGGCATCCACTGTCCCTAATCGTGCAAGAAAATTTCAATTGACTTGTTGAAATATTGCAATCACCCTTATCCAAAAACGAAATTTAAATCAACTTTTTAGCAGTAACATACTCACATTTTTCATAAAACAAACACATTTTTTTCAGGAATATACTCTCTGGAACCTAAAACTAATTTTAAAAAAACATCTTTCTAGGCATCCACTGTACCTAATCGTGGAAGAAAATTTCAATTGACTTGTTGAAATATTGCAATCACCCTTATCCAAAAACGAAATTTAAATCAACTTTTTAGCAGTAACATACTCACATTTTTCATAAAACAAACACATTTTTTTCAGGAATCTACTCTCTGGAACCTAAAACTAATTTAAAAAAAACATCTTTCTAGGCATCCACTGTCCCTAATCGTGCAAGAAAATTTCAATTGACTTGTTGAAATATTGCAATCACCCTTATCCAAAAACGAAATTTAAATCAACTTTTTAGCAGTAACACACTCACATTTTTTATAAAACAAACACATTTTTTTCAGGAATCTACTCTCTGAAACCTAAAACTAATTTAAAAAAAACATCTTTCTAGGCATCCACTGTCCCTAATCGTGCAAGAAAATTTCAATTGACTTGTTGAAATATTGCAATCACCCTTATTCAAAAACGAAATTTAAATCAACTTTTTAGCAGTAACACACTCACATTTTTCATAAAACAAACACATTTTTTTCAGGAATCTACTCTCTGAAACCTAAAACTAATTAAAAAAAAATATCTTTCTAGGCATCCACTCTCCCTAATCTTCCAAGAAAATTTCAATTAACTTATTGAAATATTGCAATCACCCTTATCCAAAAACGATATTTAAATCAACTTTTTTGCAGTAACACACTCACATTTTTCATAAAACAAACACATTTTTTCAGGAATCTACTCTCTGAAACCTAAAACTAATTTTAAAAAAACATCTTTCTAGGCATCCACTGTCCCTAATCTTGCAAGAAAATTTCAATTGACTTGTTGAAATATTGCAATCACCCTTATCCAAAAACGAAATTTAAATCAACTTTTTAGCAGTAACACACTCACATTTTTCATGAAACAAACACATTTTTTTCAGGAATCAACTCTCTGGAACCTAAAACAAATATAAAAAAACATCTTTCTATGTATCCACTCTCCCTAATCGTGCAAGAAAATTTCAATTAACTAGTTGAAATAATGCAATCATGCCTATCCTGAAGCTAAAATTAAATAAACTTTTTAGCAGTAACACACTCACATTTTTCATAAAACAAACACATTTTTTTCAGGAATCAACTCTCTGGAACCTAAAACAAATATAAAAAAACATCTTTCTAGGCATCCACTCTCCCTAATCGTGCAAGAAAATTTCAATTAACTTGTTGAAATGATGCATTCACGCTTATCCTGAAACTAAATTTAAATCAACTTTTTTGCAGTAACACACTCACATTTTTCATGAAACAAATAACATTTTTTTTCAGGAATCCACTCTCTGGAACCGATAACAAATTTGTAAAAAACAACTTTCTAGGCATCCACTCTCCCTAATCTTGCAAGAAAATTTCAATTAACTTGTTGAAATATTGCAATCACCCTTATCCAAAACGATTTTTAAATCAACTTTTTTGCAGTAACACACTCACATTTTTCATAAAACAAACACATTTTTTTCAGGAATCTACTATCTGAAACCTAAAATTAATTTAAAAAAAACATCTTTCTAGGCATCCACTGTCCCTAATCGTGCAAGAAAAATTCAATTGACTTGTTGAAATATTGCAATCACCCTTATCCAAAAACGAAATTTAAATCAACTTTTTAGCAGTAACACACTCACATTTTTCATAAAACAAACACATTTTTTTCTGGAATCTACTCTCTGAAACCTAAAACTAATTTTAAAAAAACATCTTTCTAGGCATCAACTGTCCCTAATCGTGCAAGAACATTTCAATTGACTTGTTGAAATATTGCAATCACCCTTATTCAAAAACAAAATTTAAATCAACTTTTTAGCAGTAACACACTCACATTTTTCATAAAATAAACACATTTTTTTCAGGAATCTACTCTCTGAAACCTAAAACTAATTTTTAAAAAACATCTTTCTAGGCATCCACTGTCCCTAATCATGCAAGAAAATTTAAATTGACTTGTTGAAATATTGCAATCACCCTTATCCAAAAACAAAATTTAAATCAACTTTTTTGCAGTAACACACTCACATTTTTCATAAAACAAACACATTTTTTTCAGGAATCTACTCTCTGGAACCTAAAACTAATTTAAAAAAAACATCTTTCTAGGCATCCACTGTCCCTAATCTTGCAAGAAAATTTCAATTGACTTGTTGAAATATTGCAATCACCCTTATCCAAAAACGAAATTTAAATCAACTTTTTAGCAGTAAATTACTCACATTTTTCATGAAACAAACACATTTTTTTCAGGAATCAACTCTCTGGAACCTAAAACAAATATAAAAAAAACATCTTTCTATGTATCCACTCTCCCTAATCGTGCAAGAAAATTTCAATTAACTAGTTGAAATAATGCAATCACGCCTATCCTGAAGCTAAATTTAAATAAAATTTTTAGCAGTAACACACTCACATTTTCCATAAAACAAACACATTTTTTTCAGGAATCTACTCTCTGAAACCTAAAACTAATTTTAAAAAAAGATCTTTCTAGGCATCCACTGCCCCTAATCGTGCAAGAAAATTTCAATTGACTTGTTGAAATATTGCAATCACCCTTATCCAAAAACGAAATTTAAATCAACCTTTTAGCAGTAACACACTCACATTTTTCATAAAACAAACACATTTTTTTCAGGAATCTACTCTCTGAAACCTAAAACTAATTTTAAAGAAACATCTTTCTAGGCATCAACTGTCCCTAATCGTGCAAGAACATTTCAATTGACTTGTTGAAATATTGCAATGACCCTTATTCAAAAACGAAATTTAAATCAACTTTTTAGCAGTAACTTACTCACATTTTTCATAAAACAAACACATTTTTTTCAGGAATCTACTCTCTGGAACCTAAAACTAATTAAAAAAAAACATCTTTCTAGGCATCCACTGTCCCTAATCTTGCAAGAAAATTTCAATTGACTTGTTGAAATATTGCAATCACCCTTATCCAAAAACGAAATTTAAATCAACTTTTTAGCAGTAACTTACTCACATTTTTCATGAAACAAACACATTTTTTTCAGGAATCAACTCTCTGGAACCTAAAACAAATATTAAAAAAACATATTTCTATGTATCCACTCTCCCTAATCGTGCAAGAAAATTTCAATTAACTAGTTGAAATAATGCAATCACGCCTATCCTGAAGCTAAATTTAAATAAACTTTTTAGCAGTAACACACTCACATTTTTCATAAAACAAACACATTTTTTTCAGGAATCTACTCTCTGAAACCTAAACTAATTTAAAAAAAACATCTTTCTAGGCATCCACTGTCCCTAATCGTGCAAGAAAATTTCAATTGACTTGTTGAAATATTGCAATCACCCTTATCCAAAAACGAAATTAAAATCAACTTTTTAGCAGTAACACACTTACATTTTTCATAAAACAAACACATTTTTTTCAGGAATCTACTCTCTGAAACCTAAAACTAATTTAAAAAAAAATCTTTCTAGGCATCCACTGTCCCTAATCGTGCAAGAATATTTCAATTGACTTGTTGAAATATTGCAATCACCCTTATCCAAAAACGAAATTTAAATCAACTTTTTAGCAGTAACACACTCACATTTTTCATAAAACAAACACATTTTTTTCAGGAATCTACTCTCTGAAACCTAAAACTAATTTTAAAAAAACATCTTTCTAGGCATCCACTGTCCCTAATCGTGCAAGAAAATTTCAATTGACTTGTTGAAATATTGCAATCACTCTTATTCAAAAACGAAATGTAAATCAACTTTTTAGCAGTAACACACTCACATTTTTCATAAAACAAACACATTTTTTTCAGGAATCTACTCTCTGAAACCTAAAACTAATTTTAAAAAAACATCTTTCTAGGCATCCACTGTCCCTAATCGTGCAAGAAAATTTCAATTGACTTGTTGAAATATTGCAATGACCCTTATTCAAAAACGAAATTTAAATCAACTTTTTAGCAGTAACACACTCACATTTTTCTTAAAACAAACACATTTTTTTCAGGAATCTACTCTCTGAAACCTAAAACTAATTAAAAAAAAACATCTTTCTAGGCATCCACTGTCCCTAATCTTGCAAGAAAATTTCTATTGACTTGTTGAAATATTGCAATCACCCTTATCCAAAAACGAAATTTAAATCAACTTTTTAGCAGTAACTTACTCACATTTTTCATGAAACAAACACATTTTTTTCAGGAATCAACTCTCTGGAACCTAAAACAAATATAAAAAAAAATCTTTCTATGTATCCACTCTCCCTAATCGTGCAAGAAAATTTCAATTAACTAGTTGAAATAATGCAATCACACCTATCCTGAAGCTAAATTTAAATAAACTTTTTAGCAGTAACACACTCACATTTTTCATAAAACAAATAATTTTTTTTTTCAGTAATCCACTCTCTGGAACCTATGACGAATTTGTAAAAAAACATCTTTCTATGTATCCACTCTCCCTAATCGTGCAAGAAAATTTCAATTAACTAGTTGAAATAATGCAATCACGCCTATCCTGAAGCTAAATTTAAATAAACTTTTTAGCAGTAACACACTCACATTTTTCATAAAACAAACAAATTTTTTTCAGGAATCAACTCTCTGGAACCTAAAACAAATATTAAAAAAAAATCTTTCTATGCATCCACTCTCCCTAATCGTGCAAGAAAATTTCAATTAACTTGTTGAAATGATGCATTCACGCTTATCCTGAAACTAAATTTAAATTAACTTTTTTGCAGTATCACACTCACATTTTTCATGAAACAAATATTTTTTTTTTTCAGGAATCCACTCTCTGAAACCTAAAACTAATTTTAAAAAAACATCTTTCTAGGCATCCACTGTCCCTAATCGTGCAAGAAAATTTCAATTGACTTGTTGAAATATTGCAATCACCCTTATCCAAAAACGAAATTTAAATCAACTTTTTAGCAGTAACACACTCACATTTTTCATAAAACAAACACATTTTTTTCAGGAATCTACTCGCTGAAACCTAAAACTAATTTTAAAAAAACATCTTTCTAGGCATCAACTGTCCCTAATCGTGCAAAAACATTTCAATTGACTTGTTGAAATATTGCAATCACCCTTATTCAAAAACAAAATTTAAATCAACTTTTTAGCAGTAACACACTCACATTTTTCATAAAATAAACACATTTTTTTCAGGAATCTACTCTCTGAAACCTAAAACTAATTTTTAAAAAACATCTTTCTAGGCATCCACTGTCCCTAATCATGCAAGAAAATTTAAATTGACTTGTTGAAATATTGCAATCACCCTTATCAAAAAACTAAATTTAAATCAACTTTTTTGCAGTAACACACTCACATTTTTCATAAAACAAATACATTTTTGTCAGGAATCTACTCTCTGGAACCTAAAACTAATTTAAAAATAAACATCTTTCTAGGCATCCACTGTCCCTAATCTTGCAAGAAATTTTCAATTGACTTGTTGAAATATTGCAAGCACCCTTATCCAAAAACGAAATTTAAATCAACTTTTTAGCAGTAACTTGCTCACATTTTTCATGAAACAAACACATTTTTTTCAGGAATCAACTCTCAGGAACCTAAAACAAATATAAAAAAAACATCTTTCTATGTATCCACTCTCCCTAATCGTGCAAGAAAATTTCAATTAACTAGTTGAAATAATGCAATCACACCTATCCTGAAGCTACATTTAAATAAACTTTTTAGCAGTAACACACTCACATTTTTCATAAAACAAACACATTTTTTTCAGGAATCTACTCTCTGAAACCTAAACTAATTTAAAAAAAACATCTTTCTAGGCATCCACTGTCCCTAATCGTGCAAGAAAATTTCAATTGACTTGTTGAAATATTGCAATCACCCTTATCCAAAAACGAAATTTAAATCAACTTTTTAGCAGTAACACACTTACATTTTTCATAAAACAAACACATTTTTTTCAGGAATCTACTCTCTGAAACCTAAAACTAATTTTAAAAAACCATCTTTCTAGGCATCCACTGTCCCTAATCGTGCAAGAAAATGTCAATTGACTTGTTGAAATATTGCAATCACCCTTATTCAAAAACTAAATTTAAATCAAATTTTTAGCAGTAACACACTCACATTTTTCATAAAACAAACACATTTTTTTCAGGAATCTACTCTCTGGAACCTAAAACTAATTTAAAAAAAACATCTTTCTAGGCATCCACTGTCCCTAATCGTGCAAGAAAATTTCAATTGACTTGTTGAAATATTGCAATCACCCTTATCCAAAAACGAAATTTAAATCAACTTTTTAGCAGTAACACACTCACATTTTTCATAAAACAAACACATTTTTTTCAGGAATCTACTCTCTGAAACCTAAAACTAATTTTAAAAAAACATCTTTCTAGGCATCCACTGTCCCTAATCGTGCAGGAAAATTTCAATTGACTTGTTGAAATATTGCAATCACCCTTATTCAAAAACGATATTTAAATCAACTTTTTTGCAGTAACACACTCACATTTTTCATAAAACAAACACATGTTTTTTCAGGAATCTATTCTCTGAAACCTAAAACTAATTTTAAAAAAACATCTTTCTAGGCATCCACTGTCCCTAATCGTGCAAGAAAATTTCAATTGACTTGTTGAAATGATGCATTCACGCCTATCCTAAAACTAAATTAAAATCAAATTTTTTGCAGTAACACACTCACATTTTTCATAAAACAAACAATAATTTTTTCAGGAATCCACTCTCTGGAACCTAAAACTAATTAAAAAAAACATCTTTCTAGGCATCCACTGTCCCTAATCGTGCAAGAAAATTTCAATTGACTTGTTGAAATATTGCAATCACCCTTATCCAAAAACGAAATTTAAATCAACTTTTTAGCAGTAACATACTCACATTTTTCATAAAACAAACACATTTTTTTCAGGAATATACTCTCTGGAACCTAAAACTAATTTTAAAAAAACATCTTTCTAGGCATCCACTGTCCCTAATCGTGGAAGAAAATTTCAATTGACTTGTTGAAATATTGCAATCACCCTTATCCAAAAACGAAATTGAAATCAACTTTTTAGCAGTAACATACTCACATTTTTCATAAAACAAACACATTTTTTTCAGGAATCTACTCTCTGAAACCTAAAACTAATTTTAAAAAAACATCTTTCTAGGCATCAACTGTCCCTAATCGTGCAAGAACATTTCAATTGACTTGTTGAAATATTGCAATCACCCTTATCCAAAAACGAAATTTAAATCAACTTTTTAGCAGTAACACACTCACATTTTTCATAAAACAAACACATTTTTTTCAGGAATCTACTCTCTGGAACCTAAAACAAATATAAAAAAAATATCTTTCTATGTATCCACTCTCCCTAATCGTGCAAGAAAATTTCAATTAACTAGTTGAAATAATGCAATCACGCCTATCCTGAAGCTAAATTTAAATGAACTTTTTAGCAGTAACCCACTCACATTTTTCATAAAACAAACCATTTTTTTCAGGAATCTACTCTCTGAAACCTAAAACTAATTTTAAAAAAACATCTTTCTAGGCATCCACTGTCCCTAATCGTGCAAGAAAATTTCAATTGACTTGTTGATATATTGCAATGACCCTTATTCGAAAACGAAATTTAAATCAACTTTTTAGCAGTAACACACTCACATTTTTCATAAAACAAACACATTTTTTTCAGGAATCTACTCTCTGAAACCTAAAACTAATTAAAAAAAAACATCTTTCTAGGCATCCACTGTCCCTAATCTTGCAAGAAAATTTCAATTGACTTGTTGAAATATTGCAATCACCCTTATCCAAAAACGAAATTTAAATCAACTTTTTAGCAGTAACTTACTCACATTTTTCATGAAACAAACACATTT
This sequence comes from Lissotriton vulgaris, assembly GCF_964263255.1. Lineage (NCBI taxonomy): Eukaryota > Metazoa > Chordata > Amphibia > Caudata > Salamandridae > Lissotriton > Lissotriton vulgaris. Next base: position 243,163,597 of record NC_141688.1, on the reverse strand, counting down.
TTTTCAGGAATCAACTCTCTGGAACCTAAAACAAATATAAAAAAAACATCTTTCTATGTATCCACTCTCCCTAATCGTGCAAGAAAATTTCAATTAACTAGTTGAAATAATGCAATCACACCTATCCTGAAGCTAAATTTAAATAAACTTTTTAGCAGTAACACACTCACATTTTTCATAAAACAAATAATTTTTTTTTTCAGTAATCCACTCTCTGGAACCTATAACGAATTTGTAAAAAAACATCTTTCTATGTATCCACTCTCCCTAATCGTGCAAGAAAATTTCAATTAACTAGTTGAAATAATGCAATCACGCCTATCCTGAAGCTAAATTTAAATAAACTTTTTAGCAGTAACACACTGACATTTTTCATAAAACAAACAAATTTTTTTCAGGAATCAACTCTCTGGAACCTAAAACAAATATTAAAAAAAACATCTTTCTATGCATCCACTCTCCCTAATCGTGCAAGAAAATTTCAATTAACTTGTTGAAATGATGCATTCACGCTTATCCTGAAACTAAATTTAAATTAACTTTTTTGCAGTAACACACTCACATTTTTCATGAAACAAATATTTTTTTTTTTCAGGAATCCACTCTCTGAAACCTAAAACTAACTTTAAAAAAACATCTTTCTAGGCATCCACTGTCCCTAATCGTGCAAGAACATTTCAATTGACTTGTTGAAATATTGCAATCACCCTTATCCAAAAACGAAATTTAAATCAACTTTTTAGCAGTAACACACTCACATTTTTCATAAAACAAACACATTTTTTTCAGGAATCTACTCGCTGAAACCTAAAACTAATTTTAAAAAAACATCTTTCTAGGCATCAACTGTCCCTAATCGTGCAAAAACATTTCAATTGACTTGTTGAAATATTGCAATCACCCTTATTCAAAAACAAAATTTAAATCAACTTTTTAGCAGTAACACACTCACATTTTTCATAAAATAAACACATTTTTTTCAGGAATCTACTCTCTGAAACCTAAAACTAATTTTTAAAAAACATCTTTCTAGGCATCCACTGTCCCTAATCATGCAAGAAAATTTAAATTGACTTGTTGAAATATTGCAATCACCCTTATCAAAAAACGAAATTTAAATCAACTTTTTTGCAGTAACACACTCACATTTTTCATAAAACAAATACATTTTTGTCAGGAATCTACTCTCTGGAACCTAAAACTAATTTAAAAATAAACATCTTTCTAGGCATCCACTGTCCCTAATCTTGCAAGAAATTTTCAATTGATTTGTTGAAATATTGCAAGCACCCTTATCCAAAAACGAAATTTAAATCAACTTTTTAGCAGTAACTTGCTCACATTTTTCATGAAACAAACACATTTTTTTCAGGAATCAACTCTCAGGAACCTAAAACAAATATAAAAAAAACATCTTTCTATGTATCCACTCTCCCTAATCGTGCAAGAAAATTTCAATTAACTAGTTGAAATAATGCAATCACACCTATCCTGAAGCTACATTTAAATAAACTTTTTAGCAGTAACACACTCACATTTTTCATAAAACAAACACATTTTTTTCAGGAATCTACTCTCTGAAACCTAAACTAATTTAAAAAAAACATCTTTCTAGGCATCCACTGTCCCTAATCGTGCAAGAAAATTTCAATTGACTTGTTGAAATATTGCAATCACCCTTATCCAAAAACGAAATTTAAATCAACTTTTTAGCAGTAACACACTTACATTTTTCATAAAACAAACACATTTTTTTCAGGAATCTACTCTCTGAAACCTAAAACTAATTTTAAAAAAACATCTTTCTAGGCATCCACTGTCCCTAATCGTGCAGGAAAATTTCAATTGACTTGTTGAAATATTGCAATCACCCTTATTCAAAAACGATATTTAAATCAACTTTTTTGCAGTAACACACTCACATTTTTCATAAAACAAACACATGTTTTTTCAGGAATCTATTCTCTGAAACCTAAAACTAATTTTAAAAAAACATCTTTCTAGGCATCCACTGTCCCTAATCGTGCAAGAAAATTTCAATTGACTTGTTGAAATGATGCATTCACGCCTATCCTGAAACTAAATTAAAATCAAATTTTTTGCAGTAACACACTCACATTTTTCATAAAACAAACAATAATTTTTTCAGGAATCCACTCTCTGGAACCTAAAACTAATTAAAAAAAACATCTTTCTAGGCATCCACTGTCCCTAATCGTGCAAGAAAATTTCAATTGACTTGTTGAAATATTGCAATCACCCTTATCCAAAAACGAAATTTAAATCAACTTTTTAGCAGTAACATACTCACATTTTTCATAAAACAAACACATTTTTTTCAGGAATATACTCTCTGGAACCTAAAACTAATTTTAAAAAAACATCTTTCTAGGCATCCACTGTCCCTAATCGTGGAAGAAAATTTCAATTGACTTGTTGAAATATTGCAATCACCCTTATCCAAAAACGAAATTGAAATCAACTTTTTTGCAGTAACATACTCACATTTTTCATAAAACAAACACATTTTTTTCAGGAATCTACTCTCTGGAACCTAAAACTAATTTTAAAAAAACATCTTTCTAGGCATCCACTGTCCCCAATCGTGCAAGAAAATTTCAATTGACTTGTTGAAATATTGCAATCACCCTTATCCAAAAACGAAATTTAAATCAACTTTTTAGCAGTAACACACTCACATTTTTCATAAAACAAACACATTTCTTTTAGGAATCTACTCTCTGAAACCTAAAACTAATTTAAAAAAAACATCTTTCTAGGCATCCACTGTCCCTAATCGTGCAAGAAAATTTCAATTGACTTGTTGAAATATTGCAATCACCCTTATTCAAAAACGAAATTTAAATCAACTTTTTAGCAGTAACACACTCACATTTTTCATAAAACAAACACATTTTTTCAGGAATCTACTCTCTGAAACCTAAAACTAATTAAAAAAAACATCTTTCTAGGCATCCACTCTCCCTAATCTTCCAAGAAAATTTCAATTAACTTATGGAAATATTGCAATCACCCTTATCCAAAAACGATATTTAAATCAACTTTTTTGCAGTAACACACTCACATTTTTCATAAAACAAACACATTTTTTCAGGAATCTACTCTCTGAAACCTAAAACTAATTTAAAAAAAACATCTTATTAGGCATCCACTGTCCCTAATCTTGCAAGAAAATTTCAATTGACTTGTTGAAATATTGCAATCACCCTTATCCAAAAACGAAATTTAAAGTAACTTTTTAGCAGTAACACACTCACATTTTTCATGAAACAAACACATTTTTTTCAGGAATCAACTCTCTGGAACCTAAAACAAATATAAAAAAACATCTTTCTATGTATCCACTCTCCCTAATCGTGCAAGAAAATTTCAATTAACTAGTTGAAATAATGCAATCACGCCTATCCTGAAGCTAAATTTAAATAAACTTTTTAGCAGTAACACACTCACATTTTTCATAAAACAAACACTTTTTTTCAGGAATCAACTCTCTGGAACCTAAAACAAATATAAAAAAACATATTTCTAGGCATCCACTCTCCCTAATCGTGCAAGAAAATTTCAATTGACTTGTTGAAATATTGCAATCACCCTTATCCAAAAACGAAATTTAAATCAACTTTTTAGCAGTAACACACTCACATTTTTCATAAAACAAACACATTTTTTTTCAGGAATCTACTCTCTGAAACCTAAAACTAATTTAAAAAAAAAATCTTTCTAGGCATCCACTGTCCCTAATCGTGCAAGAATATTTCAATTGACTTGTTGAAATATTGCAATCACCCTTATCCAAAAACGAAATTTAAATCAACTTTTTAGCAGTAACACACTCACATTTTTCATAAAACAAACACATTTTTTTCAGGAATCTACTCTCTGAAACCTAAAACTAATTTTAAAAAAACATCTTTCTAGGCATCCACTGTCCTTAATCGTGCAAGAAAATTTCAATTGACTTGTTGAAATATTGCAATCGCCCTTATTCAAAAACGAAATTTAAATCAACTTTTTAGCAGTAACACACTCACATTTTTCATAAAACAAACACATTTTTTTCAGGAATCTACTCTCTGAAACCTAAAACTAATTAAAAAAAAAAAATTCTAGGCATCCACTCTCCCTAATCTTCCATGAAAATTTCAATTAACTTATTGAAATATTGCAATCACCCTCATCCAAAAACGATATTTAAATCAACTTTTTTGCAGTAACACACTCACATTTTTCATAAAACAAACACATTTTTTTCAGGAATCTACTCTCTGAAACCTAAAACTAATTTTAAAAAAACATCTTTCTAGGCATCCACTGTCCCTAATCTTGCAAGAAAATTTCAATTGACTTGTTGAAATATTGCAATCACCCTTATCCAAAAACGAAATTTAAATCAACTTTTTAGCAGTAACACACTCACATTTTTCATGAAACAAACACATTTTTTTCAGGAATCAACTCTCTGGAACCTAAAACAAATATAAAAAAACATCTTTCTATGTATCCACTCTCCCTAATCGTGCAAGAAAATTTCAATTAACTAGTTGAAATAATGCAATCACGCCTATCCTGAAGCTAAATTTAAATAAACTTTTTAGCAGTAACACACTCACATTTTTCATAAAACAAACAAATTTTTTTCAGGAATCAACTCTCTGGAACCTAAAACAAATATAAAAAAACATCTTTCTAGGCATCCACTCTCCCTAATCGTGCAAGAAAAATTCAATTGACTTGTTGAAATATTGCAATCACCCTTATCCAAAAACGAAATTTAAATCAACTTTTTAGCAGTAACACACTCACATTTTTCATAAAACAAACACATTTTTTTCAGGAATCTACTCTCTGAAACCTAAAACTAATTTAAAAAAAACATCTTTCTAGGCATCAACTGTCCCTAATCGTGCAAGAACATTTCAATTGACTTGTTGAAATATTGCAATCACCCTTATTCAAAAACAAAATTTAAATCAACTTTTTAGCAGTAACACATTCACAATTTTCATAAAATAAACACATTTTTTTCAGGAATCTACTCTCTGAAACCTAAAACAAATTTTTAAAAAACATCTTTCTAGGCATCCACTGTCCCTAATCTTGCAAGAAAATTTCAATCGACTTGTTGAAATATTGCAATCACCCTTATCCAAAAACGAAATTTAAATCTACTTTTTAGCAGTAACTTACTCACATTTTTCATGAAACAAACACATTTTTTTCAGGAATCAACTCTCTGGAACCTAAAACAAATATAAAAAAAACATATTTCTATGTATCCACTCTCCCTAATCGTGCAAGAAAATTTCAATTAACTAGTTGAAATAATGCAATCACGCCTATCCTGAAGCTAAATTTAAATAAACTTTTTAGCAGTAACACACTCACATTTTTCATAAAACAAACACATTTTTTTCAGGAATCTACTCTCTGAAACCTAAACTAATTTAAAAAAAACATCTTTCTAGGCATCCACTGTCCCTAATCGTGCAAGAAAATTTCAATTGACTTGTTGAAATATTGCAATCACCCTTATCCAAAAACGAAATTAAAATCAACTTTTTAGCAGTAACACACTTACATTTTTCATAAAACAAACACATTTTTTTCAGGAATCTACTCTCTGAAACCTAAAACTAATTTTAAAAAAACATCTTTCTAGGCATCCACTGTCCCTAATCGTGCAAGAAAATTTCAATTGACTTGTTGAAATATTGCAATCACCCTTATTCAAAAACAAAATTTAAATCAAATTTTTAGCAGTAACACATTCACATTTTTCATAAAATAAACACATTTTTTCAGGAATCTACTCTCTGAAACCTAAAACAAATTTTTAAAAAACATCTTTCTAGGCATCCACTGTCCCTAATCTTGCAAGAAAATTTCAATCGACTTGTTGAAATATTGCAATCACCCTTATCCAAAAACGATATTTAAATCAACTTTTTTGCAGTAACACACTCACATTTTTCATAAAACAAACACATTTTTTTCAGGAATCTACTCTCTGAAACCTAAAACTAATTTTAAAAAAAATCTTTCTAGGCATCAACTGTCCCTAATCATGCAAAAACATTTCAATTGACTTGTTGAAATATTGCAATCACCTTTATTCAAAAACAAAATTTAAATCAACTTTTTAGCAGTAACACACTCACATTTTTCATAAAACAAACACATTTTTTTCAGGAATCTACTCTCTGAAACCTAAAACTAATTTTAAAAAAACATCTTTCTAGGCATCAACTGTCCCTAATCGTGCAAAAACATTTCAATTGACTTGTTGAAATATTGCAATCACCCTTATTCAAAAACAAAATTTAAATCAACTTTTTAGCAGTAACACACTCACATTTTTCATAAAATAAACACATTTTTTTCAGGAATCTACTCTCTAAAACCTAAAACTAATTTTTAAAAAACATCTTTCTAGGCATCCACTCTCCCTAATCGTGCAAGAAAATATCAATTAACTAGTTGAAATAATGCAATCACACCTATCCTGAAGCTACATTTAAATAAACTTTTTAGCAGTAACACACTCACATTTTTCATAAAACAAACACATTTTTTTCAGGAATCTACTCTCTGAAACCTAAACTAATTTAAAAAAAACATCTTTCTAGGCATCCACTGTCCCTAATCGTGCAAGAAAATTTCAATTGACTTGTTGAAATATTGCAATCACCCTTATCCAAAAACGAAAGTTAAATCAACTTTTTAGCAGTAACACACTTACATTTTTCATAAAACAAAGACATTTTTTTCAGGAATCTACTCTCTGAAACCTAAAACTAATTTAAAAAAAACATCTTTCTAGGCATCCACTGTCCCTAATCGTGCAAGAAAATTTCAATTGACTTGTTGAAATATTGCATGACCCTTATTCAAAAACGAAATTTAAATCAACTTTTTAGCAGTAACACACTCACATTTTTCATAAAACAAACACATTTTTTTCAGGAATCTACTCTCTGAAACCTAAAACTAATTTAAAAAAAAACATCTTTCTAGGCATCCACTGTCCCTAATCTTGCAAGAAAATTTCAATTGACTTGTTGAAATATTGCAATCACCCTTATCCAAAAAACGAAATTTAAATCAACTTTTTAGCAGTAACTTACTCACATTCTTCATGAAACAAACACATTTTTTTCAGGAATCAACTCTCTGGAACCTAAAACAAATATAAAAAAAACATCTTTCTATGTATCCACTCTCCCTAAACGTGCAAGAAAATTTCAATTAACTAGTTGAAATAATGCAATCACACCTATCCTGAAGCTAAATTTAAATAAACTTTTTAGCAGTAACACACTCACATTTTTCATAAAACAAATAATTTTTTTTTTCAGTAATCCACTCTCTGGAACCTATAACGAATTTGTAAAAAAAAATCTTTCTAGGCATCCACTCTCCCTAATCTTGCAAGAAAATTTCAATTAACTTGTTGAAATAATGCAATCACGCCTATCCTGAAGCTAAATGTAAATACACTTTTTAGCAGTAACAAACTCACATTTTTCATAAAACAAATAATTTTTTTTTCAGGAATCCACTCTCTGGAACCTATAACGAATTTGTAAAAAACATCTTTCTAGGCATCCACTGTCCCTAATCTTGCAAGAAAATTTCAATTGACTTGTTGAAATATTGCAATCACCCTTATCCAAAAACGAAATTTAAATCAACTTTTTAGCAGTAACTTACTCACATTTTTCATGAAACAAACACATTTTTTTCAGGAATCAACTCTCTGGAACCTAAAACAAATATAAAAAAACAACTTTCTATGTATCCACTCTCCCTAATCGTGCAAGAAAATTTCAATTAACTTGTTGAAATGATGCATTCACGCTTATCCTGAAACTAAATTTAAATCAACTTTTTTGCAGTAACACACTCACATTTTTCATGAAACAAATATTTTTTTTTTCAGGAATCCACTCTCTGAAACCTAAAACTAATTTAAAAAAAACATCTTTTTAGGCATCCACTCTCCCTAACCTTGCAAGAAAATTTCAATTAACTTGTTGAAATATTGCAATCACCCTTATCCAAAAACGATATTTAAATCAACTTTTTTGCAGTAACACACTCACATTTTTCATAAAACAAACACATTTTTTTCAGGAATCTACTCTCTGAAACCTAAAACTAATTTTAAAAAAACATCTTTCTAGGCATCAACTGTCCCTAATCGTGCAAAAACATTTCAATTGACTTGTTGAAATATTGCAATCACCCTTATTCAAAAACAAAATTTAAATCAACTTTTTAGCAGTAACACACTCACATTTTTCATAAAACAAACACATTTTTTTCAGGAATCTACTCTCTGAAACCTAAAACTAATTTTAAAAAAACATCTTTCTAGGCATCAACTGTCCCTAATCGTGCAAAAACATTTCAATTGACTTGTTGAAATATTGCAATCACCCTTATTCAAAAACAAAATTTAAATCAACTTTTTAGCAGTAACACACTCACATTTTTCATAAAATAAACACATTTTTTTCAGGAATCTACTCTCTGAAACCTAAAACTAATTTTAAAAAAACATCTTTCTAGGCATCCACTGTCCCTAATCGTGCAAGAAAATTTCAATTGACTTGTTGAAATATTGCAATCACCCTTATTCAAAAACAAAATTTAAATCAAATTTTTAGCAGTAACACATTCACATTTTTCATAAAATAAACACATTTTTTTCAGGAATCTACTCTCTGAAACCTAAAACAAATTTTTAAAAAACATCTTTCTAGGCATCCACTGTCCCTAATCTTGCAAGAAAATTTCAATCGACTTGTTGAAATATTGCAATCACCCTTATCCAAAAACGATATTTAAATCAACTTTTTTGCAGTAACACACTCACATTTTTCATAAAACAAACACATTTTTTTCAGGAATCTACTCTCTGAAACCTAAAACTAATTTTAAAAAAAATCTTTCTAGGCATCAACTGTCCCTAATCGTGCTAAAACATTTCAATTGACTTGTTGAAATATTGCAATCACCTTTATTCAAAAACAAAATTTAAATCAACTTTTTAGCAGTAACACACTCACATTTTTCATAAAACAAACACATTTTTTTCAGGAATCTACTCTCTGAAACCTAAAACTAATTTTAAAAAAACATCTTTCTAGGCATCAACTGTCCCTAATCGTGCAAAAACATTTCAATTGACTTGTTGAAATATTGCAATCACCCTTATTCAAAAACAAAATTTAAATCAACTTTTTAGCAGTAACACACTCACATTTTTCATAAAATAAACACATTTTTTTCAGGAATCTACTCTCTAAAACCTAAAACTAATTTTTAAAAAACATCTTTCTAGGCATCCACTGTCCCTAATCGTGCAAGAAAATTTCAATTGACTTGTTGAAATATTGCAATCACCCTTATCCAAAAACGAAATTTAAATCAACTTTTTAGCAGTAACTTACTCACATTTTTCATGAAACAAACACATTTTTTTCAGGAATCAACTCTCAGGAACCTAAAACAAATATAAAAAAAAATCTTTCTATGTATCCACTCTCCCTAATCGTGCAAGAAAATATCAATTAACTAGTTGAAATAATGCAATCACACCTATCCTGAAGCTACATTTAAATAAACTTTTTAGCAGTAACACACTCACATTTTTCATAAAACAAACACATTTTTTTCAGGAATCTACTCTCTGAAACCTAAACTAATTTAAAAAAAACATCTTTCTAGGCATCCACTGTCCCTAATCGTGCAAGAAAATTTCAATTGACTTGTTGAAATATTGCAATCACCCTTATCCAAAAACGAAAGTTAAATCAACTTTTTAGCAGTAACACACTTACATTTTTCATAAAACAAAGACATTTTTTTCAGGAATCTACTCTCTGAAACCTAAAACTAATTTAAAAAAAACATCTTTCTAGGCATCCACTGTCCCTAATCGTGCAAGAAAATTTCAATTGACTTGTTGAAATATTGCAATGACCCTTATTCAAAAACGAAATTTAAATCAACTTTTTAGCAGTAACACACTCACATTTTTCATAAAACAAACACATTTTTTTCAGGAATCTACTCTCTGAAACCTAAAACTAATTTAAAAAAAAACATCTTTCTAGGCATCCACTGTCCCTAATCTTGCAAGAAAATTTCAATTGACTTGTTGAAATATTGCAATCACCCTTATCCAAAAAACGAAATTTAAATCAACTTTTTAGCAGTAATTTACTCACATTCTTCATGAAACAAACACATTTTTTCAGGAATCAACTCTCTGGAACCTAAAACAAATATAAAAAAAACATCTTTCTATGTATCCACTCTCCCTAAACGTGCAAGAAAATTTCAATTAACTAGTTGAAATAATGCAATCACACCTATCCTGAAGCTAAATTTAAATAAACTTTTTAGCAGTAACACACTCACATTTTTCATAAAACAAATAATTTTTTTTTTCAGTAATCCACTCTCTGGAACCTATAACGAATTTGTAAAAAAAAATCTTTCTAGGCATCCACTCTCCCTAATCTTGCAAGAAAATTTCAATTAACTTGTTGAAATAATGCAATCACGCCTATCCTGAAGCTAAATGTAAATAAACTTTTTAGCAGTAACAAACTCACATTTTTCATAAAACAAATAATTTTTTTTTCAGGAATCCACTCTCTGGAACCTATAACGAATTTGTAAAAAACATCTTTCTAGGCATCCACTGTCCCTAATCTTGCAAGAAAATTTCAATTGACTTGTTGAAATATTGCAATCACCCTTATCCAAAAACGAAATTTAAATCAACTTTTTAGCAGTAACTTACTCACATTTTTCATGAAACAAACACATTTTTTTCAGGAATCAACTCTCTGGAACCTAAAACAAATATAAAAAAACAACTTTCTATGTATCCACTCTCCCTAATCGTGCAAGAAAATTTCAATTAACTTGTTGAAATGATGCATTCACGCTTATCCTGAAACTAAATTTAAATCAACTTTTTTGCAGTAACACACTCACATTTTTCATGAAACAAATATTTTTTTTTTCAGGAATCCACTCTCTGAAACCTAAAACTAATTTAAAAAAAACATCTTTTTAGGCATCCACTCTCCCTAACCTTGCAAGAAAATTTCAATTAACTTGTTGAAATATTGCAATCACCCTTATCCAAAAACGATATTTAAATCAACTTTTTTGCAGTAACACACTCACATTTTTCATAAAACAAACACATTTTTTTCAGGAATCTACTCTCTGAAACCTAAAACTAATTTTAAAAAAACATCTTTCTAGGCATCAACTGTCCCTAATCGTGCAAAAACATTTCAATTGACTTGTTGAAATATTGCAATCACCCTTATTCAAAAACAAAATTTAAATCAACTTTTTAGCAGTAACACACTCACATTTTTCATAAAACAAACACATTTTTTTCAGGAATCTACTCTCTGAAACCTAAAACTAATTTTAAAAAAACATCTTTCTAGGCATCAACTGTCCCTAATCGTGCAAAAACATTTCAATTGACTTGTTGAAATATTGCAATCACCCTTATTCAAAAACAAAATTTAAATCAACTTTTTAGCAGTAACACACTCACATTTTTCATAAAATAAACACATTTTTTTCAGGAATCTACTCTCTGAAACCTAAAATTAATTTTTAAAAAACATCTTTCTAGGCATCCACTGTCCCTAATCATGCAAGAAAATTTAAATTGACTTGTTGAAATATTGCAATCACCCTTATCAAAAAACGAAATTTAAATCAACTTTTTTGCAGTAACACACTCACATTTTTCATAAAACAAATACATTTTTGTCAGGAATCTACTCTCTGGAACCTAAACCTAATTTTAAAAAAAACATCTTTCTAGGCATCCACTGTCCCTAATCTTCCAAGAAAATTTCAATTGACTTGTTGAAATATTGCAATCACCCTTATCCAAAAACGAAATTTAAATCAACTTTTTAGCAGTAACTTACTCACATTTTTCATGAAACAAACACATTTTTTTCAGGAATCAACTCTCAGGAACCTAAAACAAATATAAAAAAAAATCTTTCTATGTATCCACTCTCCCTAATCGTGCAAGAAAATATCAATTAACTAGTTGAAATAATGCAATCACACCTATCCTGAAGCTAAATTTAAATAAACTTTTTAGCAGTAACACACTTACATTTTTCATAAAACAAAGACATTTTTTTCAGGAATCTACTCTCTGAAACCTAAAACTAATTTAAAAAAAACATCTTTCTAGGCATCCACTGTCCCTAATCGTGCAAGAAAATGTCAATTGACTTGTTGAAATATTGCAATCACCCTTATTCAAAAACAAAATTTAAATCAAATTTTTAGCAGTAACACACTCACATTTTTCATAAAACAAACACATTTTTTTCATGAATCTACTCTCTGGAACCTAAAACGAATTTTAAAAAAACATCTTTCCAGGCATCCACTGTCCCTAATCGTGCAAGAAAATTTCAATTGACTTGTTGAAATATTGCAATCACCCTTATCCAAAAACGAAATTTAAATCAACTTTTTAGCAGTAACACACTCAAATTTTTCATAAAACAAACACATTTTTTTCAGGAATCTACTCTCTGAAACCTAAAACTAATTTTAAAAAAAATCTTTCTAGGCATCAACTGTCCCTAATCGTGCTAAAACATTTCAATTGACTTGTTGAAATATTGCAATCACCTTTATTCAAAAACAAAATTTAAATCAACTTTTTAGCAGTAACACACTCACATTTTTCATAAAACAAACACATTTTTTTCAGGAATCTACTCTCTGAAACCTAAAACTAATTTTAAAAAAACATCTTTCTAGGCATCAACTGTCCCTAATCGTGCAAAAACATTTCAATTGACTTGTTGAAATATTGCAATCACCCTTATTCAAAAACAAAATTTAAATCAACTTTTTAGCAGTAACACACTCACATTTTTCATAAAATAAACACATTTTTTTCAGGAATCTACTCTCTAAAACCTAAAACTAATTTTTAAAAAACATCTTTCTAGGCATCCACTGTCCCTAATCGTGCAAGAAAATTTCAATTGACTTGTTGAAATATTGCAATCACCCTTATCCAAAAACGAAATTTAAATCAACTTTTTAGCAGTAACTTACTCACATTTTTCATGAAACAAACACATTTTTTTCAGGAATCAACTCTCAGGAACCTAAAACAAATATAAAAAAAAATCTTTCTATGTATCCACTCTCCCTAATCGTGCAAGAAAATATCAATTAACTAGTTGAAATAATGCAATCACACCTATCCTGAAGCTACATTTAAATAAACTTTTTAGCAGTAACACACTCACATTTTTCATAAAACAAACACATTTTTTTCAGGAATCTACTCTCTGAAACCTAAACTAATTTAAAAAAAACATCTTTCTAGGCATCCACTGTCCCTAATCGTGCAAGAAAATTTCAATTGACTTGTTGAAATATTGCAATCACCCTTATCCAAAAACGAAAGTTAAATCAACTTTTTAGCAGTAACACACTTACATTTTTCATAAAACAAAGACATTTTTTTCAGGAATCTACTCTCTGAAACCTAAAACTAATTTAAAAAAAACATCTTTCTAGGCATCCACTGTCCCTAATCGTGCAAGAAAATTTCAATTGACTTGTTGAAATATTGCAATGACCCTTATTCAAAAACGAAATTTAAATCAACTTTTTAGCAGTAACACACTCACATTTTTCATAAAACAAACACATTTTTTTCAGGAATCTACTCTCTGAAACCTAAAACTAATTTAAAAAAAAACATCTTTCTAGGCATCCACTGTCCCTAATCTTGCAAGAAAATTTCAATTGACTTGTTGAAATATTGCAATCACCCTTATCCAAAAAACGAAATTTAAATCAACTTTTTAGCAGTAATTTACTCACATTCTTCATGAAACAAACACATTTTTTCAGGAATCAACTCTCTGGAACCTAAAACAAATATAAAAAAAACATCTTTCTATGTATCCACTCTCCCTAAACGTGCAAGAAAATTTCAATTAACTAGTTGAAATAATGCAATCACACCTATCCTGAAGCTAAATTTAAATAAACTTTTTAGCAGTAACACACTCACATTTTTCATAAAACAAATAATTTTTTTTTTCAGTAATCCACTCTCTGGAACCTATAACGAATTTGTAAAAAAAAATCTTTCTAGGCATCCACTCTCCCTAATCTTGCAAGAAAATTTCAATTAACTTGTTGAAATAATGCAATCACGCCTATCCTGAAGCTAAATGTAAATAAACTTTTTAGCAGTAACAAACTCACATTTTTCATAAAACAAATAATTTTTTTTTCAGGAATCCACTCTCTGGAACCTATAACGAATTTGTAAAAAACATCTTTCTAGGCATCCACTGTCCCTAATCTTGCAAGAAAATTTCAATTGACTTGTTGAAATATTGCAATCACCCTTATCCAAAAACGAAATTTAAATCAACTTTTTAGCAGTAACTTACTCACATTTTTCATGAAACAAACACATTTTTTTCAGGAATCAACTCTCTGGAACCTAAAACAAATATAAAAAAACAACTTTCTATGTATCCACTCTCCCTAATCGTGCAAGAAAATTTCAATTAACTTGTTGAAATGATGCATTCACGCTTATCCTGAAACTAAATTTAAATCAACTTTTTTGCAGTAACACACTCACATTTTTCATGAAACAAATATTTTTTTTTTCAGGAATCCACTCTCTGAAACCTAAAACTAATTTAAAAAAAACATCTTTTTAGGCATCCACTCTCCCTAACCTTGCAAGAAAATTTCAATTAACTTGTTGAAATATTGCAATCACCCTTATCCAAAAACGATATTTAAATCAACTTTTTTGCAGTAACACACTCACATTTTTCATAAAACAAACACATTTTTTTCAGGAATCTACTCTCTGAAACCTAAAACTAATTTTAAAAAAACATCTTTCTAGGCATCAACTGTCCCTAATCGTGCAAAAACATTTCAATTGACTTGTTGAAATATTGCAATCACCCTTATTCAAAAACAAAATTTAAATCAACTTTTTAGCAGTAACACACTCACATTTTTCATAAAACAAACACATTTTTTTCAGGAATCTACTCTCTGAAACCTAAAACTAATTTTAAAAAAACATCTTTCTAGGCATCAACTGTCCCTAATCGTGCAAAAACATTTCAATTGACTTGTTGAAATATTGCAATCACCCTTATTCAAAAACAAAATTTAAATCAACTTTTTAGCAGTAACACACTCACATTTTTCATAAAATAAACACATTTTTTTCAGGAATCTACTCTCTGAAACCTAAAATTAATTTTTAAAAAACATCTTTCTAGGCATCCACTGTCCCTAATCATGCAAGAAAATTTAAATTGACTTGTTGAAATATTGCAATCACCCTTATCAAAAAACGAAATTTAAATCAACTTTTTTGCAGTAACACACTCACATTTTTCATAAAACAAATACATTTTTGTCAGGAATCTACTCTCTGGAACCTAAACCTAATTTT